>NC_062572.1:77895378-78198378 GCF_022837055.1 Prionailurus viverrinus
AGGATTGGGCAGAGAAAGCCGCAGGCTGCAGTGTGGCTCTGACGCATGTGGTAGGAGAGGGGAGGGACGAACAAGAGACAGGAGCAGCCTCCGATCGCAGCGCAGCTCTGGGAATATCTTCACCAACCCAATGGGGAGCTGTGTCTCAATTTTTCCCATAGGGGAACCCCAGGCTGCCCAAATAAGTGACTCCTTCCACCACTGCCATGCTCACTTGTTGGCTGGAAGCCGCTCTGGAACTGCTTGGCCCCAGCTCAGAAGCTGGAGGAGATCCTGAAGCCGCCTGCAGTCGGAGGCTGTGAGCTAACCACACTCCCAAGGTCAGGCTCATTTCTGAAGGGGGATCTCAGAGGCACAGCTCCTTGGTGCCACAAGGATTTCCAGTGTGACCAAGTCTGCTCAACGCTGTGCTAGAGGCCCCAGGCAGGCCATAAAGAATAGGGAAATAGGAAAAAAATTTTAGGAAAGAAGAAATAACACTGACATTATTCGAAGATTCTATGAATTGCAAATGCCAAAGGAATATACAAGTAAATGTTTAGACTAATTGAGTTCAGCAAGTGTGCTACATACAATGTCTATTTTATTTTACTTTTCAATGCTTATTTATTTATTTTGAGGGAGAGACAGAATGCATGCAGGGGAGGGGCAGAGAGAAAAGGAGACAGAGAATCCCAAGCAGGCTCCATGCTATGAGCCCTGAGCCCGACGCAGGGCTTGATCCCAGGAACTGTGAGATCACGACTTGAGCTGAAATCAAGAGCCAGACATTTAACCAACTGAGCCACCCAGGTGCCCCATGTACAATGTCTATTTTAAAACTGAACTGCAGGGGCACCTGGGTGACTCAGTCAGTTGAGCATCTGACTCTTGGCATCAGTTAAGGTCATAATCTCACAGTTTGTGGGTTTGAGCCCTATACTGGGCTCCATGCTGACAGTGCAGAGCCTGCTTGGGTTTCTCTCTCTCTGTCTCTCTCTGCCCCTCCTGTGTGCGCGCGCGCTCTCTCTCTCAAAATAAATAAAGAAACTTTAAAAAAATTAAAAAAAGAAAAGTTAATTGCATTCCCACATCCTAATAACCTAAGAATCAAATGTGTAGGAATACAATTACAAAAGATGTGCAAAGGAACAAATGATGTTTTTACACAGTGAACTGTAATACATTATTGAGAGAAACACACACACACACACACACACACACACACACACACACCACTAAGTATATGGAGAGATAAACCATACTCATATATTGGTAAATCAATATGGTAAAAATGTCAATTCTCTCCAGTGATGCAATTCTGATCAAAACTCCCAGTGTTTTTCTTTCTTTCATCACAGAAGTTAACAAACCAATTCTAAATATTTTATCAAAATGCAAAGGACTAAGAATAGACAAGGTATTATTGAAAAATTAGATGGAGGCCATACTTCACTAAATATCAAGACTTACGGAACTATAGCAATGAGGTAGGATGGCGTTGGGGTAACAATGGATAGAGACTAATGGAAGAGACCGAGACTCCAGGAAAGACCATGCAACATGGACAATGGATTTAGGCCAAGGACAGCACTTCAGAGCAATAGAGGATGGCCTTTTCAATAAACAGTGCTGGGCAATTGGACCTTCATATAAAGAAAATGAAACTTGACCTTACCTTACACCATATGCAAAAGTTAATAACAGGTTGATCATACATCGTGCAAGGCTAAACAACAGTGTTTGTAGAAGATAATATAAACAATAGGGAAGGATTTTTACAGCAGAACACAATGTTTTAAACATAAAAGGTTTAATAAATTTCCTTGAGCGTGAAAAGCAAGCCACAAAGTGGGAGAAAATATTTGTGACACACAGACCAAGAAGAACGTGTATTGGGAATATATGCCGAACACCCATACAATTCAACGAGAAAGAGATAATAAGGGGGGAAATTGGGCAAAAGAAGGGATATCCAAATAGCTAAGAAGCATGAAAATATGTACAACCTCACTAGTCATGAGGGACATGCCAACTAAAACCACAATGTAGGCGCACCTGGGTGGCTCAGTTGGTAAAGCATCTGACTCTTGATTTCGTCTCGGGTCATGATTTCACAGTTTGTAGGATCGAGCCACACATCGGGCTCTGTGCTGACAGTACAGAGCTTGCTGGGATTCTGTCTCTCTCCCTCTACCCCTGCCCTACTTGTTCACGTGCCTCTGTCTGTCTCTCTCAAAACAAATAAATAAACATAATAGAATAAAATAAAATAAAATAAAATAAAATAAAATAAAATAAAATAAATAAAACTACAATGTAGAGGTGCCTGGCTGGCTCAGTTGGAAGAGCATAAGACTTTTGATCTCAGGGTTGTGGGTTCGAGCCACATGTCGGGTGTAGAGATTATTTGAAAATAGAGTCTCCAAGGAAAACAACAACAACAACAACAACAACAACAACAACAACAACAACTGCGATGTAAAATGACACTGCACGCACCAGAAAGACTGAAATTAAAAGGACTAAGAAGATAATAGCATCAGTTGTATCATATTCTTCTCGGTTTTTATAACCTGAACCTAATCGTAAAGAAACACTAGACAAACACCAACTGGGGGACGTTCTACAGAATAAGTATATTTTTCAACAATGCCAATATCATGAAAGACAATAGCTGAGGAATGGTTCCATTTTAACGAAAAGAAAGGGGAGGGGGGCCTCCCTGGGTCAGTGGGTAGAGTGAGCAACTCTTGATCTCAGGGTTGTAAGTTTGAGCCCCACGTTGGGTAAAGAAATTACTTAAAATAAAATAAAATTAGTTAAAAAACAAAAAAGAAAAGAAAACTAAGGGGACATGAAAGCCACATGCATTGAGTGACCCTGGATTAGATTCCATCCTAGAAAAATAAAAATTACTCTACAGGAGGACATTTTTGAGACCATTGGTGAAATCTGAAGAAGATCCACAAACAAGATAATGGAATTATTTCAAGATTATAGTTTTGATTTTAGTAATTATATTATGATTACTTAAATGAATGTCCTTGTTCTTAGGAAATAATCATACTTAATCTTTAAGGATTAGAGCCTGATTCTACAACTTAGTTTTAAATGTTTAGAAATACGTATCTATAAAATTATCATATGCTTATACGTTTATAAATGTAAACGTATTTATAATATTTATATATCATGTGATGTATATCATATATGATAAAGTTATACAAATACATAATAAAGCAAATGAGGCAAATGCTTTCGATAGACTACATTGATCAAAGATACTGGACAAGGCTTTTAAAATATAACCTATAAATTAATATTGATTTATGCAAAACAAGGCTGTGAAATTCTATTGAACTAAATGAGCGTCCTCAGATATATTGAGAGAAAGAGGGCATGCCACCATTGTCTCTGTAGCAAATTCCCATTTATCTCTTCTATGGCTGGTTACCAATGGCCTTTTCAGACATCCTAGATGTCCAGAGATCTCTCCCAAGTCAGTCATCTCACTTTGGATGGTAGAAAGCACATTATGGAGGTTCAATAAACTTTGGCTAATGGTAGTGACATTTACAAGCAATAAAAGAAGGTTGGTTAATGAGTTCATTATACAGATTATACCTGATAGCTGTGTCCTGCTTTGCAAACTTAGTTTAATAGTCTTGAGCCATAATTTAAGGCTGTTCATTTATTGTTAAAGAAGATTAGAAGACACCATAGTCCACGCAAAGGTAATCACCGATTCCTTCTCTTTGTCTGGGAGCTTGTACTTCTCAGGGCACGGGCACATCTACCCCCATTTCATAGTAATAGATGCACATTCTTTTTCTCAGCTGAAGCCCAAAGAACTATAGTTCAGAGTCATATTTTATTTGTTTTTTGCTTTTTTAAGTTTATTTATTAAAAACTTTTTGAAATGTTTATTTATTTTTGAGAGAGAAGGAGACAGAGTGCAAGCAGGGGAGAGACAGAGAGAGAGGGAGACACAGAATCCAAAACAGGCTCCAGGCTCTGAGCTGTCAGCCCAGAGCCCAACTCAGGGCTTTACCTCACAAACCACGAGATCATGACCTGAGCTAAAGTCGGACGCTTAACCGACTGAGCCACCAAGGCACACCCCCCCCCTTTTTTTAATGTTTTATTTAGTTTTAATACAGAGCACGAGCATGGGAGGGGCAGAGAGAGAGGGAGACACAGAATCTGAAGCA
Source organism: Prionailurus viverrinus (assembly GCF_022837055.1). Classification (NCBI taxonomy): domain Eukaryota; kingdom Metazoa; phylum Chordata; class Mammalia; order Carnivora; family Felidae; genus Prionailurus; species Prionailurus viverrinus. Next base: position 77,899,572 of record NC_062572.1, read on the forward strand.
GGCTCCAGGCTCTGAGCTGTTAGCACAGAGCCCGAAGCGGGGCTCGAACTCACGAACCGTTGAGATCATGACCTGAGCTGAAGTCGGATGCTTAACTAACTGAGTCACCCAGGCGCCCCTTTAAGTTTATTTATTTTTGAGAGAGAGAGAAAGAAAGAGAGAAGGGAAGGGGTGGAGTGGAGCCTGATTCAGAGTCAGTGTGGAGCCTGGCTCGTGAACCATGCGATCATAACCTCAGCTGAAACCAAGAGTCGGACGCTTAACCGACTGAGCCACCCAGGTGCCCCAGAGTCATATTTTAAACTAAAGGCAGATCTATTGATGCCTAGCTAAGCACTAATTAGTAGGCACGGCTATCTCTACTATTGCTAGAAAATTAAAACCATATAAGGTTCACTATAATAACTTTTCCTACACACAAAAGGAAAAACTCCTGGAAGAAGATCATTTCTACTAGTGTTCCTTAGATTATCCACAGCTTAAAATATACATGAGATCTTATATGCTCATACATGCCTAAAGAAATTCTGGAAGAATGTCCCTGAAACTGAAAAAAGCAATTGGCGACCTGTGAGGCCTCCGAGATGAAAAGCGTACAGATGAAGGACCCAAAAAGTTTTCACTGCAAAGTGTGTCACGTTTTTAAGTTCATGAACTGTGTGAATTATTTATGATTGAGAAAAGAAATCCACAGCTAGCTGAGTGCACTCAACAAAGACGCAACTTTGACTTTGGAGTTTTATAAGGATAGTTTTCTGCCCCTGAAAGCCTCTTTTGTTTGTCCCAGCCCGTCATGCAGGTGTTGGTGATAACCAGGCACAGAATAAGTTGAAGTTTATGAGATTATGCGCAAATAAAGGACACCTGCCCTCCCCATTGTTCTGCAATTCTCCATCCAAAGATAAACTTGGTACATTACAAATGAAGTTTGTGGCATTGCTCCAGAGAGGTAGGAATAAATGAAATCTTCTCAGTGCCAGATGGATTTATTTACGTTTCAATCACATGAAAGAAAACTCCAGAGTCCCTCTTTTTAAAAAGTATTTGTTATATTGCTTTTCTGATCGCAAGAATGAGATAGAGATTGTTGTAGGAACTTTGGAATACACAAAAACTAAAGAGGAAAGCTCACTAATCAGAGTTTAACAGAGTTTAACAGGGGTGAAGTTAGCCTTCCGCATGTAGAACACATTTACGAGGCAGAGAATGAATTTCAACTCAGCTCTGACCGGATAGTTTATTTTTTCCTAATTGCAGGACATGATACACCAGCCTCTGAGTGTTGGCAGGAACCACGGCCTCTTATTAAAACTGGAAATCAGCTGTCCCAATTTATAGACATGCTATGATCCCAAACGCATTTGGAATGCAAGCATACTTTTCTCATAGAACAACATAGAAACGATGGCAAGATTCTGAGGCAAACAGAAGGTCCACATAATTCACAGTGACTCACAAGGCCAGCAGGGCTTTGTTACAATGAAAAAGGGAAGAGAGTAGACCTTTTGTTTGCCTAAAAAAAAAAAAAAAAGTTTATACAGAAAGTATTTTGTTACACTGATATGAGAAATATACAGGATGTTTCTATCAGTGAATAAACGTCTATCAATTGTTTACCTAAGGTGATTTTATTCCTTATTTGTTCCAATACTTTCACCTTTATTCTTTTCCTCTCACCCTTGCTCACCATTACCATCGGGCCTTCATTTCTAAACGCTTTCCCCATTTTTACTATCTTCATTCTCATCAGCCCTAACTTTGAATTCAAACAAATCATTTTCAACTTCCCATGGAATTTCAAGATCGAAAAATTCTTGTGTGGGACCACATCAAACTGAGACGCTCTGCGCAGCAAAGGAAGTCACCGACAAAATGCAAAGAGAACCTACTGCATGGTAGAAAACATTTGCAAATCCTACATCTGATAAGGGGCTATTATCCAAAAGACATGAAGAATTCATACAACTCATTAGCAAAACAACAAACAATCGGTTAAAAACTGGGCAGAGGATCTGAATAGACATTTTCCCCAAGAAGACATCCAGATGGCCAACAGGAACATGAAAAGGTGCTCGATATCACCGATCATCCGGAAAATACAGATCAAAACCACATCGAACAGACTTTTAGATACGGAGAACATATTGATGGTTGCCGGTGGGGGAGGGAGGAGGGGAGGTGATGGGGAAAGGTGAAACAGGTGAGGGATTAAGTACAGACTTCCAGTTATAAAATAAATAGGTCACGGAGATGACAAGTACAGCATAGGGAATACAGTCAATAATATTGTGCTATTGCTATATAGTGACAGACGGTGAGAACACTTACTGTGGCAAGCACTAAGTAATGTATACAGTTGTTGAATCGCCATGTTGCACACCTGAAACTAACATAACATTTTATGTGAATTACACTTCAATAAAAAAAACCCACAATGAGATAACTCCTCGCACCTGTTAGAATGAATGGCTATTCTCCAAAAGACGAAAAGTAAGTGTTGACGGGGATACGAAGGAAAAGAGAAGCTTTTACACTGTGGGTGGGAATGTAAATTGGTGCAATTATGGAAAGCTGCATGGAGGCCCCTCCAGAAATTGAAAAGAACTACGATGTGATTTAGCAATTCCACTGCTGGTATTTATCTGAATAAAATTAAACACGAATTCAAAAAAGCATATGCACCTCCACGTCCATGGAAGCATTGTTTATAAGAGCCAAAAGATGGAAACAATGGAAGAGTCCACTGAGATATATATCCAGATATAATATATCTATTATATAGATAGATATATAGATATAGATATAGATATAGATATAGATATAGATATAGATATAGAATATTATTTAGCCATAAAAAATATGGAAATCCTGCAACTTGTAACAACATGGATGAACCTTGAGGGCATTATACAGAAATAAGCCGGAGAAAGACAAATACCATATGATTTCACCCCTGTGTAGAATATAAAAATGAGGGGGTGCCTGGGTGGCTCAGTCGGTTGAGCGTCCGACTTCGGCTCAGGTCATGATCTCGCAGTTCGTGAGTTTGAGCCCTGAGTTGGGCTCTGTGCTGACAGCTCGGAGCCTGGAGCCTGCTTCGGATTCTGTGTCTCCCTCTCTCTCTGCCCCTCCCCTGCCCGTTCTCTGTCTCTGTCTCTCAAAAATAGAATATAAAAATGGAAAGAGGGGCGCCTGGGTGGCTCAGTCGGTTGGGCGTCCGACTTCGGCTCAGGTCACAATCTCGCGGTCCGTGAGTTCGAGCCCCGCGTCGGGCTCTGGGCTGATGGCTCGGAGCCTGGAGCCTGCTTCCGATTCTGTGTCTCCCTCTCTCTCTGCCTCTGTGTCTCCCTCTCTCTCTGCCCCTGCCCCGTTCATGCTGTCTCTCTCTGTCTCAAAAATAAATAAAACGTTAAAAAAATTTTTTTTAAAATGGAAAGAAAAACAATAACAAAAAAAGAGCCCATAGAAACAGAGAATAGATTGATGGTTGCCAGAGGTGGTGGGGGGCAGGAGAATGGGTGGAGAGGGTCAAAGGTATAAACTTCCAGTTATAAAAGAAATCCTGGGGGTGTAGCATATAGCATGGTGAGTATAGTTAACAATATTATGTATTTGAAGTTGCGAGGAGAGTAGATCTTAAAAGTTCTCAAAACAAAAGAAAATTTCTGCAACCGTGCATAATGACGGGTGTTACAAGACTTACTATGGTGACCATTTTGCAGTAGCCACAAATATCAAATCATTAGGTTGCGCATCTGAAACTAATACAATGTCACATACCAATTATACCTCAAACACAAATCTTGTGTGTGGAGAACACATAGTTCTGGCTTTCTTTTGAGGGTGTCTGACCTTCTAGGCTATAGAGCGGTCTGAGCATCCCCTTCATCTCCGCGAGGAGCCGAACTGTGACGACGTGACCACCGCCAGCAACAGAAACAACAGCAGCGGCAAAATGACGGCTGTCATTTACAGTTCACTTACCTGGTCCCAGGCGCTATTTTTAGAAGGAAACTTCTTTCTGTCGGTCTAAGATCGTGAGAATCACACTCCGAAACCCACAAAACAGATGAGAGCCAACAACTGTCCTGGGGTCGTGTAGGACTTTGCTAGAACCGCCCCGCGGAATACTGCCCGCGGGGGGGGGCTTGCATACCAGAAATTGATTTCTCCCCGTTTGAGGCCGGAAGTCTGCTATGGAGGTGTCTTCAGGTTTGTTTTCTCCTGACACCTCCCTTCGGCTCTCAGATGGCCTCCTTCTGCCCGTGTCCTCACACGGTCTTTCTTGTGGGTGCTCGACCATGGTGTCTTTTCCTCTTCGTGTAAGGACCCCAGTCCTGTTGGGTGAAAGCCCCACCCAGACAACCTCATTTAACCTTAGTTACCTCCTTAAAGGCCCTATCTCCAAATTCAATCACCTTGGGGGCTGGGGCTTGAACCTGTGAATCGGGGGTAGGTGAGGACACAATTTAGCTCATAACAGGTAATACAGTCCTGCACTTTATCTCTACCCCCTGCCCCGGACCCCTACCGTAGCCAATTAGATGCCTGCCCTGCGCTGGATCTCCTGGGAGTTTGGACGCACGCGGAGATGCGGGCTCTCTTTGCTGACTGCTTCCAGGGGAGGAAGCTTCCTGTGAGACTGAGCTGGGGCAAGGAAGGCTGGTCCACACAGCGACAGCACCAGCAGCACCAGCATCAGAACTTAATATGTGGTTCTCTGTGTTGTATATGTATGAGGTTCTTTAATTCTCACAATAATCCTCTGAGGTAATAGTATTCCCTCCAATGTATAGTGATGGAAGGAAAAGAGAGTTGAAGAATTTACCCAAAGCCAAATAATAATTTATGTTAGCTTTACATAAAGAAGCAGAGAACATATGAGAGAGAGAGAGAGGTAAAGATTCACACGCCAGAAAGGGCAAGAGCTCCTGCAAACAGAAGAAGAAAAAGACAGTTGGACAGGCATTGGTACTTGGAGGAAGTGATTATCAAAATCACGATACTTTGGGGGCGCCTGGGTGGCGCAGTCGGTGAAGCGTCCGACTTCAGCCAGGTCACGATCTCGCGGTCTGTGAGTTCGAGCCCCGCGTCGGGCTCTGGGCTGATGGCTCGGAGCCTGGAGCCTGTTTCCGATTCTGTGTCTCCCTCTCTCTCTGCCCCTCCCCCGTTCATGCTCTGTCTCTCTGTCTCAAAAATGAATAAACGTTAAAAAAAAAATCACGATGATTTGGGAAATAAGGAGACAAGCATCCTCAGCCGTGTTCACAAGCTGGCGGGACCTGGACGTACCTGATGACATGTGTGGAGTGCTTCTCGCCGAGCCCAACCTGAAATGAACAGTAAGGGGAGGACAGTGATGGGGACACTATGTTTCCCACTCTTCTTGAAAGCAGACACATTGGCTCCAACTTGGGAATCGGAAGAGTTAGGCGTATAACCACCCATTTGACGAACGTTGGGTATGAATGCGTTGCCAGGCCCTCAGGTAGGTGGTGCCATAGCCCAGTGGGCGAGACTGACGTGTTCTCTGTGCCCCCAGAGCTCAGCACCTGGCCCGGTGGGGGGCGGGAGGGGGAGACAGAGAAGCTGGGCGATGACACCTTCGTGTGAGAGGTGCCGTGGTGGCGTAAGGTATGTGGGGGCACATGGGTTGGCACCTTCTATACTTTGGGAATCACGAGAAAGCTCCCTGGTGGAAGAAACTTCCGTTGTGAGCTTTGCAAGACAGGTAGAGCATCACTTGTTTGCTCATTTAATTTTTGTACGTTTACCGAGGACCTTCGAAGTCCAAGGCATTATGCTAAAGCTAGGAGTACAACAATGGCAGAGAAAGATGTGACTCTGCCCTCGTGGTGCTTACGAGGTATCGGGGGAGACAAACATGAAACAAGTATGCCGAGAGTAGGTGGGAGAGAGAATGCTCCAGTCTGCAGGACCAGCCAAGGCCGAGGTCTAGGGGCCAGAGAGAGTCTGTTGGGAAGTTCCATCGCGGGGTGACAAGAGACAAGGCTGAAGGAGCGCCCAAGTAAGATCCCCAACCACCGCGGGAGTCATGTGGTAAAGTGTGGGCTTCTTCCTGCTCCGGTGGAGATTTCCCGCAGGGAGTCATCAGACCCCCATTTTGCAAAGTTCAGCGGGCTGCGGTGTGGTTGCTGGATTGGGGGAGGCAAGCCAAGAGGGAAGTCAATTTGAAAGTCTGTTGCCCCAGGCCAGATGCCAAGTGATGGTGGTCTGGAGTAGGGCTAGCGGTGCTGCAGAGAAGGGGACAGATCGGGATTTGGGGGACAGATCAATTCAGGTTCTAGTAGAGAATGAGTGCCCCTATCCATTCTCCTGTAAGAAGGGATTCTTCCTCTTCCTCCTCTCCCTCTTCTTCCCCACCCCATCCTTCCTCATAGCATTCAAGTGAAAAGGGACTCCCACTCTGCCCAATTCTTAGGAAGCAATGGATTTTGTCCCTTCCTTCCAAGCCAGGAATGGATAGGTTGCCATCTTCCCCTCTGTGGCAATGAGAGGAGATGCCTGTTTTCCTTTAATGTCCCCTCTCCCTGTCAAACCAGGAGAGGGACAGGAGCCAGTCTTGTGGATTCGGCTTTTACTGTAAACTCCCCCCTCTGAAATGAATGGGTGCACTTAGGGAGGGAGGGGAGCGGAGCACAAGGCCAGCACTTGAGGGACCTGGGTTTTATTTCCAATGCTACCTCCATCCCAACTGAACCCATCCCAACCGCCCTAGCCTCTGTTTCCTCCGTGGGAAAGCCAGAGGCTAAGTTAAAACCCCGTATAGCCTGTGAGCTAGATTTCAGAATGACATTTGCAGAAAAGAAAGTATTTTCTGAAGCTGTGTTTACTTTGGGGTTTGGTAAAAGAACATAAAAGGTTCTGATTGGTGCTATTTAAATATTTGTTCCAGGACTGATATTTGCGTTTAGGGCGAAATGAATGGATGCACATTATTTATGATTAACTCTGAAGCTCAGAGAAAGGGGAATAACACACGGAGTCAGAAGGCAGTTAAATCAGCCTGATCAGGAGTAAAATAAAGCCCTTGCTATCAACTCTTCCTCCTATTAGCTAACCCTATCTCCATCTTGCTTGTATATTTTCATGCGTCTTCTAAAACTTACCCTCATTGCTTTCAAAGGTTTTACAACCTCTAGGGGAAAGATGCAGGCAATTGAACTACACAATAAATAGTCAACACCAACTGCCCCTCCCCCACCCAATGCAAAGCTAATGGTCTTTGAGAATGGTCTACAACTGGTTCCACTCAGCCCCTAATATTTTCCTGCTAATGGTCAATCCACTTTCAGCAGTAAAGACAGGGGCCAATGACCTATTTTTTTTTTTTTTAAAACAACAAAGGGTACCTAAATGGGCTGCGAATGACTCCTCTCTGTAGAAGCAACACTCTCAGGGGTAAATTTTCAAATTGCTAATGGCCACCATACTGGACAAGTGGGGATTTTCCTACAAAGGGATCGGAGAAGGCGATTGAAGATAATGGCTTTCATGAAGAGGGAGCTGGTAGCTAGGAGAATTAAATCCTTGGGTCTGTGGCAAGATCTGAACTGTGGAAATAGTTGAGATCAGAAAACTGTCTGGCCCTCTCGGCATTAGCTTGGGAAGGCTCTGATTGCTTGTTGCTCGTTTTAATGGTATAGAGAGACCAGAATCAGATACATCACTGCAACCCAAAATCCTGGATAAATTTAACAAAATCCACCAATCTTCTGGGGGGAAATACATAAAAATCATGCTTTTTGCACTTTGATTTGTGAGGGGGGTATACACAGTTACTCCCTTCCCATGCCTGACTCCATCACTCCCCCCAGAGCGCTCCATCAACCATCAGGAAACCTTCAGCCCTCATCTAAGTAACAGGAGTATTCACTGTCTGCTTCCTGAGCCGCTGGCTTCTGTTAGCTCTTGTGATACCCGTTTCACGGTCGGATGGATGTCCACCCATGACTCATGCTTCCTTTCCCATAAAGAAGCATGTTTCTGGGAGGCAGTTGCTCAGCGAGGCACTACATTTTCCAGACCCTTTGTCACCGAGGTCAGGGCACAAACTAGTTCTTGCAATTGAATATGAACAGAAGTGATAAGTATCTGTCCCCCGCTAAAAGTGTTACAGAGGTCCTTCTTTACCTCGCCCTTCTCCATCTGGCTCTGGACGGATGGATGCCCAGGGGAACCTTGAAAGTCACCGTGGCAGGTGACAACGCCTCTGTCAGCTGGATTCCTGAATCACTGTGTGCAGTGGGGCCCCTCTGATGCCAGTCAGGAAGACTGCTGTGGACGTGGTGTGAATGAGATGTACAAGCTTGAGACGGAAACAGTTATGGACAGTGTTGGGTCATTCTTCCCCAACATCCTTTACTGGTCTTTCCCTTCTTCTAGACCTCCAAATGCTGGAGTGCTCCAAGGCTCCAATGTAACGTGTACAAAACTGAGGTCTTGATTCTACTTCCCCAAATCTATTCCTCCTCCAGCATTAGAGGTGAGCATAGGCTGTTGTGGAGCCACAGAGCGGCCCCTAACCCAGGCCACAGGGGTAAGGGGAGGTTTTCCGGAAACAATGGCACGAGAACTTAGTCTTGAAAGAATAGCGGGAAATACAGAAAGGAAATGGGGGTGGTTGAGGGCACTCCCCTCAGAAACCCAGAGGAAAGCAGGAAAGGTAGTGTGTCAGCTAGTTTGAAGAGTAAGATGTGAGTTTCAGGAGGAAGCTAGTTGTTGACAGAGCTTGGATCCTTCCCAACAAGTTATGTCTAGAAGGCCACACTGAGCCAATGGAAAGTTTAACAAACCGTTTATTATATAATTCCTGTTATCCCAGCCATGTTTATTACATAAACTTGAACAAAATTGAAGATAAGAATTAATTCCCTACCTCCCTGCCATTCAAGTCAAGCTCCTGGGTGCATAAGTGAGTCCCACCCCGGGAAGGAGGCGAGCCACATCGGTGTTTCCCAAATCAGCATGCCCGTCAGAACCATTTAAAGGGCTTTTCAAAGTTAGACTCCAGATTCTGGGACTCTACCCATGACCTGCCTTCTTATTCTGCACACTGTTTCTTGGCAGCCATGCAGCTCTATGCCCCTCCAGCCATGATTCCAGCATGCTCCCAACTATAATTCCATGACGTTATGGGTCTGTCACATATATCTGAGAGTCTGAGAGAATGAAGTTCTCGACTTTTCTTTTCAGCTAACAACGGCTACACGCCCTGAAGGGAACCCAGGAAAAGCTGCACAGGGGTTTGCTGCCTCTGCATAGACCCTGCCCCTGTGTATATACGTGCCTCACTTTGTCTAACCCCTTGTTTTCTTGTCTAAGTAAACTGGGATCCTGTGGCAAGAGTGGGTGCATACAGGCATGCGTTTGTATGTGTGTGTGTGTGTGTGTGTGGCCTCTTTTCCCCAACGCCCACCCCAATCTATACCACCATGCTGCAGAGGCCCAGCATAGATGATCCCAGATGGCTTGCTCATTACTGCTCCCCTCCTCCCTCTCCTGGCTTCAGTCCCTGGCCGGGGAAGCCAAAGGGACACGGTTCTCAAGGAGAGCTCTGAAAGCAGCATGCAGGGAGGGAGCCATGGGTGAAGGAGTGAGCCGGTTCTGGACTTCAGCTTTACCAGGTGTACAATAGGACGTTTGGCCCAAATGCCTTCCAAGGACACTTCGAGAGCTAAACTCCACGGGTCAGTATTTTTTGGTTTTCATTTTTGTTTTTAAATGATGGCGTCTGGTAATATTGTGCAGCTATCCAAAACAAAGCCCTTGTATATTCAGCCACACCTTCGAAAGGGACTTGGAAAAAATATGTGAAATTTGAAGTATCACCGAACTGTACATAGACTGAGGACAGTCATAGAAACTTACGTATTCCCATTCGAAATGCTAAAGGTACATGCGGCTATGGAAAGTTTTTGCATTGGGCAATAAAGGGCGGGTGAAGACAATTTGCATTATGTAACTTGTTCTGAAAGTTGTTTTAATAATAAATGTTTAAACCAATTAAAATGATAGCGGTTTAGATGGACAACGCTACCCCAGTTTTTTCTGGATATGTAAGGGGAGGGGAGGAACTGAGTGATGTACATTTCTGTGACTCATTAACTACGACTGGAGCCCACTCTCATCAATAGTGTTTGAGAAAAAGGGTTTTGAAACATGGATATCTATTCTAATTCTTTTCTTTTTCAATCTTGTTTTTTTTTTTTAAATCTGAGAGAGGGTGCGCGCATGTGCGCGCGAGCGTGGGATGGGGCAGGGAGGGTCAGAATGCGATAGAGAGAGAATACCAAGCAGGCTCTACACTCAGTGCAGAGCCTCACTCGATGCCCAATCCCACGACCCCGCGATCATGACCTGAGTCGAGATCAAGAGTTAGACATTCCACTGACTGAGCCACCCAGGCATCCCTCTCTGTTTTTGAAAGAAAAAAAAAATTTAATGTTTATTTCTTAGAGAGAGAGAGAGAGAGAGAGAGAGAGCAGGGGAGGGGCAGAGAGAGGGGGAGACACAGAATCCAAAGCAGGCTCCAGGCTCTGAGCTGTCAGCGCAGAGCCCGACACAGGGCTCGAACTCACAGACTGCCACATCATGACCGGAGCCAAAGTCGGACGCTTAACCGACTGAGCCACCCAGGCACCCCTCTCTATCTTTTTTTAAAGCTGAGTTTTGCAGGGCGCCTGGGTGGCTCAGTCGGTTAAGCAGCGGACTTCGGCTCAGGTCATGATCTCGCGGTCCGTGGGTTCGAGCCCCGCGTCGGGCTCTGTGCTGACAGCTCAGAGCCTGGAGCCTGTTTCAGATTCTGTGTCTCCCTCTCTCTGACCCTCCCCCGTTCATGCTCTCTCTCTGTCTCAAAAATAAATAGACGTTAAAAAAAAATAAGGCTGAATTTTGCTTGTAACAATGTTCCTCTCTCAAGATTTCTTTTAATATTAATATTCCTATTAATATTCTTTAAAAACTGTCAAGGAAAAATTGTATTGATTGTAGAATGAAGATAGATGCTCGGAAACACAGAATTACTTTTTTATTAGTTACGAGTCAGGATTTGCCCAAGTTCATTTGCAAAGAGTTTGCGTCCTTCCATTCTCCCCAGGGTCCCTAATTGTGAAAAAACTGGGTGGCTCAGTCAGTTAAGTGTCCGACTTTGACTCACGTCATGATCTCACAGTTCGTGGGTTCAAGCCCCATCTCGGGCTCTGCGCTGACAGCTCAGAGCCTGGAGCCTGCTTCGGATTCTGTGTCTCCCTCTCTCTCTCTCTCTCTCTCTCTCCCTCTGCCCCTCCCCCACTCATGCTCTGTGTCTCTTTCAAAAATAAGTAAAAAAATTTTAAAAAGAAAAAAACGGGGGATATTTTAAAATGGGCTTCGAATCAAGCAGGAAGAAACCTTGTGTGTGAGGATGCTCGACACTTATTTATGTTCTCAGTAGTCAGAAAAACAAATGGCTCAGTCAATATTTGTTGAATGAGTGGATGGATGGACGTAGTCTGCTCCTGAAGACGCGTGAATGAATAAGTGGAAATATATGGGAAGCGTCTATGGAAATGTATTTATCTAGGGTCTGACAGACCTTCAGAGCTTTGTGATCATTGGCAAGATATTCATTCATTCCCCCTGATCTCACTTTTCACCTGTAAAGTGGGGGCGACAGAACATCCGTCACCGGCGGAGTTCCCCTTAAGAGGACCCGGTGCCTGGCGTTTATCTGACACGTGAGCCATGACGCGAGAGATAAAAAAGAGCTCCTTTTCCTGCCCATCCACAACTTAAAACCATATCTTTTTATAAGAGAAGGGGATCTAACCTTCTGTTTGTCCCTGACCAACGGTCACATCAACTTCTATAAAAATGTGGACATTTGGTAGGATTTTTTTTTTAATTGTGTCATTAATGCAAGTCTCACAGTAGTGCGGAACTCTGTCTTTCCTCTGAGGCTGGTATATGCTAAAACCCGATAATCGTGAATCATTCAAGACCGATTTGTCCCTAGCTTTCTGTACTGAATCAGAATTTGGGGGGTTGGGAGGAGAAGACTCTATTGTTTCCAAAGCTCTCTAGGGGATACGGAGGCATCACTTTTCATTTCCCAGGTGGGGGCCTGGAAGGAGTGGTCCACAAATACCCAAGGCTGAGAACAGTTTCTTGCTGACCTTCGGTCCTCTGCTGGGTTCGACGGATCATTTTAATGCAGACGTGAATCCCGTCTCTGGTACTTTCTTGTGATTCTGTCCCTGGGGCTGTTGTAAGAAAGTCTGCACCAGGGTGGAGGGACAATCCTCCTAGCTCTGAGGGCCGCAAGTGGCATTTGCTTGGGGCTGGTCTCTGAACTATGCAAATTCAGCTGCTGACTCCAGGCCAGTAGTTAAATTCTATGAAAACAAGCCAACATCTACTGTCTGAGACAGTTGAGCAAGACCCTTCCTCTGCCCAGTGAAACAGGTGACCTTAGAACCTCTGAGCCATAGAACAGTCAGAAGGCACTGTGAGGGCTGCTGGAGACCCTGAGGCAGCCCCGGGGGGTGGTTAAGAGCCTGGGCTTTGGAACTGGACCCCGGAGCCCATATTCCAGCCCCTGTTTACTCAGTACTCCCTTGGGCAAGTTTTCTTCTCTGTAAAACGGGGTAATAGCATTACCCACCTCCTACCGTTATTAGGAGGATGAAATGGGCTAATATTTATAAGGAGCCTAGAGCAGTGAGCGACTGACATTTAGTAAGTACTCAGTAGATGCTGGGTAAGTGATTTACTGGATTCTTTTCAAAGCACTTTCCACCTGTCTTGATAAGGGGTTCCTGGTATGTCTTAGAGGAATGGTGGATTAGACCCTGTCAAAACACATGCTGTTTTGAAACATGACTTTCTTTATTGGGTCCCTGGACGGTCCACTGTTTTTCTACCCATTAAGACCTCCCGACCCAGGGGCTGGTCTTCTTCTCATGAGACAGGATGGGATCCAGCTTTCTTGGAGGACACTTAAGCTGTCATATGAGATCACACACCCCCTTTTCTGCACTCAGCTCGTACTAACTGGTGCTCGATTCAGGAGAAACTTGAGTCCTTAATGCCCTCCTTTACTGGAGAGGCTCCATATCTAATGCCCCGGGTGCCAACACGACAAGAATATGCGGCAATGAAGCTCACATATTCTGCGAGTCAGTGTTGCTGAGTAAAGTCCTCACATCCACGGAGAAAAGAACCTAATTCGGGCTCCACCTCCGGAACTAGAAAATTAATGTTTAATCAGACCGATACGTCAGCGGTTATTACATCTGACCTTCCTGAAAGTCCTTTAAGGCAATGAGAACACTTGTCGTGGGGAAATGGAAATCCTAAATTGTACTGGCCTTTTACCAACTCATTACTTCAAAAAATGGTAGCCGCTATTCTGAAGCTTATGCTAATCATTCTTTTGCTTTTCCTCATAGCTTTATCTTCGATGATATACCCGAGCATATATGTTTTAGTTTTTTGCATGTTTTTGAGCTTTCTGCAAGTGGAATCACAGCGTACGTGCTCTTTTGCGTCTGGCTTCCCTAGCTCGACGTGTTGCTTCGATTATTTTAGCGTGGTCGAACACAGTCGTGTGTTGATCGCCACGTAGCATTCCGTTATGGGTATCTCTCTGTCCATCGACTCTACAGACAACAGAAACGAGGATCGTTCCCATTGCTTGCTTGTTTGCTATTACGGATCGTGGTGCATGCCTATAGATCTTGCCTGCTGCCCTCGTGTAAGTCTAATAACTGTAATTTTTATGAAGATGATAGCCTCTATCAAGTGGCCACACTTACATGCCTTCGTTTGGACCTCAACACACCTCTGTGTGACGGCTCTTCTCTCACTGAGGATGCTGAGCGCTGGTAAGGACGTCGTTCTCGCCCTGATGCTAGGAGAAAGCCGAGTAATCGACACGAGAACGTTCTTTGAGTGCTTCACACAGCAAATGTTGCAAGGCAACTAAGTCACGGGAACCCCAAGGAGGGAAAGGACCCCCGAGGAAGGATGGATGCATGGGCTGTCCCACGCGTGGCAGAGCACGGGAGGAAGGGGCACTAGTCACCCTAGAAGCAGGTCGGAAGAAATCGCTAAGGGGGCACTCCTCTGGCTCAGTCGGTGGAACAGGCCACTCTTGATCTCAGGGCTGTGACTTTGAGCTCTGCACTGGACATAGAGGTTGCTTAAAATCTTTGAAAAAAAAAGAAGAAATCAGCTAAAATTGTAGCAGATCGCTAAGGGTAGAGGCTGTCCTAGCATGACAGTATAGGACCTCTGAGAAACCCAAACACGAGGGAAGTAGGCACTCGTTTGCAGCTCTTTTCCAGAGGTTTCCACTGGGTGCTCGCAAGAACTTTGGAGGCAGGGTGGGAGACTAGAGAGAGGTAACCTCACTGGTGTGGGCCTGTGGGAGGGGTTTGGCCATTACGATCCTAAGGCATAAAACTTCCCTGCCTGGACCCTTTGTGTACCGAGCAGAAGTTTTAAGCTGCTGGGGAAAGGGCAGCAAACCTCTACCTCCAAGACCTAGATAAGGGCCTATGGTTTCTGGGGAAAGGGAAGAAGAAGAAATCTACCCCTGGGGGAGGATGAGGAAAGAGCCCTGGGTCCAAATCCTATGCTGTATCATTCAACGTCTCTCTCTCCCCAACTCCCTCATCAACCCCCACCCCCCCTCTGGGCAGACGTAGAACAAAAGGCCACGTGAGGACACAGGGAGAAAGCAGCCATCTGTAAGCCAGGAAGAGGGCCCTCATCAGAAATGGATCCCTGCCAGATCTTGATCTTGGACTTCCAGCTTCCAGAACTGTGAGAAATCAATGTCTGCCGTGGAAGCCGCTCAGTCTGTGGTATTTTGTCATGGCTGCTTGAGCAGACTAATACAAGCTGTGAATGAACTCGATGCCGCTGAACTGTCCACTTAAAAATGGTTACAATGGTGAATTTCATGTTGTGTATATTTTATCAATGTGGTAATGGCGGCCAGTTAGGCCACAGGGCTGAGCTGGACACTCAACAGTGTGAAAAGCAGGTGCCCCTGTTGCTGGTGAGAAGTGAGATATACAGCGTATCATCAAACCAAAGCCAAAGGAGGACCTTTTGCTTCCTGCAAATGTGTAAACATTATGCCTAACGTGTACGTACATAAGAAAACACACTAAGGTAAGTAAAGTTCTGCTCAACAACCACACAGTATGTAGAGCTGGCCTAATAGCATGATAACCATATATTTTTACGGCAATGTGAGTCACTCTTACATATTATTTGCAATGATTGCTGGCTTGTTTGGGTCTTTTAATTCCTTCATGTGTATACCTCCAGGTTTGAGGAGTCCGGGAGACATCCAAGTGGTGATATCAGGTAGACAGTTGGGTGTGAGTCTGGTGCTTGTGGGACAGGGGGCTATGAGGTTGACAGCAATCAAATTAATTTATTTATAGATACAGCCCTGGGACCAGAAGAGAACACTTAGGGATTGTAGGTATAGAGAAAGGGAGATGAAGACAGATGTTCTCAAGATCATCAATACTTAGAAGTTGGGCAGCTGAGGAGAAACCAGTTAAGGACGAGAGGCCAGTGCAGTGGAGGAGAGTCACGGCGTGTTTGAAAATGTAGGAGAAGTTACCTGTGTCAATCGTTGCTAAAAGATCTAGGTAGGTGAAGATTGAGAACGGACTATTGCCTTTGACGCAGGTCACCGCGAGACAGGAGAATGATCTTGGGGAGTGCCATTTTATTAGAATGGCAGACATTGAAAAAGCCCAAATGGAGCAGGTTTGAGACCTAATGAGAGGTGGGAAAGGGAGCAGGCAAGAGAGGGAGTGGCTGGAGTGGGACTCAGAGTAGCCAGGAGAGAACATTTTTTGGAAGACGTGTGATCCCACCATGTTTGTTTGCCAATGGGAATGATCGGGTTGAGGGACAAATCAACATGGTAGGAGAGAAGGGGATGACTGCAGGACCAGAGTCCTTGGAAACAGGAAGGCATTGAAATCCAAAGCACGAGTGGAGCGGTTGGCCTCCGGTGAAAGCAGGGACCTTCCTCATCTCTAACAGGAGGGCAGGTGGAATATGCAGGAACAAACGCAGGTCAGTTGATAGACTGGGTGGTAGACAGAGTAGCTCTTTTCTAACTGCCTCCACCCTTACTGGGCAAACACCGTTGACTGAGGAGTTGGGAGAGGGAGGGTGATGTGAAAAGACAGAAGAAAGTATGAAACAACCGCTACAGAAAGTAAAGAAGGGAATGTTCCAGGGAGATTGGTGGGCGTTCCCAGGTGCCACACGACAGTTGTTTTCAAATAAATCAATTCAACTTGGTTTGTGAAAAAAATTTTTTTAAGTATTCAGCTGTGTAGGTGTGGGTATACACTCAAAACTCCGTTGGGTTAGCTCAGGGTTTGGTTTTTCCTGGGTGTACCAGCTAGGAGGTTTTTGTTTGCCAGTAACAGAAAACCTTTCTCAAACCAGCTTAAACAATAAGAAAATGAATTATTTAACTAAAAGGAAGGTTCAAAGGTAGGTCAAGCTCCAGGGATGGTTGATTCCGTGCCCCATTGATTTCTTCAGGGATCCGGGTTCTTTTTTCTCTTCTCTGCTGTTCACATATCAGTTCCTTCTTATGGCTTGTGCCTTGCAGTTGTGACATGACAGCTGCTGGCAGTTAGGGTCCCCTTGCTTCCTTGTTCATGTAGAGCAGGAGAGAAGGAATAGCTTTCACCAGCCAAAGAGCACAGGGCGTTTTCTTCAGATCCTGACAATTACAGTGAGAGGGGGGCCATGGGATTACTAGGACAGATTTAAATCTGTGGTTCTCAAAAGTGGGATATTTGGACCAGCAGCATTAGCATCTCCTGAGAACTTATTTATAAAGTCAATACTTGAGCCTCTTTGGAGACCTGTTAAATCAGAATAGGTATGGAAGCCCAGCAATTTGCCCTTTTTAAAAAAAAATTTTTTTTTATTAGAGCACACAAGCAGGGGAAAGAGACAGAGGGAGAGAGGGAATCCCAAGCAGGCTCTGCGCAGAGTGCAGGGCCCTATCCGGGGCTTGATCCCGTGACCCTGAGATCGGGACCTGAGCCAAAATCAAGAGTCAGATGCCTAACCAACTGAGCCATCCAGGCACCCCAGCAATCTGTGCTTTAACAAGCCTTTCAGGTGATGCTGAGGCACAGCAAAGTTTGAGAACCACTGGCTTAGGATAGTGTGGTGAACTCCATGAATAAGATGCGGGTTCTGCTAGGAAGAAGGGTGTGGGGAATAGACATCTACTAGTGTCTACTGGATCAGACGAGCTTCTCAGAGTGAGACCAGGTTAGGAGGCTTAGGAGTATTTCTAAGAGAGTGATTCCAAGGATGGGCCCTGGAATCTAAATTGCTTGAGAAGGGAAATGAGGACACAGAGGAATGAGGGATGGTGGGAAAGTGAAGTTAGCAAACTTAAGAGCCAAGGAGGCTGGAGAATTGAAATGAGCCGGTGGGATAGCAGGTGTGGTGGCCATGAGACCATACTCATAGACCCTCAACTACAGGGAGTGTAAGTGACCAATGGCCTTGTGTTTGCCCCCAGACCACACTTGCCATGGGATGTTCTCACCACCAGATGAGTGTGGCAAGGATACTAAGGCTGGACCATTCAGGGGGCACACACTCCTTAGAAGGCTGACTTCAGCTAGAGGATCTCCCCACCTCAGCTTTGATGAACCTTCCTTAGATGGCATGACGATCCAAGAACTTTCCACCCAACCTTCTCTCCTGTTCTTCTTCACTCACCTTAGATTTGTATCACATCCTACAGCCTTGTCCAACTCCCGATTTTTTCCTCACACAGGCACTTCCCCTGTTAAAATCCTTTCACGTTTGATCCCAGTTTGGCATCTGCTTCTTGGAGGACCTAGACCAACACAGAAGGTGATGGTTCCTGAGTTGAGTTTGAACTTATTATGTGAGATCAGTGAGAGATGAAGATTCATAGCTGGTCATTGCAGGACAGCACCAGGGCAGTCCCGGCCACCCTGGAGTTGACTTGGGCATCCTTCGAGGTGGAGGGGAAGATGGCACTTTGGGTAGGGTGGATATCCCACCAGCTGAACATACCGCCATTGGCTTAGTGACATGCCTGGTGTTCAGTTGCCAGCCTCTTAGGGTTCCCCACAAATGCCTGGGTAAGTGTAGCTCAGCTCCTCCACCGAATGAGCACAGCCTCCATGGATGTCGCCTTCCCATGGCATTATAAGACAATCCCCACCCTTGTGTCCCTTCACTGTGGCCACGAGCAAATAGCTTCGTGGGTAAGGAGAAGAGGGGCAAATCTTTTATAAAGATTTGACTATGATAATCTATCTGCATTGTACCCATATTTCCCTTAGTGGCTGTCGCCCTACCTTGAGTGGTGCTACGGATCTTACGAGAGGGTTGGCAGGGGTCAGGAGAAAACGCTCTGGAGCTACTGTGAAAACAGTAAGCTGCTCTAATACGCACAGTGCTCAACCTCACTTTGGCGACACACACCTGAGGAGAGCAGCAAGCTGTGACCGACGTGGGTGCCCCCCCACCTACAGGGGCGCCATGTTGGGCCCCTTTTGGATTCTTAACCTGGAATTCAGGGTCCATGAATGGCCTTTAGGGAGACTGAATCTCCTGGAGTTGTGTGTGCACTTTGTGTGAGTGAGCATTGGAAGGGCAGAGAAGGGAGTTGGGCCCATAGTTTGCATTATTTCTCAAGAGTTAGTGACTTCAAAAAAAATTAATTAATTAATCAATTAAAAAATATATATATATATATCAAGAGTAAGCCACTTCTTTTCAAAAGTATTCTAACCAGATTTTAGAGAGTAAACATCTGGCCTGTGAGAACTTTGCCATCCGAGCAGATGTGTTGCTATACTTCTCCACCTTTAGGTAAGGAAGACCTCTCTGTCTAGCTCTGTGGTGATATAGGGAATATTATGGATTCTACGGAATGGTAATGAGAGAGGGATGGTTTATGGAACGAAGGGAACCGATTTTTCGCCTTCATAAATCCTATGTCATAAGAGGATTTATAAGAGGCTTTTTAAAAAGTTTATTTATTTTGAGAGAGAGCGAGAGCACGCACAAGCAGAGGAGAGGCAGAGAGAGAGGGAGACTGAGAATCCCAAGCAGGCTCCTTGCTGTCAGTGCTGAGCCTGACAGGGACCTCGATCTCAGGAACAGAGAGATCCTGACTTGAGCCAAAATCAAGAGTTGGAAGCTTAACTGACTGAGCCACCCAGGCGCCCCATTAAAGCCTTTTTATCTCCACAGAACACTGGCTTGGGAAGCTGAAGACTAAAAACAAACAAAAAAAGCATCATAGTTTCTATTTTCTTTCTTTTCCTTTTTTTCTTTTCTTTTCCTTTTTTTTTTTTTTTTTTGGTAGATGGTTCATCTAAGTAATCCTAGATGTTTTCATATTAACACGTGGAGGGTTTCAGTAGAATGTTACAGGTACAGCTGCTGGAAATCGCATGACAAACGTTAATTGTGCTACAAAGATGCAAACTACAGTTTCCACAGCCTGTTTCTCTGACCCGAGAAGGGAACCCCAGCAAACACTAGAGGGAGCTCCACACCGCAGAGCCGGCTTCCTTCCCTGTCAGAATCGCCTACTGTAATGGTCCGGCTCTCTTTGGCTGTTCTACATTAACTGCACAGAAATAAGCGAAGAATGCCTCGTTCCATTTGTACACCTGTCGTGAGGGACCCGGCACACCCTTCCAGGTGTCTGTTCCGGTCTGGAGGCTGCAGCCGACCCCAGGCGGAGCTCTGGAACACACCCGGCGGGCAGCCCGGTCCTGGCGCCTTCCTCCTACTGTGTTTTTTCAAAATGAAAAGCCAACCTCAGTTCCTTCCTAGATAGGCAACTAAGCTCGTAGATTAATAGATATACTAATATCCTAGCAGACTAAGGCACTGATGAGATCTATTATGATCTGGTCGATCAGAGGAAAATGATGATGAACATGGGAGATTGGCATCAGGTTCATTTACTTATTTTTATTCACAATTTTCCACCATCTTCTCTATGCTGCGGCCTGAATAGTTCATATCGGAAGCGTCCTGACTCAGGCATTTGATGACAACTGGAGGAAGGTCTTTAGAGCCAGACTTTAGTTTTATGTGTTTTTTTTTTAATTGTGGTGAAACATAACATAAAATTCGCTAACTTCTGGGTTATGCAAAAGAGACAAATGTAACCAGGAAAGGTTTCATCTGTATAAAGTTTGCACTTGAGTAATAAAAAAAAATCGAGTACGCGGTAAAGAACTGGGGAATCCTTGACTTGGTTGAAAAAGATGTGGTAATTCTTAACAGTAGCCTACATGACTCGACCTTGTGATGAATGAGCCTAGCAAAAATAGATTGTAATATTGTAATGTACAATAGATTGTAATCTTGTAATCTACAAGATTACAAATATTGTAATATTTGTAATCTACAAAATAGATTGTAATAATTGTTCCTGTATATTGCAACATTAACAGGAACAAGCATCTAGAACCTTGCTTCTAAGTCTTGGCTGCGTATTAGAATCACCTAGAAGCTTTAAAACATATTGATGTCCAATTCTCGAGGAAGCTAACGTAAATGGTCTGGGATATGATTTCTTAAAAGCTCTCGGCCAATTCCAGCGTGCAGGCCAGGCTGAGCCCCTGAGACATTCCTGTGCTGCTGGGCTCAGGCCCAAACACACCTACTGTTACATCCGTGTGTCCCACTTAAGGGAAATAAAGACAAGCCAGTTCCTATTCAAGGAGGGGTCAGAATTGTGAAGGAACAACAATTCATTTTTATAAGAGGAACAACTGAGAAAGTGCCAACAGGAGGACACTGGAGGGAGGGGAGGGGCAGAGTTTAGAGCTGGCTTTCAGCATCTGAGAGCTTTCTCATGGAAGAGACTTCTTTGGTTTTTTCTTTTTTTATTTAAAAAAAATGTTTCAATGTTTATTTACATTTGAGAGAGAGAGAGAGAGAGAGAGAGAGAGAGACAAAGGGCAAGCGGGGAGGGGCAGAGAGAGAGGGAGAGATGCAGAACTCCAGGCTCCAGGCTTCTAGCTGTTAGCACAAAGCCGGACCCGGGGCTCAAACCCCCAGAGCTCGAGATCATGACCTGAGCCGAAGTCGGATGTTTAACCGACTGAGCCACCCAGGCACCCAGAGACTTCTTTGTATCGCAGGCCCTGGGAAGGAGAACTGGGAACAAGGAATAGAAGTAGCAGCTACTGGGACGCCTGGGTGGCTCAGTTGGTTAAGCGCCTGACGCTGGCTCAGGGCATGATCTTGCGGTTCTCGAGTTCAAGCCCCTCGGAGCCTGAAGGCTGCTTTGGATTCTGTATCTCCCTCTCTCCCTGCCTGTCTCACACTCTGTCTCTCTCTCTCAAAAATAAATAAACATTACAAAAAGTAGCACTTATTATTACTACTTTTTATGAAATAAATGTTTAAAACCAGCCCAGTCCAAAGAGGGATGCTGCCCAGGGAAGCAGTGAGTGCTCTTTTGAGGGATATGCCGACGGGTCCCTCCAGCAGATTACTGGCAGGGATGTCACAGAGAGGTTCTGCGAGTGGAAAGGCTGGCAGTTACCATCAAAATGACCCTGTCCCAGCAGGAGAATTGACCGGCACTTTCTGGTGCCAGAAAGTACATTGTGCTAAGCTTCTGCATTCCCTTATTTTCAAGCTCACACTATTCCCACAGGGAGGGGGCTATTATCTTTCCAGTGCATATTGGAGGAAACGGGGGTTCCAAGGCCTGTCCAGTGTCACATGTAACCCACAGGCACCCTGATGGCTGGTCTTCCCGGCTGGGCTTCTCTGATTCTAGAACATACAATGTGTCAATAACCAGAAACACAGGCCAAGTTTTAGCAATAATGAGGCAGTGTTTAAAACAACCTCTCTGACACTGACCTATGCAGATGAAAGGCACTATTTGAAAGCCTTATCCTTAGAATCTCAAATGTCGGCCCCTCAAAGAAGGTCAGGGGTGATCTAATTCACTCCCCCCATTTCTCAGTTCCTAGATGAGGAAACTCAGAGTCCCGAGTCTCATCCCGGGTTACGCATTTACTATTCAGATCCTCTGACACGAAGAAGAAAGGCTGTCTTGCTCTTGCTGCCCTGATCGATCGGCCCTACCTTCGCTGGAGATGCTCTGGGAGCTCAGCTCCTCTCAGGGAATTGCTTTCAGGGCCAACTCAGCCAGCCCTCAGGAGAATCAATCTCTTCACTTTATCGATACATTTTGACTTTGATTCAAAACAGCATTAGGGAGCCTCTGCTTTATGCTCCAGACTTGACTCTGAATGACTCATGGCTAATTTGCAAGAATTGAATCAGCCCACAAAGAACGCACGTTGCCACCACCACCGAAGGATTTACAAAGAGAGATCTTTTGTTCCCAAATTGCTTTCAAAGTAATTTCCAAAGAAGGGTTGCCAAAGGCCGGTAGAGCAATGCCAGCATCACTGACACGGGACATACCTGCCTGGGGAAATTCTAGGGCCGAGCCTCGCCGTCCCTGCTGGCCGCACCCTGTGGTTCTTGCCCCCGACTGGCCATGCTGGCTGCCACCCATCAGAACAGCCGCCCTCTGGGAAGAGGCTGCCAGACGAAGGTGACATTTCTCAGTCCCCACCCCTGTCTACCCACCCCAACCTCACGGCTACCTCTTCACCAGTGTAGCTAGAGGAGATAAGTCACCTTCTGGGCAAAGGTGACTAGGAGAAAGGAGTGCCTTCCCTACTCTGGCTCATTTCCTATCAGGCAGCTGAGTGTCAATGACTCTCATGCCCCAGGGGAAGGTGGATCCACAAGAGGGAAAGAACCTGGGTCAGAACTGGTTCTACATTTTATCTGAACCAGAAATCAACTTGTATCGGTTGAGCTGCTAAAATAGAGAGAGGCGTCATCTGTTTCAGCAGCTAGCACAACCCTAAGATAGCTGACAAAATCCGGTTTCACCAAAATCTAAATATGTAAACACAGAGCCCATCACACTGATGGGCACACCGTAGGCACTACGTACGTGTGTATTGGGTAGATGAATAAATGAATCTAAGGTGTCTCATTAACGGCATACTTTGTTGAATGGAAGTTAGCAAATGCTAACAAACAGCTTTAAGGATGTGGAGAGTGTTTTGTTTTTTGTTTTTTTAAATATGATTTACTGTCAGGTTAGCCAACATACGGCGTATACAGTGTGCTCTTGGCTTCGGGAGTAGATTCCCATGATTCATCGCTTACATACAACACGCAGTGCCCATCCCAACAAGTGCCCTCCTCAGTGCCCATCACCCATTCTCCCTGCACCCGCCAACCCCCTACCTCCATCAACCCTCAGTTTGTTCTCTGTATTTAAGAGCCTCTTACGTTTTGCCTCCCTCTCTGTAACTATTTTTTTCCTTCCCTTCCTCCATGTTTTGTTAAGTTTCTCAAATTCCACATGAGTGAAAACATATGATATCTGTCTTTCTCTGACTTGTTTCTCTGAGCATAATACCCTCCAGTTCCATCCACATTGTTGTAAATGGCAAGATTTCATTCTTTTTCACTGCTGAGTAGTATTCATTGTGTGTGTGTGTGTGTGTGCGTGTGTGTGTGTGTGTGTGTGTATATCACATCTTCTTTATCCCTCTATCAATTGATGGACATTTGAGCTGTTTCCATAATTTGACTATTGCCGATAGTGCTGCTATAAACATTGGGGTACACGTGCCCCTATGCATCAGCACTCCTGTATCCTTTGGATAAATTCCTAGTGGTGCTATTGCTGGGTTGTAGGGTAATTCTATTTAGAATTTTTTGACGACCCTCCACACTGTTTTCCAGAAGGATATAGGGGGTGTTTTGATACATGCTGAATGAGGGAATATAAGAATGAGAGAAATGTATCATAGCTGGTACAGAGAAAAAGACCGCCACACCGTGGAATAGATTTCCGAGTCAAATAAGGTCATTTTTATGCCTGGAGCACTCTGAAAATAGACTACGGAGTCTCCCCTATAAGGCGAATTGAGGGTTCTTGGCTGGCTCAAGGGTAGATATAGAGCCTCATGAGGACAGTGTTGCAACCTAGAAATGCAGCTTCCTAGGACCTCAGAGCTGGAGACTGCCAAGCACCTGAACACTGCTGGGTCCCACAGACAAGGAAGCCACAGCTCAGGAAGTGGATGACTCACCCAGGGTCCTTCAGCTGTCCACGGGTCCACACCTGGAGGCAGGATAGTGTGGATTAAGGGTGGGGGTAATAGGACCCAACTGCCCTGATTTGAATCCTAGCCCCACTCCTTACAAATCACTTAACTTCCCCATGCCTCTACTCCCTCATCTTTAAGATGGGGGGTAGTTAGAATAGTACCTACCTCACAGGGCAGTTAGGAATCTGAAATCAGTTAGTATACTGCAAGTGCCCCAGCCGGGGGCCTGGCACACAGTAATACTAGGGAAGCGTTAGAAGTTGTCGTATCGTTACCGTTGGATTCAGATTGCATTTTCCCCCGTGTCAGCGTTCGTAGGCCTTCAGAACGAGGATATTAAAATGATGAAAAATGGGGAATCATAATGAAGCAGACGATGCCAGAAGTTCCTCTACCAGATTTCCGAACACACAGCCTGAGAAACCAAAAGCTTATCGTAGAATACAGTTGTATGAATTGATAGTTGGCACACATGAAATAACTCATCCCGGGATGGAGG
Source organism: Prionailurus viverrinus (assembly GCF_022837055.1). Lineage (NCBI taxonomy): Eukaryota > Metazoa > Chordata > Mammalia > Carnivora > Felidae > Prionailurus > Prionailurus viverrinus. The sequence continues at coordinate 77,924,313 of NC_062572.1, forward strand.
ATTCGGGATGTATTCATGTCTCAGGAATGCTCTAATGGGAGTTTAAGCATACAATTTTTCTTCAGTGTATGGTAAAGGAAAAGAAAATACAACGAGTATAAAATTAATCCTAATTGAGAGAGAGAAGATGAGAAGCAGCTCAGGAAATGAACCCGGGCAAATACCGTTCTTCTCTGGTTTGGATGGCAAGATGCGGAAGAGGTGGACTGCTATGGATTTGCTATTGCAAAAAAGTTTGTCAGGTTTTGGGAAGCACAGAATGTCAGGCTTTTTTAAAGCTGTCTTGAATCAGTTAGTGCACATATAGCCTCTTATCAAATTCCCCCAGCCCAACCTTCACTCCAGAGCGGAATTCCTTATTATATCCACAGCAGATGGTCGCCCAGCTCCTGCCTGGATGCTCCTTGGTGGGAGCCGCAGGGAGCCGCAGGGCCTCCCACTCGTTCCCCGGGCAGCCTGAACTGTTACACAGAATCCTTCCCTAGACTGAGCCAAAAATCCGCCTCCCTGGAATGTTGGCCCTTCGTCCCTGCATTTATCTTCTGGTGTGAAACATAATAGATCTCTTTGCTTTCTCCTCTCTCTTGATGGTGCTGCAGTGGAGTTAGTTAGACCTCCCCGGGTGGAATGCTGGCCTTGACATTAACTTAGTTATTGGACCTCACGTAAGTTACTTAAACTCTCATTGCCTTGATTTGCTTCATCTTTAAAGAGGGGCACTGAGCTTTCAGAAGGTTCCTGTGAAGGTTAAAGTAAGTAAGCACCATGTCGATAAAGCATGGAGAATAGAGTCTGGAACCGAGTAGTTTATCCAGTAGATGGTATGGTTATCATTGTTTGGGTTCTGCTCTCGGGACCCCCAAAGTCTTCTCTAAGTTAAATATCTCCATCTCCACCAGCTGTTTCCACCTGGCCTAGGGGTCAACTCCTGCCCCCATTCTGGTTTCCTCTCTTCAAACGCTGACCTACAGGCTTTATTTCTTCCTCCATTTGTCCATTCTCCATTGGTACTCATCCTGGAGGATAAAGACAGATGCAAGCAAGAAGGAGACAGGTGCTCTGGAGTAGGAGTACAAGAATTATAACTTCGGGGGCTAGGCCATACTGGTGGCAGGAGGCCTTCCGGGTGCCCAGGAGGAAGTCAAGGTTAGGGGTCAAGGCAGAGGTGGCCACTCCAGGGTCGTGGTGTACGGAAGGAGAGAGAGCTAAAGGGAGAGATTCGAGCTTCGCTCCCAGAATGTTTAAGCCTCCTCCAGGATTCAGTGAAGACATTCTGTCCACAAATACGTGACTGTAACATTGGAAGCTACTTCCTTCATCTTGTGTCCCTCAAGACCCTGAACTCAGTTAATGGGGTATAAGAGAGAGATTCTTGCTAAATTGCTATTTAGCACCCTCAATAGGGTCACTACAATGTCATGAAAACAACCTTAATTTAGTGTCTCCCTTTTGCAGCCACACATAGTGACTCATTGACTAAGCTTGTGGGCGATTGAAACCTTTACATTTTTTCATGAGAACCACTTTTATTTTTTTAAGATTTTATTTTTAAGTAATCTCTATACCCAACGTGGGGCTCGAACTCACAACCCTAAAATCAAGAGTCACATGTTCTATGGGAACTGTCTTGCACTGTTGGTGGGAATGCAAACGGGTGTGGCCACTCGGGAAACCAGTGTGGAGGGTCCTCACAAAATTCAAAATAGAATTACCCTACAACCCAGCAATAGCACTACTAGGAATTTATCCAAAGGATACAGGAGTGCTGATTCATAGGGGCACATGTACCCCAATGTTTATAGCAGCACTATCAACAATAGTCAAATTAGGGAAAAAGCCCAAATGTCCATCAACTGATGAATGGATAAAAAAGATGTGGTGTGTGTATATATATACATGACACTTAGCAATGAAAAAGAATGAAATCTTGCCATTTACAACAACGTAGGTGGAACTGGAGGGTATCACGCTAAGTGAAATAAGTCAATCAGAGAAAGACAGATATCGTATGTTTTCACTCATGTGTGGAATTTGAGAAACTTAACAGAAGACCATGGAGGAAGGGAAAGAAAAAGAAGAGTTACAAACAGAGAGGGAGGCAAACCATAAGAGGCTCTTAAATACAGAGAACAAACTGAGAATTGATGGGGGTGGGGAGGTGGGGGGTGGGGAAAATGGGCGATGGGCACTTGTTGGGATGAGCACTGGTTGTTGTATGTAAGTGAGGAGTCACGGGAATCTACTCCCGAAGCCAAGACTACACTGGATTGTAGCTAACTTGACAATAAATTATATATATATATATATATATATATATATATATATAGGGAGTCATGTGTTCTACCAACTGAGTCAGCCTGGTGCCCCATGAAAACCACTTTTATACAAGTTGTCCCCATCCTGAACACGTATACCTGATTTTGGAAATCAAATGGGGAAAATGAATAAGAAACTATTACTGTGCACAGTTGTAAACACTAACTAAATGATGGTATTTTATTAGCAATATTGGTATTATCCCTGTTAGGTTTAGTTTTCCTGATTTCAGCATTTTGGCTTGTTGAGGTTGGGTAGTAATTCTGTCCTATACACACACACACACACACACACAACCTCCCAACTTCAACCCAAGGCCACATTTGACCTGTGTGCTGAGTCTATCTCAGAAATTAACGTCATGATGGAATCGGATAGAATCTGCAGAGTGCGCAACCATTGGAAGGAACTTGGCCACCCCGTTTCCCTCTTCCCGTCCAGAAATATACCCCTCACCAACATCCAACATTTTACAAGGGGAAAAATTTCACACTGGTGCCGGCATTGTCCCCTCTATCATTCAAATTTAAACTGCAAATCTCTGTGGAGGAAGCACACGCTAATCCCCTAAAACCTTACACTGAATTAGTCAGGGAGCACGAGTGTCCTTGGGTGTGGAGAGTGGGCAGAAGCAGGAGGAGACAAACCGGGAAGAAAGGGGCAAACGGGCAGAAAACAAACTCCATTTACGTTCCACACTCGTCTTGGGAAGAAGTTTTCACAACACTCCACGGAGTGAGTGGAGGGAACTGAACGCTGGCCCCCTCTGAATCCCTGCAAGTTGTGGGTATGACCTTATTCGGAAAAAGGGTCTTTGCAGATGTAAAAACGCTGAGGATCCTGGGATGAGATCATCCTGCATTGTCTAGATGGACCCCAAATCCAATGACGAGCATCCTTCTAAGATAGAGACAGAGGGAGACTTGAGACTCCAGAGAAGGCCACGTGAAGACAAGGCAGAGCCAAGGTAGCCAGGGAATGCCGAGAGCCACCAGGACAAGGAGAGGCAAGGAAGGATTCGCCCCCAGAACTCCCAGAGGACGTGTGGCCCTGCTGACGCTTTGCTTTACTGACCTGTGGCCTCCAGAACCGTGAGGAAATACATTTCTTTCGTGTTAAGTCACCGAGTGTGTGACAGTTTGTGACAGCAGCCACAGGACACTACTACGGAGGGCATGTTCCCTCCCCAAGGAACTCCTCTCAGAGTCTGAAGGATCTGCCCTGGAGAGGAAGTAAACCACCTCTCAGCTCTCTGACAGTCTCACCGCCATGAGGAACTAGGATGAGAGGTTTACTATTAAGTGAAAAAACTCACACGGATGATTGAGGAATTAATCTGTCACCAGTCAGGTGATAACATCTAGGCGAGCGAGAGGCATCCCGAGTTCATAATCATCAAGGCCCGACAGGCTCTGGGGAGTCACTGACAGGTCTGGCCTGAGGGGAAGAAAAGTTGCCAGGGTGACTGGTGCTGCCAGCTTGGATCCCAGGGGGGCAGGAAGGTGGCGAGGCTGGCTGGAATGCGCACGTGACTGGGAGTCCTCCCGGATCTGGGACTTTCCTGTTGGCCGGAAAAAGGCATTTATCTTCTCTAGTCTTCAGCTTTCTGAAGTGGGAAAAAAATAATGATGTTCCAGCTCTAAGAAAACTGCTGTGGGCTATTCTGTCCGTGGCTGCCATACATGTAAGCTTTTTTTTTAAATATATATATTTTAAGTTTATTTATTTCCAGAGGGACAGAGACAGAGGCAGCACATGTGGGGAAGGGGCAGAGAGAGAGAAGGAGAGAGAGAATCCCACGCAGGCTCTGCACTGTCAGTGCAGAACCTGATGTGGGGCTCAGACCCATGCAACCGAGATCATGACCTGAGCCAAAACCAAGAGTCAGACGCTTAACCATCTGAGCCACCCAGATGCCCCTATTTTTTATTTTTTTAATGTTTGTTTATTTCAGAGAGAGAGTGAGCGTGGGGGAAGGGGCAGAGAGAGAGGGAGACACAGAATCTGAAGCAGGCTCCAGGCTCCTAGCTATCGGCACAGAGCCGGACGCGGGGCTCGAACCCACGGACAGCGAAACCATGACCTGAGCCAAAGTCGGTCGCTCAACCGACTGAGCCACCCAGGCGCCCTGTGGTGTGGTTCTTAAGAGGGCCATAAGTATGCATAGACAACTCTGATTTTTAGTCAACATGTGATTGTTTCTTTGTATCAGTCAAGATAGTCTGAGTTATGCTGTGGTAACAGACACCCTTCAAATCTCCATACCTTGAAAGAATAAAGGCTTCAGGGGCACCTGGGTGGCTCAGCCAGTTAAGTGTCTGACTTTGGCTCAGGCCATGATCTCACAGTTCATGGGTTTGAGCCCCATATCGGGCTCTGTGCTGACAGCTCAGAGCCTGGAGCCTGCTTCAGATTCTGTGTCTCCCTCTCTCTCTGCCCCTCCCCTGCTCATGCTCTGTCTCACTCTGTCTCTCAAATATAAATAAATGTTAAAAAAAATTATTTAAAACAATAAAGCCTTCAAATTGTATCCTTTCAAAATTTCACATGATGAAATCCTAACCCTCAGTACCTCAGAATGGGATCCTAGTTGAAGGTAGGGGTCTTTAAATATGAGCTCATTAGGGTGGGCTCTAATCCCATATGACCCATGTTCTCACAAGAAGAGAAAATTTGGACACACAGGTCTGTAGCCTCCAGAACTGTGAAAAAGTACATTTCTGTTATTTAAGCCATCCAATCTATAGTCATATTGTTGATGTTGTTGTTACTTTAATGACAGTTCCAGCAGACTACTCCAAAGGCTTATTATTTGCTCACGCTGGTAAGTATCCATTGGGGATATGGTCGCTCAGGAACCAGGGCTGATGGGCTGTCCACCATCTTGAATGTCACAAGAGATATTGTTGTAGGTAGGGTTTTGGCAACTAAATGTTCTGGCTCAGAACGGCACCCAGCACTTAGGCTCACCACTCTCTGGTCAGGAGGAGTCACATGGCCCCCTTCAACCACAATGTTGAGGAGGGAGTAGAAAATGTGGTCCTACATGTGTTTGGGGGTAGTATTACAAGAGTGCACAGGTCCTTGTCCAAATGTGGATATGTGGCCACTCTGTGTGGAGAGCTACTCACCCTCCAAGCTGGTGAGTGCATTCAGTTTACAAATTCCTCCAAAGAGAAAGAAATGCTTCCCTTTGCTTGGCCTTTCAGAGCCACTACAATACTCAAAGCTTACATTTCCTATAAATAACATTAAAGATGTCTCTCAAACTGGCATCCAAGTCCTCTGCATTTTCCATGAGAAATTATACATTCTCATTTTGAGGACAGCCGATAAAAATAACCCGAATATAATTTATTTCATCTAAATTAAAAGCCATCAAGCTTTTTTTTTTGTAAAGGGCCAGATAGTAAATATTTCAGGCTCTGGAGGCCATGTGGTTTCTCCTGCAAGTACACAACCCAGCCTGTAGTGCAAAGGCAGCCATTGACAGTATCCTAATGACCTAAATGAATGGATAGAGCTGTATTCCAATCAAGCTTTTGATACAAAAGCAGGCAACAGGCCAGATTTGGCCAATGGGTCATCCTTTGCTGGTCCTTGATCTATGCGATTTCAGTGCAAAATGTGCAATCGCATTATTTATCTACTCTAGCCCAATGAAAGCCGAACGGCCAAAAGTTTTGATGGGCAAATGGACACTTCTCAGTTGCTCCGACAGAGAAAATCGGTGAGGGAATGGAGTCATGACAGGGCGCCGAGTATAACCATCAGACCAGATTATTATGAAGAACCTACCTTGTGGCAGTTGGCACCACGGTTAACGGCAGCGTCATGGAGGGATTTAGACTGTAGCCTCCGGAGCCAGACTTGCCCGGGTTCAAACCCCCAGCTCTGTGTCACGGACTCTAATGTCCGATCCTGGGCAAGTTACCTGAACTTCCTGTGTCTCATTTTCCCTCCATCTGGAAAATGAGACTGTACCTGTTTTGAAGGGTTATTGGAGGCTCGGCTGAGTCGATGAGCTCATTCAGAACAGCTCCTGGTACTTACTACGTATTAACAACTGTCAATCACAGCCTAAGACGCTTATTGTACTTCCTTATGCATATTTATTGTCAACAGAGTTCATTAGGAATCACTGTGGTAGTAACTATTCTTAGTACCAGCAATATACGAACCAGCTACCCATTCAATGCTGAGTTTAGTAACTCAAGCTGCCTAGTTTTATCTTCGGATGGATAAGATAGCTTTACAGAGTGGGGCGCCTGGGTGGCTCAGTCCATTGAGCATCTGGCTCCTGATTTTGGCTCAGGTCATGATCTCAGGGTTCTGGGATCGAGCCCTGCATCTGGCTCCACGCTGAGTGTGGAGCCTGCTTGAGTTTCTCTCTCTTTCTCGCTCTGCCCCTCCCACACGTGCATATGCGTACTCTCTCTCTCTCTCTCTCTCTCACTTTTACAGGCGAGCCCTGACTAAAACTGGCGTTTGAAGTCGGCTTGCAAGATACTCGTGGAAGTGTGAAGTCTTAAATCTTAAACCAGCAAAGTTTTGAATACAGATACGCAATTCTTCATAATACATTTAATCATCAGCATGACTGAGGTTAAAACACAGGAAAAGATTAAATAAAGAACCAGATTCCAGACTATATCTTTCCGTATTTAAACCCAGTGAAGCCCATTTAATTTTAGCACAATAATGTAACTTGCCACATGAAGTTGTGTTGTTAATTTGAATTTGATCAGTTTTATAGCTTTTTAAAAATTTGTAAATGCGCCTGGGTGGCTCAGTCAGTTGGGCATCCGACTTCGGCTCAGATCATGATCTCACAGTTCATGAGTTCGAGCCCCACGTCGGACTCTGTGCTGACACCTCAGAGCCTGGAGCCTGCTTCGAAATCTGTGTGTGTGTCTCTCTCTCTCTCTGCCCTCCCCCACTCGCACTCTGTCTCTCTCTCAAAAATAAACAAACATTAAAAAAATTTATAAAAAAAATTTGTAAATGCATTTTGGCTTTATAGGTTACATACAGTTTATATAAGAGCTAAAAGGAGATAAAGGAGATTAGACATGTGCTTATACATGTTCATGTTTATTTATCCCCAACTAGAATGAGGGATAGAGATTTTTGTCTTTTTTTCTTTTTTTTTGCCATTGCCTTCTCTAGGGATCCTAGAACAGGATTATGTTCTAGATGCTTAAGAAATATTTGCGAGGGGCGCCTGGGTGACGCAGTTGGTTAAGCATCCGACTTCAGCTCAGGTCACGATCTCGCGGTCCGTGAGTTTGAGCCCGCGTCGGACTCTGTGCTGTCAGCTCAGAACCTAGAGCCTGCTTCGGATTCTGTGTCTCCCTCTTTCCTCTACCCCTCCCCTGCTCACACTCTGTCTCTCAAAAATAAATAAAAATTTAAAAAAGAAATATTTGCTAAATTGTGTTGAATTAGCATTATAATAAAAATATGAAGGTCAGCTTTGGATATTTATGAGTTATTAGTTTGTTCAAAATAATATCTTCTCATTGTTTTTCTGAACTAATAATTACTGACATGGGGAGACTGCTGAATTGTGTCACCGAGTCTTTTGGTGTAACTGCCTGGAGCTATGTGGGGGTCCTGGCCTTATCTCTAGCCCTGCAGTAGATAACCCATGCCTGGCTGGGCTGTTTGGGATGTTAGGTGACAAAAACCTAACTCAATTCAATTTAGTGAAAAAGAAACTTTTTTTTAAAGGAATTGAAGAAGTCATATTAAGAGTAGGGGCTCCAATGGGCCTCAGAAACACCTAGAACTAGGGATTTAAATAACACTGGGAATAATTGCACTCTCTCTCCCTCCCCCCCCCCCCCCCCCCACTTTATCTGTGATTCTTCACAAGTTCTTCTCTCTTACTTTCTCCTCCTGCAGATCAGTTTCCTCTGTAGGGCCGGGACCTGACTGCTGGATCGTCTCCTTAGCTCCAATTTGGAAAACCACGGAGAAACATTTTGATTGGTCCACCTCAGGATGGGTACCCCTTCTGGCCCAATCCAGTGGCCGGAACACTGATTTCCCCTAGCCCACCTTGGTCTTTCAGGTGTTTACTTTGTCTCTTAGCTGCAGTTCTTTTTTTTTTTTTTTTTTTTTTTCCAACGTTTTTATTTATTTTTGGGACAGAGAGAGACAGAGCTTGAACGGGGGAGGGTCAGAGAGAGAGGGAGACACAGAATCGGAAACAGGCTCCAGGTTCTGAGCCATCAGCCCAGAGCCTGACGCGGGGCTCGAACTCACGGACCGCGAGATCGTGACCTGGCTGAAGTGGGACGCTTAACCGACTGCGCCACCCAGGCGCCCTTAGCTGCAGTTCTATTAGCTGTGGTCAAGGGTCGAGCTGCAGAGCACAGGCAGGGCCACTGGCCGCCATCTTTTCAGTATTCATTGAAAGAAACTAAGAACCCAGCAAAATTTACATTCACACTAGGCCCTTCTCGATAGCTGGCTGCCTGTTCCTGCTTCAAAGTGCATTCCTTAATTATCCACCACAGCCTACTCGCAGTAACTGACCTCATTATGCCCGCTAAACCCTGTCAGAAAATCTCCTGAACTCCCAGAAGGGCCAGATCCTCACGCAAAGGCCGTACCCGGCACAGGCTAGACACATCTAGGATTGGCAAGGCTCAGGGTCAGGAGAAGAGCCGCATCACATGCTGGCACCCAGTAGGTCTCATACCTAGTGTTTCATAAAAGGGTCAGAGCACGGGTAGAGCTAGAATGTATTATACTAAGTGAAATACGTCAATCAGAGAAAGACAAATACCATGTGATTTCATTCATATGTGGAATTTAAGAAACAAAAGAGATGAATATATGGGAAGGGGAAAAAAAGAGGTGAGAGGGAAATAAACCACAAAAGATTCCTAAAGATAGACCACAAAATGAGGACTGATGGGGGGGGGGGGGATGGGCTAGATGGGTGATGGGCATTGAGGAGGGCACTTGCTGGGATGAGCACTGGGTGTTGCACTGTAAGCGATGAATCATTGATGCCTACTCCTGAAACCAATATTGCACTGTATGCTAACTAACGAAAATTTAAATTAAAAAATTAAAAGGGTTAGATGGAGCAAAAGCCGTGGCACCTGGGCAAGTATGGTTACAGGGATCCCACTCCTTCAGGTGGGACCCAAGGTCTGGGGTCAGCCTGTTATGGCCGCAGGGAATTTTTCATTATGCCCTACTCTTTTCCTCCAGTACGCTTGTCATGGTTGAACTCTACGGAGGGTGGGATTGTTGTATGTCTGTTCCTTGATCCACCCCCGACCCCGCGAGGGCCTGTGCCCTTCTTTCCGCACCACACGCCCAGCAGCGGCACACTGCCTTCCACATTAGGTGCTCAGATAAATGAATAAATGAGTGGGCTGGTGGATATAAATGATAAGGGCCTGGGGGACGTAGCAGGGACATCTACACACTCCACTCAGGGGCAGGAAAGACGTGACATTCCTGACATTACAGTAGGTCGCTGTTTTTCCAGGTCCGACATGATCAAAATCATTACCCAGACACGTGTCCCCAATCCGACTCTTAATATTTAATATTCCGTTGACTCTCAAGAAGAAACTGTAATTGCCTAATTAGCCATTTTGCAGCCGGCACCAATTTATGAGGACAGCACCCTCTGTGCGTGTGCGTATATGTGGGTATGGGGAGGGGACGTGGGGGTGAAGAATGGGTAACAGGAAAAGCCAAAATGGCTTAGAAGGGTTGAGAAAATAAGTAAAAAAGATGAACAAGGAAGAAAAGGACAGAGTCATTTGTTCGAATCGACTGCCTCAGAATGGACTAGACACCCCAAATAGATGCAGATGATGCTCTTAAACCCAAAGAAAACCCTTTATCCACCATCGGCGTTGGTTCAAAAGAGGTCAGTGCTAATCTAACTACGACGGGAAGCTGCCCGAATTAGAGCCACAGAGTTCTTAGCATAGCCAATGCCAGGACAGAGTAAAATCTGGAATCGACCAACTACCCAAAGTTAAAAATGCCTTATGTGGCTGAAGCCCTTCTTTCCCGAGTGGAAACACCAATGCATTAACAAATATGTAGTGGGGGCTTACCACGCGCAGGGTACTCACAGAGAAGTTTCCAAAAATAGCAGCCCATTTTTGTGGCTGCCCTGGGTAGACACTGAATAAATAACTACACCATTGCATCAAATAACTGCACCTCGGATCTGCTGGTCAGAAGCACCACACAGATGCTCCTTCAAGGAGCATCTGTTCTCCACCAAGATTTTGCAACCTATCTCATTATTTGGCTTTCTTCTCCAACAGCATTCAAAAAACAAGCAGGAGCTCACGTTTCCCTCTGCTTCTCTCTGTTCCCTTCTTCCCTCTTTTTTCACCAGATTGTCTTGCCCAACTGGGCGCCTTTAAGAGTTGTCCCATGGCCCAGCAAATTCTTGCACCTCTACATAGAAACCCTCTGGGCTTCCAAGAACCCCCCGTTGCTATTAGAAAATGCCACACCTGGCATAGAGAGTATTTGATGAATGAGTCCCCCCTTTCTCCCCTTATGGACCCACAGCATTCCTTCCCAGACCAAGTTCTGGAACCCATCATCCTATTTCCATCCACGCCTCCCTCTAATAACAAGTAGCTGGAACATTTTCCTCCAGATTCCTGTCTTGGGCAGACACCTGGAGTTTGAGGAGCCACCAAGTGGGGGGCTGTTGGTAGTTGGAGGTAGCACAACACATTTAGGAACCCAGAGACCAAGCACAAGGGAATGCCTCGACCAGGGGCCACACAGTGGATAAGTCGCAGTTACTAATGGCCAGCTTATTGCAGCCAGGTTAACGTCACTTCACCAGGTATGGCAGACTGCATAATGGCTTCCAAAGACAGGAGGTCCTAATCTCCAAAACCTATAAATGTGACACTCTTTGGAAAAGATGTCCTTGCAGACGTGATTGTGTTAAGAATCTTGAGATGGGAAGATTATCCTGGATTATCTGTGCCCTATAGGCATTCACAGTGATTCTGATAAAGGGAGACAGAGGGAGACTAGACTGGACACACGCAAAGGAGAAGACGATACGAAGAGGGAGGCAGGGATTGGAACGAGACAGGAAAAGGAAACCTGTACTGGAAATGTCTATCTCAGCGAGACAGGTGAAGGCGTGTGTTTGTTTGTTTTCCAACGGACTCATACGCGTGGGGTTTAGCAAAAACTGTGTTCTTATCTTTCACTGTATGGATTTTCCAGTGCTGGCAAATGCTGGCTTACACAAATAAGTAGGTAGGAGCACAGGATTTCTCGTAGAATGGTAGCACTCAATTCCTTGAGCACCTTCTAAGGCATAGATGCCAAAAATCATATTCTTCATCTATCAGTTGACAGTTAAGTATTCCAATTTTGCTCAAGGCGGAGAATTGAAAGCCATTTGACTTGCAAAAAGATTTGTTACCCGGTCCTCAGAGTCATTCATTTTCCTCGCTCGTTGGGAAGTACACCAAAAAAGGTTAACCAAGATTTACCAAGTTACTCTGACCCCAATTACTCTCACTTTGGAAGCATATTTTCATTCCTAATATGCTCAGAAAATGTTGGAAAACCAGAAATACCGTTACTTTCAATTCTTGCTTATCAATGTAAGTAAAATACATAATTTTTTTAATTAGGTGCTTATATTGTGCTGTGTGCTAGTGTGTATGTTTTTTTTATTTTATTTTTTTGAAGTTTATTTATTTTTGAAGGGGAGAGAGACAGAGGATGAGCGGAGAGAGGGAGACACAGAATCCGAAGCAGGCTCCAGGCTCCGAGCTGTCAGCCCAGAGCCCGACGCAGGGCTCGAACTCATGAACCGCGAGCTCATGACCTGAGCCAAAGTCAGACGCTTAACCAACCGAGCCACCCAGGTGCCCCCCGACTTTATTTTTTAATTCACATCATCCTGTTAACTTGTGTCCTCCATGAGGGCAACCTTGCGTTTCTGATTCCTAGATGTGAGAGAGATGGGGAGTTCAGGCACGGAGCCCAAGAACAGGGTGCCTGGGTGAAACCAAGGGCTCCATCCTGGGCTTCCATCTATGGAGGAGTACATCTTTGGCAAACAGGGTCAGGGTGGGTTATGGTGGAAGAAGCGAGGTGCGTCATATGGTTTCTCCAAGACGCAGGTGGCAAGATGGGCTCCAAGATGCGAAAACTTTATTAGAGGAAACCAGGATGACTGCAAGTGGAGGCCGGGGGTGCTCTGGAGAAAGCAGAGAGACCTTTCAGACCGCAATGTAAGTGTGAGGCCACATGAAGGAGAGAGGGTGGAAATGTCCTAGGTGGCCAGGCACTCTAATAAGAGATCAGCAAGGACATCAGAGAGTTCTGGAGCCAAAGCTGGATCTTCCAGGACCAGGTTTGCCTCAGTACCCTGGCCGTACCCAGTGGGTGGTGGAGGGCAGCCCATGGGCAGTGTGGCAATGGCTTTGGAGTGGTAACCTCCCTGAACCCTTAATCAACTGAGCAATCTGGAGTTGCAGGTCTGTGAGGTGCCTACTCCTGGCCACTCCAGGAAAGACTTAAATAAAAATTGTTATTACTTCTGCTGCCCCAGTCTTTAATAGATATGAAACAAGAACATGATGGCATGGGCCAGAACATTCCATTTCTTATTCTATGGTTTGGCCCCTACCAGCAATATGCCTAAGACTGGACCGATCGCATGTTCATAGTGATGGGGTTCAGGACAAGGCACCTTGACATAGTGGATATTTTAAGCTGGAGGAGTTTGACAAGTGGCAGGGGCAGGAAAGATTCTCTGACTTTCCCCCCGAAGCAGGCCATGTGAGAGGAGCCCTCTCTGTACATACCCGGAGGAAAGGAGCGTCCTTATCTTCAAGAGGGAGCGATCAGAGGAATCAGAACAAACAGGCCTCACTAACCTTCCCCAGCTTCTTACACTGTGTCATACTCTGTCCTGTCCTATCTTTCCACGACCGTGCGCTTTTCTTCAAAGCCAGCATAAAAACTCTCAGGCTTAACCATTTCTTCGGGTCTCTGTATCCTTATGAAAGCTCCCGAGTCACCTCAAACTTGCATTAAATACACATGTATGCTCTTCTCCTGTTCATTTGGCTTTATCAGTTTAATTTTTAGATCAGCCAGGGACCCTGAAAGAGTCAAGGAAAACCTTGGCCTCCCCTCCAGGAGTATCTTGAGCGAAGGAAGCCAACGCTGAGATTTCAAATTCGCCTCTCATTTGATGGCTGGGGCCTTTTTAATACCCCGGGGTGGTGTTTGTAGTAAGATTCTGTGTGGGTGAGAGGTATCTCTTTATTTTGTGCAATTGGAAAGGGGTGATGATGAGTGGGCAGACGGGAAAGGACCCCTCGTCCTACGCACAAGGGGATAGGCTTCCATAGACAGTTGCTTGGCCATCCCTGAGGATCCGTGTCACTTTGGGCCCTTCAGGAAGCAGATGCCAAGACGTGCAAGAGATTTACCAGGGACATGTGTGTGAATGATAACGGGGACAAGGAGCAGGAGGAGGCAGGGAGAGCCTTTAGAGAAGGATTCTGATCTGGCGCCTGTGAAAGGAGAGGGGGAAGGGAGGAGGGTCAGGGAGGACGGGTCGCAGCCAGGCAGATGAGGAGCCTGGTGTCGGGCTTGACTCCCAGGTAGTGTTCATTGGCTGGCAGCCGCAGGGGGAGGGTGGTGGTGGGGGTGGTGGGAGGGGGCCCAGTGTGAGGGCTGCGGTAGGTCAGAAGATACAGGGAGATGGGAGCAGCGTCCACGGGCGGCCGCCAATGGGGTCCCCTGACGGGTCCACTTCTTTCCTCCCATTGCGTTCAGCCCCCCACCCCACCCTGTGTGGGTCCTTCGATATCGCCTCTCTTTCACATCCCAGGAAGCCTCTCCCCAGCCATGTCGCTTGCCCCACTCCAGCTCCCATTTGTGTCATGGAAACCAGGCTCCACCCTGGGGCAGAAGTTCCAGCTGCTGTGTGGACCGGAGAGAGAAGCCTGGGGCCTGAGGATCGAAGAGTGGAGGAAGGAAAATGGGATGCTCTTGAGGCAACAGGGCTCTTCCTGATGTTTGTTATGTTTTGTCTTGTTTTAGACATCAAAAAATGGACTGGTCCTCTGGCACTGTGCATGTTAATCTGCCACTAGCCCTCCCCAGGCCCGTGAGAGCTATGTCCTCCTACAGGTGGAACTTCGGGACAGCGTGTTTCTGATAGACTGTATCATCCCCAACCTGAGTCGCATTACAAAGCTGTGTTCTGGCAATGCAATCTGGGGGAGCGCTGTGCTCACTGCTGGGTGTGTCTCCCTTAGATGTAGCAGGTGCCATGGGGTGGACTGTCTAGACCCTCAGCAGCTCCTGGAAACCTTTATCTTCCATTCAGAAGGCTGGGCTTTGCTTCCCTAAAAAAATTTTTTTGTTTTTTTTGGTGTCTTTTCCCACTTTCCCAATCTTAATCCAAAATAGATTTCATGCAAAAGAAATCTACCCCATGTCATACCATTTGTGCCTAATGAGAGACTCCAAGATAAGTCTTAATAATCTCTGTATCTGATTTTAAAGACCAAAACTAAAGTTAAACTCGTGGCAAAGAGAACAGCAGCAAAGGGCTGACACCAACTCCCGGTAGATATGTTACCTCGTGATAATGCTGTTGAATTTTTTTTTTTTTTTTCAGAAAAAACGTGCATTGACTATCCTTCTTAATTAGTAGCCACAACAACCCTGTGATTATAAAATGAAGTTTATGGCATGTATTGGGAAAGCTTAAAAATGAGGCATCTAGAGCCCAGAATGGCTAAGTGACTTACTCGAGGTCGCACAGTGAGCAATGGCACACTAGAACTACAAGTCTCGTTTTTGGACTTTTAGATCAGACCTCTGTGCTGAAGAGGAAGGAGAAAATGGTGGTCAGAACAAGTGCGCCTTCCGTAGCTCAGGATGAAATTCTGCGCTATGAAGAAACTCAGATTTCTTAAACATTAAGATCTGATTACAAGTCAATGGCCAATTACAGTTTCTTGTCCACAATGATATAGGATTTTTCAGGTCCAAGGGCTTCATTTTTCTCATCATGTGTTCTATACACTATTCAATCCTGGAGGTGGGCACGGCTGTCAGGTTGCATGGAGAGAGGACGATGATGGGTTCACACAGGGTGTTGACACAGAAGGCCACTGAAAAAGTCACTTAGCCTTTGGAGCAGGGGTCCTTTAGCCCAGCTGCACACTAGAATCACTTGGGAAGCTGATGCCCAAACCATACCCGGGACCAGTTACCTCAGAATGTTCTGGCAGTGGAAGCCTGGCATTGGGAGCTTTGGAAGTTCTCTAGGTGATTCCTAAGTGCAGCCAAGGATAGGAACCATTGTGTTAGTGCCTAACCCCGAACCACTTCATCCACATGCGTTGAATAAATAGATGGGTGAATAACAAAAACAGGAGTGAGAAAAAGAGAAACAAATTAAGAGGCTAAACATGTTTTTTACTCAGACGGGAGACCCTGAGCTCCTTACTCAGAATACATACCCTCTTAATTTAGAAATAGCTTTCCTAAGCTTTGCTGTTGGGATTCTCAGCCCACAACAAGGATGAGAAGGGGAAATGCATGCTCTTGGGAGCAGATTCACCAAGAGCGGCGAGAAGAAAAAATACGACTGAAAAGCCAAAGGAAGAAATGTAAACCCTACAGAGCAGGAGACAGAACTCCGGGGAAGATTGTCTGGGGCCATGTCATAGCAGGGCAAAGTGACCCGCCCAGCCTCGTTTCCCTGAAGGCGTCGTATTAGAACAGCACAGTAATTCCTGTTCATAACGATGGCTGAGTCATCCCACGGAGGGGGCACAAGAATACAGGGCACACCACTGGGTTTGAGTCACAGCCCAACAAAACAGGCTGCGCCGACTAGAACCACGTTCTGGTGTTTGAAGCGTTGATGGGTTTGGTAGCTGGTAAAAGCAGCCCTTTCAAGTTAGAAGTGGTTTCTGCTTCCTAAGAGGTGGACGTTAAATTTCCCACTGGGGCAGGCTGTCCCTCTCTCAGAAAAAGCCCCTTGCTGAGCATAAAGCAAATGTGGAGCTAGCCACGGACCTCTTTGGGGAGAAAACCTGGGCTGGGTAACGTGGCCCAAAAACAGATTCCTCACACTGAGAAGTCAAGCTTTTTTCTTGGTTTCATAAACTGCGGCTTTCTTTCTTCTTTCTTCTTCTCCTTCTCCTTCTCCTTCTTCTTCCTTCTCCTTCTTCCTCCTCCTCCTCCTCCTCCTCTCCTTTTTTCAGCAGAGATTTGTGATTTTCTTAGAGGCGATTTTATTTTTCTCAGCAGGGAGTTCTATTGCTCTGTGTCTGTAAGATATTGCCTATTCTTGACAGTTGTGTGTTCTTGAACAAGCAGGAGATCTAAGTCTGAGTTTCCATGGGAACAGGAGGGTTTTTGCAGACTTGAACTTGACCTCGCATGAAAGGAAAGACTATGCAAAGGAAGTGGGCATATCGTGGATGCAGGGTCATTGAAGTCTGAATACCTCAGAACACAGAGATGTTGGGTGACCACTGTCTGGTATAATTTCATTTGTCCCACTCAAGGCCATAATACAACCTCTTGTGGAGGAAGAGGGACTTCCCGGAGCTCTGCGGCCCGTCCTGCTGTCAATCCTAGCAATGGGACACTAGATCAGGAAATAAGACCCTGGAGAGGTGAACTTTAGACAGAGGGAGGAGGAAGAAACGCCCCCTTTTTTTTTCTCTGCAATTTCACATCAGTTTCTCTGACCTTCATGCACAGCAATGGGGGCGCTGACACTTACACTGGGAAGTAGGTTGAGAACCAAGCATGCTTAGCAACTCCAAGGGTGGGTCTGGGCTGGAAGCTCAGCCTAAAGCCACAACTGCGTGAAGTTATCGGCTGCTCTTTGGTTGCATTTTCTTTTTTCTGTCTCCTCAACAACACTGCAGGGAAGTCTGATTGCCAGTGACCACTGGGCTCCTGCAATGCTTTGGGGGAGAATAGGGAAGGAGGGTCCCGCTGTGAAATGGAGCAGCAAAGGTGGCCAGGGAGGCGCTAGAATCAGGGGCCACCAGCAGAGGGCAGAGGTGTGTTAATAGCAGTGCGCTCTCCATGGTCTTGGCAGCAAAGGACAGATACACACCTAATTTAAAGCGCTTGGTCCAAAAAAAAAAAAAAAAAAAAAAAGGCACGTAAAACACCTCCTTAATGAGTTTCATACTGATACCATGTTGAATATCCTGGGTATATTGGGTTACACACAAAAATACATTATTAACCATTTTCACTGGCTTTTAAAGAGACAAGAATCAGTTCTCTGATCGCTTTATCTATGTGGGAACCCACGCACCGGAATGATGTGGAATTAGATGGCATTGTGCCCCTTTAAATTCCATACTGTCCAATGAACACCATTCTCAGGAGCTCCCCGCCCCCCAACCCCCCCCGCTCCTCCTCCTTTTTTTTTTTCTTAAAGTGTATTTATTTTTGAGAGAGTGTGAGCAGGGGAGGGGCAGAGAGAAAATCCCAAGCAGGCTCCGCCCTGTCAGCCCTATCAGTGCAACCACAGGGCCCCCCAGCCCCCCCTCCTTCTTAGTGTATCTCTTCCTCTTCCACTTTGCCACGTTCCTTAAAATGGAGCTAAAAGGCAGAGACTATTTTCACCTGAATTTAATTTTGATTCTAGTTAAGATCCGTGTAAAATGTCCCTTTATCTCTCAGCATTTCCCCAAGCGCAGAGCGCTACACAAAACACATACTGAACAGCAGCAGATTTCTATCTGTTTTCAATGCCGTGGAGCCAGGGACAGCTTCCTTCACTATTCAGTTTCCTCAAACAGTGGGAACTCCTTCTCCGTGAAAACAGCCTATTGCGCATCTTTCAAGCTTCCCGATGATGTGTGCCAGGCAGTTGTTCTTTTACCATGCTTGTAACAGTGCCCGACACTTAGTAGGTGCTCAGTTAGTCGTTGCATTGATAAATTACGAATGTTACTCTTTCAAAAAGCTAAAGTCCACTCACCTGAAAGAAACACTGAGGCTATAATGTTTTCGCTTTCAATGTTTTTTAAGTTTATTGTTTCCGACAGAGAGAGAGAGAGAGAGAGAGAGAGTGCATGAGCAGGGGAGGGAGAGAGAGAGAGAAAGTGAGAGACAATCCCAAGCAGGCTCTGAAGGGTCCACACAGAGCCCAATGTGGGGCTCAAACTCATGAAGCTGTGAGATCACGACCTGAGCCTAGGAGTCCGACGCTAAACCGACTGAGCCACCCCGGCACCCCAGTGTTTTCACTTTTAAATGGTTAGTAATGAAAAGGTAGCCCTTTGGAGATCTTGATTTCATTCTGCTTTTAAAAGCTGCACCAGGGGCGCCTGGGTGGGTTCAGTCGGTTGAGCATCCGACTTCGGCTCAGGTCATGATCTCTGGGTCTGTGAGTTCAAGCCCCACGCTGGGCTCTGTGCTGACAGCTCAGAGCCTGGAGCCTGCTTCGGATTCTGTGTCTCCCTCTCTCTCTGCCCCTCCTCCGCTCATGCTCTGTCTCTCTCTGTCTCAAAAATAAATAAACATTAGAAAAAAAAAATTAAAAAAAAAAAAAGCTGCACCAAACTTGAACTTCGCAGAATTTAGCCCTGTGCTGAAGTGCCCACGCACTTGTCACCAGTTTCCCTCCTACGCAGACCCGCTTTCCCTGCAGCCCACCTGCCACCTGCCTCTTTTCCCAGGTGGGGCCAAGGCTGCGAGCTCCCTGAATTTGTCCCTTGTGCAGAGTGCTCTGACAGCTTCAGGCATGTTCGCCTCAGCAATTCTAGAAAATGCCTTGTAATTGGCAAGCAGAAAGCATGTAGACTGAGAGGGCTGGAAGACTGAGTCTTCAACTGCAAAATCTGTTTCCATTTAGCATTTTCTGTCTGGTCCTTCCCATGTAAAAGAGGGAATGAAAAAAAAAAGCCTTGAATGACTGACCAGATGAATTTCATGCAAGAATTTCAAAAATTGAGTGATTAAAGATTTTGAGCACTTTTCTCGTGGCTTTAATGGCCATTCATGCATCGTTTGTGAAGTATCTGTCCAAGCCTTTGGCCATTTTTAGTTAGGTTGTCTTTGTAAGCATTGTTTATATATTCGGGAAATGAGTCCTTTGTCAGAGAATATTTTTCCCAGTCTAATTTGTCTATTCATTTTTTTTTTAATGGTATCTTTTCCTGAGCTGAAATTTTAATTTTGGTGAAGTCTAACTTATTTTTAATGGTTAGTGCTTTTTGTATTCTGTTCAAGGACTCTTTGCCCATCCCAAGGTCATTAAGTTGTTATGCTTCATTCTAGCAGTTTTGTGCCTATGCTTGATTTTGAGTTAGCATTTGTATATGGAGTGAGATAGGGATCGACATTCAATTTGTTTTCCACACATACATCCGGCCGCCCTAGCAATATTATTAAAAATATTTTCGGGGCGCCTGGGTGGCGCAGTCGGTTAAGCGTCCGACTTCAGCCAGGTCACGATCTCGCGGTCCGTGAGTTCGAGCCCCGCGTCGGGCTCTGGGCTGATGGCTCAGAGCCTGGAGCCTGCTTCCGATTCTGTGTCTCCCTCTCTCTCTGCCCCTCCCCCGTTCCTGCTCTGTCTCTCTCTGTCTCAAAAATAAATAAACATTAAAAAAAAATAATAAAAAAAAAATAAAAAATAAAAATATTTTCCGTTCCCCACTAAGTTGGCAATAAAAAAAAGAAGTATGACTACATGCAATGACCTGAATGAATTATTCAAAGATGTTGTGTTGAGTGAAAGAAGCTACATGCAAAGAAGGTTATTACTGTAGGAGTTTACTTACATGACCTTCTAGAACAGACAGAACTAATGCTACAGTGACGAAAGACTAGTCAACGGTTGCCCGGTTGAGGACAGGGATGGAAATTCTCTGGTGTGATGGAAATGTTCTGTATCTTGTGTTGGGTGTTCGTTACACGTGCATAAACAACTGTCAAAATTCATCCATCTGAACGCCTGAGAGCCATGCATTTCATTGTATGTAATTATATCTCAATATAAAATATGTTAAGGAAAAAGAAAGAATTACAATATTCACGTCCCTGGATTAGGCCCAAGGAAAAGCACAGTTCCTGTCTCTGCAGCTGGCTGGCTGTCGAGGCCTGGGAAAGGGAGAGGAGCCCAGGCCGCATACTTTACCTCTCCCTGTTCCTGAGACTGTGGGATAGGTTTTTCAAAACACTGGCTAGGAGACTTGCATTCAAAAGCAGCTGAGTAAATAATGGGACTTTGGTGAGCTGTTGTTTCCTCTCTGTTTGGAAATTTGAGCTTGGTGTATCTTTCTCAAGCACACTTCATCCCGAAGATAATTTACATTTGCATGAAATCATGGCTACAGCCCATCTGCTCAACAATTATGTAAAATCCAACACTCAATAGCATGTGACGTGTGTTGATCTTAATGAGCGTAGGAACTTGAATGCTTGGGATTCAGGCTCTTCTAAAATAATCCCCAGCTCGGTCCGCACACCATAGCCCGTCATTCCTGGCGTTTTCTTTGGAACATCATGGTTAACATCCATTTTAGGGCAATTGCATCATGGGGTGGGGGAGTGTGTGTGTGCTTTAAATTCCCAATCGCTCTACCAGAATTTTTACTGTAGTTGAGCAAGATTGTGTTGGCAGTTGTAGAAGGGTGTGGCTGGAAGGGGAGATGTTTGGTTATTTATACTTAATGGTTTTATCACCAAAGATGATTTGTAACAATGAAACAGCTGGAGCAGAACATGATTCATATTAATGTATGCATGTAAATGGGTTAGGAACGGAATTAACATAATTTCTGTGCTTTGGTTTTCCCTCCGAAGTTGAGACTACTGGTTTATTTACAGTCTGCAGTGTGCACAGCCAGGCAGTTATGTTGGCGCACAGATGGTGGGGAAGGGAAGGGAAGGCCGTGTGCTACGGATCAGCGGGTGAATGTTAACAGTGCAGTGTATGGGGACAGCTCTTCAAAGAGGCCAGAGCCCAGAGGAGAAGGCAGATGACAGCAGGTGCCTCTTCCAGAGTTCTTACCCCTTCCCTTTGGTCCCTTTGTTCTAGTTTCGTCTGCCAGGACTTTAGAGAGGAGGGGGATGGGGAGAAACCAGGACCAGGGCTGCCAAGGCAGATCCTCTCGGGAAGCAGTAAGCAGGGAGGACCCACAGCCAGCAGGCTCAAAGGCATTAGTGGGAAGCAGGGGCTGGGATCCAGTGGGGAAGGTGGGCTCTGAGATGCTGGGGCCAGAGGACGGGACAGAAGAAGGGTCCGCAGGCCTGAAAGCTGACGTGGTGGTGGTGAGAAGGCACAGACAGGAGCACCCTGCTCTCAGAGCAGAAATGTGGCCAAGGAGACAGGAAGCGTCTCTGCTTCTGAGAGGAAGTCCTCAGTCATTCCAGAAAGAACAGCATTCAGTCCCAACCCAGGGAGGATTGTGGGTGGGAAGTGGGTGCCTGGTCAGAAAGTAGGCCTAGGGAGGCAGCCATTAGGAAGCCTTCTGTATTTTTTCCTTTCAGTCTTCCATTATAATTCCTCTTCTCCTCAGGGGCGCCTGGCTGGCTCAGTCAGTAGAGCCTGCTAGTCTTGAGCTCAGGATAGTGAATTCAAGCCCCATGTTGGACATGGAGCCTGCTTAAAAAAAGATTACAGGGGTTCCTGGGTGGCTCAGTTGGTTCAGTGTCCAGTTCTTGACTTCGGCTCAGGTCATGATCTCACAGTTTGTGAGTTCAAGCCCCACATCAGGCTCCACACTGATAGCACGCAGCATGCTTGGGTCTCTCTCTCTCTCTCTCTCTCTCTCTCCCTCTCCCTCTCCCTCTCCCTCTCCCTTTCTCTCATGTGCTCTGTTTCTCTCTCTCAAAATACAGGAACTTAATTTTTTTTTTAATAAATTAAAAAATCTACTACTGCTGCTTAGGCCAAGTTCATTCCCACAGCTGGAGAGGTAAGCCCCCTGGTACACAGGGAGAAAAACTTCCATCCCGAGCTCAAGTTCCTCTCTGTCTCAGTTACGTATGTATGTGTGCATGTATATGTATGTATGTGTATACGTGTGTGTCTGTGTGAGCACATGCACCTCTATATGCATGTATGCATGTATTTCTATGCATGCGTGTGTGCATGCATCTGTATCTCCTAAGGAAATGTGATCAGAAAGATGCAAGGAGTCCGAGTGTTACACCCATGGTTGTCTCTGGGGAGGAGAAGAGTTTTCCCTGACCCTCTCAGAGCCTGGACTGGGTCTGCACATTTAAATGATGAAGATAGGTTGATAGGAGAAACGCGTACAAACTTACTGGGTATGGCTTCCATGTGACATGGGAGCCTTCATAAGGAGACAAAGACTCGAAGAAATGGTTAAACTGACTGTTTCTATGCTAGCTTTGATGAAGATTGGACATGAAAACTGGTGGAACATGAAAAGACAAGGAGTGTGAGGCCAGTGTAGGGAAAGGGGGGAAACCCAGGAAGACCTGTTCAGCTTCTTTTGGGTGTTGCTCTGTCTTGGGAAATAAGGGTGCACCTTTCCTCCAGGTATATCCCGGGGGGGAGCCCCTCACATGAGGTCTATGACCTGCCTCAGAGGAAGGTCAGAGAGTCTTTCCTGCCCCTCCCATTTCTCAAATTCCTTCAGCTTGAGATATTCAATATGCCAAGGTGCCATATTGGGATACTGTGTCCTGAGCCCCAGCATCTCCCCACGTGGAAACATGAAGCAAGGGGGAAGGTAGTTTCAACCCCATCCAATATGAATTGGAATGGACAAACACATAATTTAAGAGCATTTAGTAGTAGGCTTTCATTCTCTGAAAGACCATCTTTATAGCTTTATTTTTACAATATCCCAAGTCCTCTATTTCTTGAGATAGAATCGATTGACTCCTCCCTCCCTCTGGGCCACCGTGAAACGCACATGCTCTGACTGCCTTCACAGAATCTCACACTCTTTTCTAACAAAGTTAACCGAATTGGAATAACCGAATAGGGTCTTGAAAACTGGACAGGTCAGAGGCACTGGCTTGATTCTGAGCCTAAAAAGACAGATTGGGCAAGAGCCTTCACACTCAGCATAACCATCGTCAGAAATGACCTCAGGAACACATAGGATGTCCTTTCCTCTCTCCTGGTCTCCATGCTCTGGTAGGGACGGCTGGACCTAACCATTCCTAAGGTGCCTGCTTTAGGCAGTGATCAAGCAGATTCAAGCATGCATCTGTTCTCAAGGTACCTTAGTATCACCGATGGGCTACGCTGTCAGCAGCTATTTACTGAGCATCTACTAGGTGCTGGCCAGAGTACTGGGGACTTTACGAACATGACCCCCTTTAGTACTCATGCTGACCCTAGAAGGGAAACAGTATTCCCATTTTCAGATGGAGAAACTAAGACCCAGGAAGCAAAAAACTCACTGGAGATCAGAGTTGAAATTCTTATTCAAGACCTATTCCAAAGCCTGTTCTTTTCCCACTGTGCTGTTGAGATTTCGCCATCATAAAAGCTTTTTAGTTCTCAATCGTTTTCTATTAAAATTAAATACTCTGGAACAGTATGAAACCCTAAGAGCTAATGTCTTGGCTATGCCAGCTGAAATACAGGCTGGCAGCAAATGGAGATTGGGTATAGACAATTATCAGGGGACAGCTGAGGGGCAAGGAAGTCATAATCAGGAAAAAGGAGAGAAACTATGATTAAGGTTGTTTTGTTCTAGCCTGCAGAAGTTCAGGAGAAGCTAAAAAATAAATGTGATGCTGTAAGAGTCATCTGCCACTCTTTTCCGGTGGCTTAGCAGCTGACGCATCTTTTTGTGTTTGGGGTTCTTCACTTACGTGTTTGGTGGTCTAATATCCATCATGGAAGTTACAGATACTCACTTTTCCAGTCTGCTTTGCCACTAAGCCTAAGCACGTGACCTAGAATCTTCCAATTGGATACTCCACCCAAGACTGAATGGGGAACACTCTGGGAGCGGCAGCAAGTTTGACTTCCTGGGCCAACAGTGTGCTCAAGGCACGGCTCGTGTGGCCTCTAGGATGCAGTGACCAAGACGGAATGGGCTTGGCAGACCAATTCTGCAGCAGATTCTAGGGCGCTGTTCCTAGCTATTTCACGCTGAGCATCACTCTCCAGCCCTTCCATAATTCCGTGAACCATCCAATTTCTCTGTCCTTACAAATAGCTACATTGAGGGGCGCCTGGGTGGCTCGGTCAGTTAAGCGTCCGACTTAGGCTCAGGTCATGACCTCACGGTTCGTGAGTTCGAGCCCCGCGTCGGGCTCTGCGCTGACAGCTCGGAGCCTGGAGCCCGCTTCGGATTCTGTGTCTCCCTCTCTCTCTGCTCCTCCCCCCGCTCACGTTCTGTCTCTCTCAGTCTATCTCTCTCTCAAATAAATAAGTAAATAAGCATTAAAAAAAAAGTAAAATAGCTATATTGAGATGAACTTTACCTACCATAACATTCATTCTTTTAAGGAATACAATTTGGTGGTCTTGAGAGTACTCTCAGAGTTGTGCACTCATCAAAACTATCCAGTTGGAGACAATTTTAATCATCTCCCCGCACACTACACACCCATGAGCAGTTACTCCCCATCTCCCCCTCCCCACAGCCCTTGGCAACCCCTAAGCTGCTTTCCGTCTCCATGAATTTACCTATTCTGGACATTTCATATAAATAGAATCATACATTATGTGGCCTTTTGCGTCTGGCTTCTTTCAGTTAGCGCGGTGTTTTCAAGGTTCATCATGTGATAACACGGATTCATACTTGATGACCAAATGCCTTCTGTTGTATGGAAATATCACAATGTGTTTATCCGTCCACCCATTGGTGGGCATTCCGGTTATTTTCACTTTTTTGCTATTATAAATCACGGTTCTAGGAGTACAAATGCGCAAATCTTTGTGTGGATATACATTTTCACTGTATATACCTAGAAGTTCAATTGCAGAATCACATGGTAACTGTGTATTTAGCAGAGAACCTGCCAAACCGTTTCCATAGTGGCCGCACTATTTTACTTTCCCACTAGCAACATATAAGAGCTCTGACAGCTCCACTTCCTCGCTAAGAGTTTTCTTTGTATTTTATCCATCCTAACGAGGGTGAAATTGTCGGTCTTGTTTGCTTCTCCCTAATGACTAATGGGTACCTTTTCACGCGCTCATTGGCCATTTGTATACCTTTTTTGTAGAGACGCGTCTGTTCAAATTCGTTGCCCATATTTAAATTGGGTTATTATTTTTCTTATTGTTGAGAGGTTTCTATATATATTCTTGATACAAGTCCCTTCTCCGATACGTGACTTGCAAATACTTACTCCCATTTTTCAGGTTATCTTTTCGCTTTCTTGATAGTATCCTTCGAAACACATACTTTTAATTTTGATACATTCTAATGTATTAATTTTTTCTTTGATTGCTTGTGCTGTAGGTGTCCTATCTAAGAAACCACTGCCTCATCTAAGGTCACAAAGATAATCATGATTTCTTCTAAGAGTGTAACGGTTTTATCTTTCACATTCAGGCCTATGGTCCATTTTTAGTTAATTTTCGTAAATGGTGTGAGACTGGGGTCAAAATTCATTCTTTGACTTGTGACTATCTAGTTCTGCCAGGACCATTTGTTGAAAAGGCTGTTTTTTTTCTCTACTGAATCGTCTTTGCAACCTGATCAAAAATAAGTGAACTATCAATGTAAGGGTATTACTTCTAGACTCTCACTTCTGGTCCACTGATCTAAATGTCTATGCCATTACCAACTGTGAAGAGTACAAACAGAGGCAAGAGGCAAGAGAGCATCAGCAGAAAGGTTGTTAGCAATGGGAATCCACCAAGAACCCCACAGGGAGAGTCTCAGAGAGCATGAAACCAGCTTTCCTTATACCATTTCTAGACTCTAGCAAGTATTAGAAGAAGATTTCTGGGTGCATTATGGGAAAGGGATTGGAGACTTGGAGGGGAATAGATTAACTTTTTTTGTGTTCCCCTTACCCCCCCCCAAAAAAAGGAGGCAAGCATTTGCGCCCAGCTTGGGTACATTGGCTGCACCCTAAACAGTATGGAGGGGTATTCTCGTTGCATACAGGATGCGTGTCGGAGTGGACGAAGTGCTGCTTTGACTTTGGCCACCAAAGACCTATCTGGATTCGTGCCACTCCTCACACGTTCTCCCTCCTCTTTTTCCAGCGGGTCTTAGGCTCTCAGGTCCAGCCTCTCCCTGACGCCACATTACACTGTAATCCACAGTCCAGCCCGGCCAGAATGTGCCTCTTCTCAAAGATTGGGCCATTTTCGAACCGATATTTTTAGGTATATTTTGCTTCTTATTGCCGCTGTAATAAATTACCACCAACCTAGTGGTTGAAAACAATGCCAAGTTACTTCCTTACGGTTCTAGAGGTCAGAAATCCAAAGCTGGTTTCACTGGACTAAAATTAAAGGGTTGGTAGGGCTGGTTCCTCCTGGGGAAAATCTGTCTCCTTGCCTTTTCTGCTTCTAGTGTGGCCTACATCCGTCGCCTCCTGTGCCCTTTTAGCCCCAGTGATAACACCACCTTCTCGCTTCTAGGGCCAAATCTGCCCGTGCTCCCTCTTAATACCCCTTGTGATTACATTTAGGGCCCACCCACACAGTCCAATACAATCTATCTCAAGATCCTCAGCTTAACCACATCTGTAAAATCCCATTTTATTGTAAGGGAACATTCACAGGTTCTGGGTATTAGGACAGGGACTTCTCTGGGTCGCTGCTATTCAGCCTACCATAAGAGGTGTGACACGTATGGCTCCTCTGGCTGATTAGAGCTAGAGTCTCCTCTGACGGGTGGGGTCTCTGCCAGTCGTTTACAGTTTGGACTGTACTTTGACGCTGACCAGTTGTCAACTATTCTGAATATCGTCCCTGTTTTCAACCTTCTTTGTTAAGGTGATCAGCAAAACTGAGTTCGTAGGAGGCTGAAACTGACAGCGAGTGAGCCCAAAAATGTGTGAAACTGGTGCTCACCTGTAGGAAAATCAAGTGCGAGTCGAGGAAAACCACATACAAGGAAATCCCAGGGATAGATCAATGATACAAGTCTGAAATATTAGGGACAATTAAGAGGAAAGCCACAGGAAAGTAAACAGCGAGTTTCACTGAGCAGGTATCCATCAACTTGATAAAAGGCTTTTGTGGAGTTTCAGTTTGATCTGAATTCCAAATAGAGAAACAGCCTAGGGAAGCCACCAGAAAGAGCTTGTTTCTGTGCAAGACAGAGAAGGCGGAGCCCAGCCCAGGCCTGGAAGTAGAACTCTAGATGGGACCAAAGAGGAACAACCCAGAACTGAGCATGCAAATATAGAGCATTTATTTCCCACAAAGCTTCCTGAACCAGTGCTGTGAGCCTATGACTTGCCTCCCACCTTCTGGGGCAATGGCTCCCAGAGAGTAATCATGTGTTCCGCTGCAACCGAATCACCTGGTAAAATGCAGGATCTTGACCTCTTCCCATAATAATAAACATTTCTGAGGAAGGGGTCCTAGAATTTGTATTTTAATAAAAAGAGATAATTTTTAATGCTTTTTTTTTTTTGAGAGAGAGAGAGAGAACTAGTGGGGAATGGGCAGAGAGAAGGAGACAGATGATCCGATGTGGGCTCCATGCTGACAGCAGAGAGCCTGACCCAGGGCTTGAACCCACAGACCATGCGATCATGACCTGAGCTGGAGTCTGATGCTTAACATACTGAGACACCCAGGCACCCCAAAAGAGATCATTCTTAAGTGTTGAAGTTCTCCGGCAGGAGCATCATGGATGGCATATTTGAGGAAGCTCAGGAACACTATATTTTCATAGGATATTGCACAAAGTGTTCTGAGTCACCCATGAAGACAGGTGGAATCGTTGTAACCATCACCATGGGAAGAGACCCCAGAATCATGGAAGACCTGAGAGGGCAGATAGGTTTCTACTCACTCATCAACTGTGATTGATTAGTAGTGGCTGCCTAGATCACAGTGCTGAGATAAATTATGAGGACTTGCCTGGGCTTGGATAGGAAAAGAGCAATGCTTGATTAGTAATGTCTGCCATGGCCACAGTGGGGTGTGTGTGAGAATAAGTGCCTCCTGTTTGCCATTTTCTCCTAGAAAGACCTTGCTATCCTTTCTCATTTTATGAGGAGGTGTAGTATGCATACAAAAGCCTAGATGGAAACATATATGTACGCTTCAAAGAATAAAAATAAAACGCATGCTTTTAAACATTTCTCTAGATAGCAGCTTCCAAAATCTCCTCGGGGAACACGTGGCATTGTCTCACAACTTGTTAAATGTCTAATTTAAATAAATCCCTTTTGGCAACATTTAAGTCAAGTCCCTCTCATTCTATCCTCAGAGAAAAACAGAACAGCTGCTCCTGCTCTCTTATTCAATATGCCTCCCTATTTTTAAGAATTCAGTTCTCCAGAAAAAAAAAAAAAAATTAATGAGACTCTTCTATTTTAATGAGTTACTTGTTTAGTGAATTGGCATTTTTCCTCCCCCAAGCCCAACATTCTTGGTTACAGAGACAACTTAGAATAGGACATTGGGAATAGAAGGAATTTAGATGCCATCCAACTCTTGTCACAGATGGCGCAAAAGGCCTAGGGAAATGGGGGAGTTGGCTTGCCCACGCAGCAGAATCAGAACTAAGATTCGAGGATCCTGCCTCTTCGTTCGGAGTTACTCAGACCATGACATTTCAACAATCAGTGTATTCTGAAGTGAAAGGCTACACCCAGGACCAAACAGGCATGGGGCTCACTTCCCACATACATCAACGGCTTCCTATCTCAAGACCTATTTCTTTGCTGGAGGGCTTTAGACCCGTGCCTGGGGCAGACTAGGAGAGCTGGGGGATTAATTCCTCAGGAACAACACTTAACCACGGAGGGATGGGAATGGGTGGATAAATAGCCCTGGTTCCTCACCACTTCCTTGAAAGAACAATTCTGAGATACCTGTTGCCTGGGGCTCCGAGGTCCCTCAGCAGGACTGTGTCCTAGGTGCACCTGCGCGTTCCCCCCCCCCCCCCCCCCGCCTACAGTGACCCTCTTATTAATATGCCCTTTATTTGCTTTCCTCCTACCCTTTCTCCCTGCCCTACTCCCCCCTTCATTGTGCTTTCTGAGATTATCTCCCAAGTAAACTATTTGTCCTCAAATTCTTATTTCTGGATTTTCTTTTTGAGGAACTCAAATGAAGACCATGCTTAACAAGAAAAGAGCTTTACGAGAAGCTCCGCAGGAGCTGGGGATTCAGGAAATAGCCTGTAAGTGGATTTCCAATGATGAATAATCTTCAGGACCAGCTTTGTAATTTATGGAGCCCAGCGCAACATGAAAATGTGAGGTGCCGTGTTGAAAAAGTACTAAGAACTTCAAAATGGTGACAGCAGAGCATTAAGCCAAGGACAGAGCTCTTCCGAGAGTAGCCCGTGTGACAGGCTGCACACCCATGAAGCCGGCCCTGACGATCTTTCTATGTAAGGATGGTAACT
This sequence comes from Prionailurus viverrinus, assembly GCF_022837055.1. NCBI lineage: Eukaryota > Metazoa > Chordata > Mammalia > Carnivora > Felidae > Prionailurus > Prionailurus viverrinus. The sequence goes on from NC_062572.1 coordinate 77,954,171, forward strand.
GGCGATGATGACACCATTTGCTGAGCCCTTACTGTGTGCCAGGCAACGTGCATCATCCCCTGTATCCCGTATGCCAACCCCACGGAAGAGATATCATCGATTAGAAAATCTCTTGTACTGCAGGAAGAATGTATGATGCTGAGTGGGACTTTTTCTGTGGCTCTAGAGTCATGACTAAGGTTGAAACCTACAGAAAAAAAAAAAAAAGAAGGTACAAGTAAACCCACTACGATAGGCAGAATAATGGTCCTCCAAAGGTGTTCGCATCCTAATCTCCAGAATGTGTGAATGTTTACCTACCATGGAAAAGGGGCTTTGCAGGTATAATTAAGGATAAAGACCTTGAGATGGGGAGATTTTAGTTGATTACCCAGCTGGTAATCGAGTTAAGAGGTTATCAAGGTTAAGAGAGGCTTTCCTTGTTGACGTCATGTGACTACGGAAGACCATCAAAGAGCTCCAACATCATTGGCATTGAAGGTAGGGGAAGGGGTCCACGAGCCAAGGAGTGTGGGTGGCCTCATGAAGCTGGAAAAGGCAAGGAAATAGATTCTTTCAGAGCCTCCAGAAAAGAACCCAGCCCTGCTCTATAAGGGAATACAGTCCTGTTATTTTAAGCCATTGGGTTTGTGGTGATTTAGTACAGCAGCCACAGGAAAATTACACACTCACATTCAAAAGAAGAAAGCCAGCATTCCGCCAGATATGTGCTCACCAAGCTTAGGAGGATGTTGTGCAGTGGGCACCATCACCTCCCTGACCCCAGTACCCAGCCGCCCCCCACCCCCCATCTGTGGGGCTAGGGGAGGAGAGGCCATGACCCCATGACAGGCAGGCTCCTGGGGCATGCAGGGTTCCCACCAGGGCTAGGGGCTTGTCTTTCCTCTCCCATGGGGGTGCTTTCCCTTCTCCCAAGGTGTGGAGGGAGGAGGTTCCATGGGAACCATGCTGTTAGCACCAAGCTCCCAGGACGTTCCAGTGCTGCTTCAGCCTGCGTCCCGTGTCCACACCGTGCCCGGCTGGTCACAGACCCGCTTCCTCAGCTGGCAGCGGGGCCTGCTCTGACGGTCGCACCAGGAGGAGAGGGGTAGAGCCATGCCCGATAAAACAAAGGAAGGCAGCTGGGAGGAAAGAGAAAGTGTCCTGGGACCATAAACATATCTTTAAGAGTGTTTAACTGATGACCGATTTTCCCTGTAAATGATGTTTGCCCTCACTGTAAAACTAACTCACGTTCATTTGCATTTTGCAAAATATTTGTAGAGCAAAGAAAATAAAATTCGCCGCCATGTAGCAACGCTCTGTAAATATTATGTTGTTTCTTTCTAGTCTTTTATTTGCCTTATACATGTCCCTCTGTCAAAACTGAGATGACATACAGCTTGCTTCATGTAACAATAATATTAAATTACTATTTTCCCACGTTAGTAAAGGTTTCTGGGAGACTTCTGAACAGCAGCTGTCATTATCCAACATGTGGACAGTAATTTAACAGATTTTGTTTTCTGATTTTTTTTCCAATTTATCAATAATATTGTGGTGAGGATTCTTTCACCATCACCTCAATATAAAACAGTTTCTGACCTTATCTTTTTCTTTCTTTTTAGCAGGGGATGGGTATCTTTAGATATATCTATTTATCTTTTTGCTGATCTACATGCAAAAGACTATATAAACACATATGTGGGCTCAAGGGACCGTCCTAAAACGAACATCCATACTGTCACCTCTCACTTAAATCTTACATCAATGATAGAATAGTATTTATATTATTTATTTATTTATTTATTTATTTTTCAACGTTTATTTTATTTTTGGGACAGAGAGAGACAGAGCATGAACGGGCGAGGGGCAGAGAGAGAGGGAGACACAGAATCGGAAACAGGCTCCAGGCTCCGAGCCATCAGCCCAGAGCCCGACGCGGGGCTCGAACTCACGGACCGCGAGATCGTGACCTGGCTGAAGTCGGACGCTCAACCGACTGCGCCACGCAGGCGCCCCAGTATTTATATTATTTAGAAAGCCTCTTTGGGTCTCTCTCTGATCACATTCCTCCCCCCACCCCCACCCCTCAGGAAAACCATTACTGTGAATATTCCTCTAGTCTTCTCCATAATGTTACCATGTATGCGTATCTGACTAAACTCTATATCATCTGGATGTACATGGTTTTGTCCTCTTTGTGATTGGCATTGTATTTTTTGTGTTCTTTTATAGCTTGCTTACTATGTCAACATGACATTTTTGTGGTCCATTCATGCCATAATGTGTTGCTGTGGGGCATTCTTGTTCGTGGCTGTGTGATAACGGCCAGGAGCTTATCTTCACTTTGTCAACACTGGTATTAAACACTTTTTTAAAATTGTGGTCAATGTCATAGGGGATTCTTTCAACACATGTGTAGGAGCAGAGTGTTGAATAATGCCCTGAATTGTTGGAATAAGAGCTCCACAAAGATGGCTGTCTGAAACGGAAACCACAGACATTTGAATGTAGCAAGTCTGATATGTGTATTTTTTTTTCTTAACGTTTATTTTTGAAGGAGAGAGAGAGACAGAGCATGAGTGGGGGAGGGGCAGAGAGAGAGGGAAACACAGAATCCGAAGCAGGTGCCAGGCTCTGAGCCATCAGTACAGAGCCCGACGTGGGGCTCAAACTCACGAACCGTGAGATCACGACCTGGGCCGAAGTCGGATGCTTAACCGACTGAGCCACCCAGGCGCCCCCTGATATACGTATTTTTAAAAACCTGTCTTAGCACTCTGCCACCACATCTGCAGTTCATAATCTAAGATGCTCGGTACAAGAAGAAAGCAGGAAGTAGGACAAACGCTCAGATTAAACAACAGATGAGTATTACCGTAGGGGTTTGTTTGTTTTTTTCCTGTCAAATTGCTACTTCTATCATGGAAGACAAAAGCATTTCCATTTCAAAAGTTTGTCAGCTTTATTAATGTTGGGCAAAATCAGTACGTTATGAAAAAGAAACATCTATAGCTTGGGGGCAAAATTATAAAATTAACCATGTAGGTAACCCATTTATATACTGCTATAAAGTATCTTTTTGAAGAGAGATATGCAAAGAAGCTATTACCTACATGAAATGTGTATTTAAAGATTTTTTTCATCCTGGGAGCCAGGAATATAAGAAAGAACAGATATATTTAACCATAACATACTGTGATTCATCAAACAGCACACACTTTCATTTCATGGAGTTTATCTGTTGACGTTGATTTAAACTATCATTTGTTTTATCATGTGGGAACATAAGTTACGTGGTCAAAAATATAAGGATTTTGAGCTAATGTTGATGCACGTTGTGTTGTCTTATCGTATTGTCTTTTCAAAGTGCTGCCAGTTGAAAAGGGAAGGAAGCATTATGTTTACAAGTCTGTTTTGAAATGTTTGCCAAAATTTTGGTAGTATCTTTAATAAAGATGTTTGTTTCCAGCATCCAAAAAATAAATAAAAAAGAAGAAGAAGAAGAAGAAGAAGAAGAAAGCAGGGTGTTCTGCTTACCCTCACTTTTAAGGAAACCTGCAGGAGACGTGACTGGGTTGATTTGCATAATATGATTTGCTCAGTGCAGTTTGAAAATGCCGATGCCAAGTACAATGGCAGTGAGTACCGTTTTGCCTTCTTTAATCGGCTTAGGAAAACTTTAGAAGCGTGATCCTATCCAGTAATGGACCGATTTTTTTTTTTTTCAGTTGCAGTGAAATTTGCATTGTTCCTTCGATTGTTTCTTGGCGTGTCGTATCTGAATACCCATCCTGGCCAGCAGCAATGCTACAATATGAGGCCAGAAGCTCCCGCTCCCTGTTTAGGGAGACAGAGAACGACAGAGACTGCCTCTAGTTGCTCCTGCCAGTGACAAGAGCGTGGGTGTTTAGTCCACGCTTCGCCAATCGTGCTCTGGGAGCTGGGCCTCTGACCCGCAAGGAGTGAAGCAAAACTACAGTGAGAGATGACCACCGGCCGGGGCAGGAAGGGATCCAGCAGCCTGTGGTGAACGTCCAGACGCGGGGGCCCATATGGCAGTGGCAGCGTCCGAAGCAGACAGTCCCTGTCAGATGCTGGCAGTGTTCCCAGCTGCTGGGGCTTTTAGTTCCAACCCACTTCCCAAGCTTATCCCCCTGGATTCCCATGAATTCCACACACTACCTGCGATCCTTTCAGGGCGCTGTTTTTCCCACTTAAGGTTTCCAGAGTCGACTTCCGTCTGCTGTCATCAAGGAACTCAGACGGTCACACTTGTCAATAACGGTGTTTCCAATAATTCCTTTTGAAAATCAAGCATCGGTTAGGGGCACCCGGGTGGCTCAGTCATTAAGCATCCAACTTCGGCTCAGGTCATGATCTCGCCATTCATGGGTTCCAGCCCCGCATTGGGCTCTGTGCTGACCGCTCAGAGTCTGGGGCCTGTTTCAGATTCTGTGTGTGTGTGTGTGTGTGTGTGTGTGTGTGTGTGTGTCTGCCCTTCCCCCACTCATGCTCTGTCTCTCTGTCCCTCTCTCTCTCAAAAACACGTAAACATTTAAAAAAATTATAATCAAGCATCAGGCATTGATTAGGACTCCCTCCATTTCCTGTTAAATCTGTTTTATGGGGAAATAAAATGGGCCCCACAGCCCCTTGTGAAGGATCATAATCCAGCATAAACACAGCCTATTTGTGAGCTGGAAGTCTGGGCCTCAATGCCTTTCATAAGTACAAAATGTCGTTCTGTTACTCCTGCTTTAGTGTCTTTTACACAGATCGCATTTTGAGATTTAGCCTTCAGAAGAGAAAAATCTAATCTATGTCTTAGGCTTTGTGACACATCTGTGCCCACATCCTTCGCCAAGAACCCTGGCCTCTGTACTTCTAAAAACTTAGCTTCCTAATTCTGCTGCTGGCTCCCAGCACTTTGACCATACACATTCTTTTCTTTCTAGCCATCGAAGATTTCTCCGAATTTAATCCCCTTCTACTAAGTATCCCCCACCTTCAAGCCAGGCGCCAGGCTTGACCTTCCTGATGGCACTGACCTGCTTTTGCCCAAGCCTGGCATGGTAGCAAAAACCAAAGAATCCTCTGTGGCCAAGCACTTATGAGTTTATTACCAACTGGTTATAGATGCTTCATGAGTGTTCTATCAGAAAAGGTTCTCCAAGAATTGGTTCTATGCCAGGGCATATCTGGAAGAACAAATGTGCAAGAGTGGGATGTTTGGGAATTTTCTGGAAGAAGGGACTTGCTCTATCGGCAATTATAATAGCTAAGAAAGCAAACTAATGTGAAAAATAGGGGTATCGGTAATAAACAGGCCAATGGCATAGAGCTTGCAAAATGAGAGCCAGCATCAGGAGGGAAAAATGCATGATGCCGTAAGTGGTATATATAGGTGGACGATCAGCCAGACGTTTGGGAAGAAAATTCGGCAGGCTCCAATGTAAGAGCCTGATGTACTTGATGGAAAGATGCCAACAAACGTAACCAAAGGTATGAATGTTCTCTAAAGGTGAGTAATACTGAAATGTGTCTGAAAACAGCAGGGCCACACCATGTGGAATTCAGGGCGGCATGGTCCCAGATGGAGGCCTTCCAGGCCCACATGCTGCCCGTGAGAAGATACAGATGCCTATGATACCACTGTCCTGGTCCCCAAAGCACACACCCTCTTGCTCTTGGGGAGTCTTTATGCCCCCCGCCCCCGAATTTTGCTGACTGTTCTGGAAATTCTGAGTCTGTGCCTAGTGTTCACCAAGTCTAAGTAACTTGTTCAAAATGGCTCTTGGATTTTCCTGATTGTTCACGGCAAGACAAGGTAAAGTAAAGATCAATTTCCCAGGCTTTAGAGATGTGATTATTCTCTGGCAGGACCAGACCTCAGGCCTGTCTAACGAGTCTTCCTATAGATTCCCACCTCGCTCCTTATTTCAGAACATCTTCCAGCCAGACCAAAGATCTAAATATAAATAATATTAGTAATAGCCCTAATGTAAAAAACAAAACAAGACAAAAAACCTCCAGAAAAGCATGAATGACACATTTGAAAAATGGACAAAGGATACGAGAATAATTCAAAAGGGGCAAGGTGCCATGGCAAATACAGGTACGGAGAGATGCTGGAATTCTCATCTAATTATATAAATGCATGAATCATCATGTTTAATTAGCAGATTGGCAAAGATGAAAAAGATTGATGATCAACAATGTTGGTGAGAGCGTAGAAAATAGGCCCTCTTATTTACTGTTGGAGAGTGTTAGTGAAGTTACCTTGGAGAAGAACTTGGTCATAACTATCAGAAATTTAACGATACACTGCTGGTAGGAATGAGAAAATGGTAAAACCACCTTGGAAAGTGGCTACTTTCTTATGCGATTAAACATACATCAGGTGCCTGGGTGGCTCTGTCAGTTGAGTGTTCAACTCTTGATTTCGGCTCAGGTCATGATCCCAGGGTTGTGAGATCAAGACCAGGGTCAGGCTGCGCACTGAGCAAGAAGCCTGCTTAAGATTCCCTCTCTTTCCTCTGCCTCCCTCCCCACTCTCTTTCTCTCTTTGAAACAAATAAACAAACAAAACAAAAAAAACCAAAAAACAAAAGAAACACCATCCATCTACCAAATGACCCCACGTTACACTCCAAGAAACATGAAAACATGTGTCCACACAATATCACGTACAAAAATATTTGTCGCAGCTTTACTCATTATAGCTTAAAACTGGAAACAACCCAAACATCTACCAACAGATAGAAATATAAAAATACTGTGGCACCACTCTTTCCATCCACTGGAATACTACTTATCGATAAAAAGGATTTACTAATATGTACAACAACACGGGTAAATCTCAAAGAAAGTCAAACACTGTATAATTCCACTTTTTCAAAAATGTGGAAAATGTAGGCCAATCTATAGTGACAGAAAGCAGATCAGTGCTTGCCTGGAGCAGACAGCGGATGGAGTCACAGATTGCAAACAGGAAAGAGGAAAATTTGGGGTGAAGGAAATATTCTGTGTATTCATTATGCTAGTGGTTTCACAGATACAGATCTTCACAGGTGTGCGTGTGTGTGTGTGTGTGTGTGTGTGTGTGCATAATTTGTTTAAACTCATTAAATTGAACATTTTAAACGGGTCAGCTTATTGTATGTAAATTATATCTCAGCAAACCTGATTTTAAAACTTTAGGAATGCATTCCTTTTGATCCAGCAAACCTCCTTCAGGGATTTATTGTACAGAAACATTTGCGCAAATGTGCAAAGATGTATGTACAAGAATGTGAATTACAGGGCAGTTTGTAACCATGAAAACAACGAAAATGGCCAACATACTCATCAATGGGGCAGTACAGAATCAAAGACTGAGCAACTGTTTTTTCTTTTCTGATAGAGAGAGAGGGCGCAAGTGAGCGAGGGCAGTCGTGGGGAGCGGGGAGAGAAGCAGGGCTCACCCAAAGCAGGGCACAAGCTCACCCAATGTGGGACAAACTGTGAGATCGTGACTTGAGCTGAGGTCAGATGCTTAACCGACTGAGTCACCCAGGTGCCCTGAGCAACTGTTATAACCTAACCTGTAAACTCCAAGGGCCTGTAAAATTCAGGCTTCGGCACAGGGCAGGCACACAGCACATGTACAGGCATGGAAGGAAATCCACGATGTAGTAGGCGGAAAAAAAAAAAATCAGCTTTCAGGAGTAGATACACCCACCTAGAGTAAACTAGGCAGAGTTAGTTTGGGGGCTTTCAGGTTCTGCATCAAGACTCAGGGTCTGGGGCGCCTGTGTGGCTCAGTCGGCTAAGCGTCCAACTTTGGCTCAGGTCATGATCTCACGGTTCATGGGTTCGAGCCCCGTGTCGGGCTCTCTGCTGACAGCTCAGAGCCTGGAGCCTGCTTCGGATTCTGTGTCTCCCTCTCTCTCTGCCCCTCCCCTGCTCGTGCTCTCTCTCTGTCTCTCAAAAATAAATAAACATTAAAAAAAAAAAAAGACTGAGGGGGTCTGGTAGGGAGACTGTTCTCAGGTGAGGCTGGGACATCCCTGGAAAAGGTGAAGCAGGATGAGACCATCATCTGCTGCAGGGAGATCAAAGGAAGAGTCACATGAAGAGGTTGGGAGCTTAGCACACCGGGGGTGAGAGTGCCCTCGTTTGTTCAATGCTGGACTCCCTCCAGCCAGTCCCAGGAGGTAGTGACGTGTCCTCAGGATTCCAGAACTGCAGTGCTCTGGGGCATGGGGCCTCTTGGAATCACAGTAACACAGAGCTGATAGCAAAAGAAGAGGGTCCCATGCCCCATCAGCGAGACCAGTGCCGGTGGACCCTTGGGAGGTATAGAAGTCAGCGCAGGCGAAGGCAACAAGAAAAACCAGAGTGCAGGGCCTTGGGGCACTTGGTTATGGTTCCCGTTGTCAGAAGCTCCAACAGGCCCCGCGCAGTGGGTGGAATAAGAAAGCCAGGCAACTGTCCAATGTGTAAATCAGGCAGAACAGGGCTTGGCAAGAGAAATGGCTCCAAGCTACAGTGAGGGAGAAAGGAAGCAGAGTCCGGAGGGAGCTTGGGGTACTCAGTAGAGTTGATGGAGGTGACAGAGAGAGAGGAAGGCAGGCTCAATCCCAAATTTATGGCAGAGTCAGCCCTGAAGGAGCCTAGGGAAAGCTGCAAGGGTAACCAGGGTGAACACCGCCAGGCTTGGCCTGGTTCCTGGCTGAAGAGCCCTTGGCGGGGTGAGAACAGGATTCCAGGCTTTAGGAACACAATCCAAACTCAGCTCCTTCAGGTGCGACTGAAGCACCTGATAGGATTTCTCTCTGGCCACAGCTGGTTCAGAAGCTGGGGCAGAACTAAGCCCATAAATCGGGGACACGAGCGTTTCAACAGGGAGAAATCGAGGTCAGAAAGAACAGAGGAAACAAGGCAGGGGATGAAGAAGTCCACTCCCACTAATTGCCAGGGTCTTGTCTTGGTGTCCCTTTGAGGGATAGATTCTCTGCAAGAGAAATTTGATTGGGAGACGCCACCTCATGTCTCATCAAGGACCCGTCTCCAATGCAACGCTGAATGGTTGGGGGAAAGGATGGAGTGGTTTATTCCAGGCCTGATCCTCCGGATGGTGCCTTTTCTATTCGATGAGGCACCATTGTGCTCTCAGCTGGGAAAGAAGTTCTGTATTTCAAATTCCTGTGTCCTTCATGTGCCTGGAAGGTGATGGTTTACATTCTTGGGGTCAAATAATCACCCCCAGAAGGCATTCTTCGTATATAGACTTATGGAGAAGCAATAACACATGTTGCTAGGTCGAAGGCCTTAGTGCTGGAGGAGAGTCCAGGAACTTTTCGGAAGGAAACGTAGAATAGAGATATTAAGTCAATTCTCATCCATGACCCACCACTTTCAGAGATTTCCAGGGGCTACTGTTTGTTCATTTGAGCTCTGAAGGCCACTTTGACCTGTAACTTGGCCTTTGAGATCATGGAATGCTCCAAAACGTAGCGGTCCATGGCTGTAGCACTGACCAGTCAGGCTGCCAGGAGAGCTGGTAAACCACTTCCATCATGTGCTGGGTTGAACAGTGTGCCTCTCCTACCCCAATTCACATTCATCTGGGACCTCAAGGTGTAACCTTATTTAGACACAGAACCTTTGTAGATGCACTCGAGGTAAGGTGAGGTCACGCTGGATTCGGTGGGCCCTAAATCCAGCGGCTGGTGTCCTTGTGAAGAGAGAGAGATTTGGAGACGCAAAGAGACACACAGATACGCAAGGTAGGAGGTCATGTGACAATGGAGGCAGAATGGAGTGTTACAGTTACTATGCAAGGAAGGCCCAAGATGACTGGCGACCAGCAGAAGCTGGAAGAAGGGAGGAAGGATTCTTCCAGAAACCTCCAGGGGGAGCAGGCTCTGCTGACACTTAGACTGGGGCTTTCAGCCTCCAGGACTGTGAGAGGATACATTTTTGTTGTTTTAAGCCAACCGGTTTGTTATGGCAGCCCTAGGAAAGTATTCCACATTACACGACAACCCTAATGCATAATAAAAACCATAGTTCTTGAGGAAGGAGGCGTGAAGGAGCATGCAACATTATTTGTTGGTAAGCAGTCATAAAAACAACCTGATTTTTAAAGCAATTCTTTTTTTTTGTTTTTTTAATGTTTATTTATTTTTGAGACGGGCCGGGGGGGAGGTAAGGGCGGAGAGAGAGGGAGACACAGAATCTGAAGCAGGCTCTAGGCTCCAAGCTGCCAGCACAGAACCTGATGTGGGGCTCAAACTCATGAACCACGAGATCACAATCTGAGCTGACGTTGGATGCTCAACTGACTGAGCCACCCAGGGGCCCTAAAAACCACCTGATTTTGAAGTTTCCAAATTTTAAGAATAAGTTAGAATTCGTATCACTTTGGGGTGTGTTTTAGCATCGCATCAGTAATTAGAGCCGAGGTATGGGTCTGCGGGACCTGGAGTGAAGACCCAGGTCTGTCACTTACCACCTGTGTAATCTTGGGGACATTCCTTAACTTCTCTCAGATTCAGTTTTCTCATCCTTAAGTCTAGAGTAATAATAGTTCCTACCCAAAGAGTTGATAGGAGAATCAAGCAAATCAAGTCTAGGGAGATTGTGTGAGTCTGGCCCCTTGAAAGTGCTGTGAGTGGTACTTCCAACTATGTTTTGGACAATGATTTTTTTTTTCAACAAGCTTGCTTCCATTGCCACAGGGAAAAAATTTTCTTTGACCAGATCCCAGTTTGCACTGGCAAACACAATCTTTTCTAGAATCCATGAGATGCCAAGACTCCTCGTCGGGGCATTAGTGTCAGGTCCCAGAGATCCGATCCTCTCTTCGGCCAACCATGCAGACCTCCATTCACTGCCCATAGACCCACCCAAGGAAGCAGCTTGCAAGGACACTCTGGTTTTCTGCCAAGAACATCAACATCAGATTGTTCCTAAGTATCGTTCATTTCCGTATGAATCACTAGAAATGTAATGATAAGTGGGTTAGGCCCCGGATGTCTCTTAATACCACTTCTACTCAAACTGGGAGAAGACATGTCTTGGCCAAGTTCACTTCTAAACCTGTCAGTGGGACACTGACATTATTCCAGGGAATAGTAATGGAAAGACTTCTGCTTGTTGAAGACCAATTCTTCTTACAGTTTCGAGTTGCTTATCTTCTTTCTCCACTGGGATAGATTTTTCTATTGCCCTTTTTTTTTAGTGCTGACTTTCCTAAACTCCTTTATGATGCTTTTCTTCATGAACTGCCTCTTTAACGAGTCAATCATTTTTACGTTCTCTGTCCAGGATGCTGGTTCACATTTGCCACCATCTACTGGGAAGATCCAGGCTCAGCACATACCCCACTGGTTACTGAAACACTCTCCCAGAATTTGCATTTATTCTGGATCTATATATAAGTTAAGTTCCCCTTAAGTTCAGAAAAGTATAGCTTCCTACGGGCTGAGATGGTTTCCAGGAAAGATGCAGGGCCCAGACCCGGAGTTCTCTGACCAATCAACATGTAAGTATTAGCACCTTCTCCTTCTTTAGCTCTTCATTGAAGGTCCTGTAATTTACATGGCAGGCCACCCTTGTACCCACGGCTCAGATTTAATGCATGTTAACATTTAGTAGGGAAACCCCTGCCCCTCCTCTTTCTTGCCTTTTCCTCCTTTCCGCTTCTTTTTCTTTTCTTTCATTTTCTTTCCTTTTTTTTAGTATATATTTATTTATTTTGAGAGAGAGAGAGAGACAAGAGGGTTAGGGGCAGAGAAATAGGGAGACAGAGAATCCAAAGCAGGCTCCATGCTATGAACACAGAGCCCAGTGCAGGGCTCAAACTCACAAACCATGGGATCGTGACCTGAGCCAAAATCAAGAGTTGGATTCTTAATTGACCGAGACACCCAGGCACCCCACCGCCTTTCCACTTCTGGGAGCATGGAAGGAGGTTTTGAATGGGAAAAAATAAATAAACCCTCAGAATCAATTATTTGAGATGTGGCTTGTGAGGGTCTTTGTTCCAGTTGCAAAAAGTCTGAATTTGACTTAAAACAACAACAACAACAACAACAACCCAACAAACTTGGGTTACAGTAAATGGGCCTGGTCCTTTTGACAGCTCCTTGGAAAGCACCAGAACACTACCAATATCACATAAGGCCACAGAGAAATGTATAATCCTAAATCAGCCTTCGAAGGGAGAGTCCAATCAATTCAAGCCCATAAGATGTTTCCAGTGTAAATTCTTTGCTTAATTCTGGTTCAAGAACCTCGGGGGTTACAAGTAAATAGCAAAACGCTACCTTTTGAGGAGCTGACATAACCATTAAGATAAAAACGTTTTCTAAAGAGAATGGTAGGGGATAGATTCTAATCAAGGTTGAAATAGGGTGGGGAAGAATCTTGAGAGCCAAAGACGGAAGAGTGTGCTGGGGTGAAATCAGGATGTGAGTGGATAATAGCAGAGCAAAAGATCAGCAAAGTGAGAAGGAAGATGGCCAAGAATTGTGACGGTCACATGGTAGGCCTGGTTTTCTCGAAAACACTTTCTCTGGCTTCTTCTCACCGCCCTTAGCAGAGTGTCATTTTTGTTTTTAGACTAATAAATATCGATTGTAATGGCAGAAAATGACATTAAGAATTAAAATGCTATTACTCTTAAGATACTGAACCTTGCTTCCTAATGTCATTTGGTAAGTGTCGTGACTGTCTCAGACGTGGAGTCCCGTGTGACAGACTGGATCCTTCAACATTGCCTAAACAGCTGCTGAATGGGAAGGTGGTGCCACTAAAGGAATGAGTTTCCCCTCTGTTGTGCATCTACTTCGTTTACAGTTTAAAAGGCTCCTAGGGCACCTGGGTGGCTCAGTGGGTTAAGCTTCTGACTCTTGATTTCAGCTCAGGTCATGATCTCACGATCCGTGGGTTCGAGCCCCATGTTGGACTCGAACTGCGAGATCACGAGCTAAGCTGAAGTCGGACACTCAACTGACTGAGCCATCCAGGCGCCCCTCCTGTGTGTTGTGTTTTTTTTTTTTTAATTTTATTTTTTATTTTTTAACATTTACATCCAAATTAGTTAGCATATAGTGCACCAATGATTTCAGGAGTAGATTCCTTAGTGCCCCTTCCCCATTTAGCCCATCCCACCTCCCACACCTCCTCCTGTAACCCTTTGTTTGTTCTCCATATTTATGAGTCTCTTATGTCTTGTCCTCCTCCCTGTTTTTATATTATTTTTGCTTCCCTTCCCTTATGTTAATCTGTTTTGTCTCTTAAAGTCCTCATATGAGTGAAGTCATATGATTTTTGTCTTTCTCTGACTAATTGCACTTAGCATAATACCCTCCAGTTCCATCCACGTAGTTGCAAATGGCAAGATTTCATTCTTTTTGATTGCCGAGTAATATTCCATTGTATATATATCCCACATCTTCTTTATCCATTCATCCATCGATGGACATTTGGGCTCTTTCCATACTTTGGCTATTGTTGATAGTGCTGCTCTAAACATGGGGGTGCACGTGCCCCTTCGAAACAGCACACCTGTATCCCTTGGATAAATACCTAGTAGTGCAATTGCTGGGTCGTAGGGTAGTTCTATTTTTAGTTTTTTGAGGAGCCTCCATACTGTTTTCCAGAGTGGCTGCACCAGCTTGCATTCCCAACCCCTCCTATGGTTTTAAATATTATTTAAAACCCCGATTTTCAGTGACAGGATAGTATCTTCTAGAATGGACATATAATCAATTTAAATAGAACCCTATTATTAGGCATTTAGGCTGTTCCTAATTATTTGCTACAACAAATAATATATATCCTTAACATAAATACCTTTGCAGCATCTCTGAATATATTTTTCTTTTTTGAGTTTTATTCATTTTTGACAAATAAAAATGAAATATATTTAAGATCTGCAATGTGATGTTTAAATGTATGTATATATATACATATATGTATATGTATATATACATATACATATATGTATATATATACACACATTGTGAAGTTATTACCACAATTAAACTAATTAAGGAGCACCTGGGTGGCTCAGTCAGTTAAGCATTGGACTTTGGCTCAGGTCATTATCTCATAGTTGGTGAGTTCGAGCCCTGTGTAGGGCCCTGTGCCAACAGCTCAGAGCCTGGAGCCTGCTTCTGATTCTGTGTCTCCGTCTCTCTCTGCCCCTCCCCTGCTCACGCTCTCTCAAAAATAAATAAACATTGAAAAATTTTTTTAAAAACCAATAATTCCATCACTTCCCTTAGTTACTATTCTGAATATTTCTATAACATAATATTCCTGGGGTGCCTGGGTAGCTCAGTCGGTTAAGTGTTCAACTCTTAATTTCAGCTCAGGTCATGATCTCACACTTGGCTTCGAGATGGAGTCCCAGGTCTGGCTTGGCACAGGATTCTCTCTCTCCACCCCTCCCCAACTTGTGCACATACACGCGAGTGTGCACATGTGCTCTCGCTCGTGCTTCCTCTCTCTCTCTTGCTGCCTTTATCAACATAAATAAATAAACTTAAAAATATATACATATATTCCTAGGAGAGGGGATATAGGATCAAAGGCTATGGACACTTTTAAGACTCAACAGGTATATTGCCAAATTGAATTCTAGAAAGGTTGCTCTAATATACATTCCTGATTGCTCGACATCGGCCGTGATGGAAGTGCTTACACTAAAGACATCGGCCAATGCTAGAAATTGGGACTTGATTTATTGTCTTGCCCATTGTCTAGACCTAAAAAAGTCTAAAATGAGAAAATGGGAATAATTGAGGATTAAATTTAAACGTGTGTCATGTCTACAGCGGTTACATCACGAATAGCACAAAAATATCCAGGAAATATTCTTCCTATGTTGAAATCTCCTACCTGCCTCAGCAGAGAAGTCGCTCACGTCATGATGAATGAATGAAGTCCCCGCTCACACTGATGTCGAAGTCTAACCTGAAAAATAAGGTGAGTGTTTTAGCCTAACACTAAGTTTAGTTCTAAAATTATATGAAGAAACCAGTCACAGAAAATTTTACATTAACCCTCAATGGGTATCGTACCTTTTACTGGTGTAACATAAAATTATTTTTCAGATGCTGACACCCAAGATGCCAAAACAACAGTGACATTGCAGTGAAGCTGAGAGAGATTTTAGTTTCATTAATACAATTTTACAAGGCTGAGAGACAGTTTAACAGTAGATCACCTATCAGAATTCATGACAACAAATTTAGCGGAGAAACAGTGGTTTAGGCTGCAACTCCACTTACCAAATGATGACTGAGTTACAACCAGAGCTGGACTGTGATAAGAGAATTTGGCAGGAACAAGAATACTTTCTGTGAGAATCAAACGACTATGTGAAATATATAACGAGGAGGATTGTGTATATTAGTATTACTTATAAATTGTGTGCTATACATCCTTTATGTCAGTATAACTTATCAAACACACGTGTATATTTTTCCAAAGAGCTGGCTGTTAAATATTTACCGGTACCTCTGCTTGTCACCTGCCCCCATACGGAACCGCACCCCCTAGTAGATTTGATTTCTAGCTAGAGTCTCCCTCAGTGACAACCATGCCTAATATTATAGGCACCTGCCTTCAGACCAACACTCCATTGCCAATGCTCTCCTAACTGGGAGAGGCCCATGGCACGTCTTCGTTCTGCACGGCACCCTTCTCCGGGGAGGCCTGGGCCCCAGCATCCCTCAGATCTCTAGAGGTTCCTATCACTGTAGAGAGCATTTCCAAGACTCAGTCATTACTCCCAAAAGTTGGGTTCAGAAATCCTTGACTACATTTTAAAACACTTGCACAAATGTCACACCACGTTTTCTTCCCCCAGAAGGAGCCGCCGACTGTATACTTTCCAGCCCTGACGATTCTTCCCTTCGATGTTTTAACTTGTTGTTTTGACAACGTCGAGTTCTACGTAGGTCGTGATCAATTGTCTTCGAGTGTCTGCGGGAATAAGCCGGGTCTACTTAGCCCCCACGTACACATACGCGCTGGTATAAAATGGTAATGGGTAGGAGCATCGCTTTCACTGAGCCAGAATTGTTTCATGAACTTACTCCAGGAGTGAAGGCTCACAGAGCTTGGTACCATACAACTTCTCTGCACAATTGAGAGACGCTTAAGAAATGAGGAAGGCAGGAATAATCGTAGAGCCTTTATTTCCACAGCCTCTTCTCTTGCATTAAATTTATCTAAGATCATTGCCTTAGACAAAACTCCAAGCTCTTTTATTCTTTTCACATGGATTTATTTCCAGGATCATGCATCCCCAGAGGAAGCCCCAGAGAGCAGTCAGTGTTGGTGTTTCCAGAATCAATTTATGGGCCTCTGAGGGCATTTGACATGGTCTCCTTTGCCCAGGTAACACAGGAACTGGCTGAGATTTTGTACGAGACAGATGTCGTCTGGAACATGAAGCAAAATGCCAGGGCCACAAAATGAACTCCAGGTTTGAACAAACAGAACAAACCCATCATTTAGCCACGTAAATGGCATGTGGAAGAGAGGCGACAGGTGGAACGGAATTCATCCAGTTCCTGGACCATTCACGTTTTATTTTTGTCTGGACTGATCAGATTAACTCCGAATCATTTAATTAAAAAAAATTTTTTTTTTTTTAACGTTTATTTATTTTTGAGAGACAGAGAAAGACAGAGCATGAGCAGGGGAGGGAGAGAGACAGACAGGGAGACACAGAATCCAAAACATTCTCCAGGCTCTGGGCTGTTTGTTGGCACAGAGCCCAACGCGGGGCCCGAACTCACGAACTGCGAGATCATGACCTGAGCTGAAGTTGGACGCTCGACCGACTGAGCCACCCAGGTGCCCCTCGAATCTTTTAATTTTTAAACCAGTGTGCACAGCCATCTTCGAGCCCCAGCTGGGAGCACACTGAGCACCCTGAATTAATGTGGCCTCTCAGAGACAGGTAGCTGTAGATCCCCCTTGATCTAAAATGCCAAAGAGAGGGGCGCCTGGGTGGCTAAGTAGGTTGGGCATCCGACCGGCTCAGGTCATGGCCTCGCGGGTCATGAGTTCAAGCCCCGTGATGGGCTCTGTGCTGACCGCTCAGAGCCTGGAGCCTGTTTCGGATTCTGTGTCTCTTTCTCTCATTCTGCCCCTCCCCCACCCTCTCTCTCTTTCGCTCTCAAAAATACAATAAAACATTAAAAAAATAAAAATAAATACGGTCAGAGAGAATCTGAAAGACCGGAAGAATAAAACGTTTACTAATTTTTGTCTGGTCTTAGTAGTGGAATTAAGGCAAACGAAAACTGAAAATACGTGACAACTATACAAACAGCCAGGAGAACAGTTTCGAAAAGGGAAGTCTCACAACAGTTTCATTAAGAAAATTAGCCTGGTTGTAAATGTCACCTATCGACTCCTTCCTCATGGAACTCTTTGTTATTCACACAAAGAACTGCACATTGATACTGCAAAGAGAAAACAACATATGGCTAACAAAAGGCACGTACCCAGAGCAAGATTTCTCAGAGAGCGTGTTCCCAGCAAATACAATATCCTCATAGCAGTTTCAAACGTCTTAAAGTAACAGGCGCTGTCAGGGTTAGGGCCAGCGAGCTGCAGGGGCTGGTGCTCCCCCACCCATGGTTTTTTTTGGGGGGGGGGTGGGCTTTTTTCTTGCTCTTAAGTGTCTCCTTTTATCTCGGGCTCAGTTCTACTCAGGCTCTACTGACACTTGTCACAGAAGTCATTGCCTATTTTTTTTTGATGTTTATTCATTTTTGAGAAAGAGAGGGACAGAGTGTGCAGGGAAGGAGCCGAGAAAGAGGGAGACACAGAATCGGAAGCAGGCGCCAGGCTCCGAGCTGTCAGCACAGAGCCTGATGTTGGGCTTGAACTCATGAACCATGAGATCACGACCTGAGCTGAAGTTGAATGCTCAACGGACTAAGCCACCCAGGTGCCCCAAGTCACTGCCTATTGATCAGTGCTCATGAGGGAGAAAATTCCAGCACTTACTGTTGGTGGAAGGTTAATAAGCCAGCAGGTGAATGACCCTACTGATCTATGTTAAAAATCAAGATTTTCGGTCCTCTCCTCTGGTTCCTCACCATATACTGACACTAGGCAAAGGCACATGAAGATGTGCATACACACACACACACACACACACACACACACACAAAGGTGGGCCTAGGCTTTTTGCTACTTTGCCACAGGATTTAGAACACCCCGCACGTCTGAGACCCGTTTCCTCTTTTGTAAAGCGAGGGGGTGGGAGTAGATGATCACTGGGGACCAGCGCAGCTCAAGGAGCTCAGGGACCAGGACGGCACATCATACCTTTGAAAGGAGATAGATGGTCTCTACAGTGGCTTGTTCCATTCCATTGACGAACCGCAGCACCCCCCCCCCCCGGCATGCAGTCCCCAATTCTCTCTCACATTCTCACAGGGCCCTTCCTCTCCAGAGGATTTTCCCGCCTGGGTTCGAATGCCTGTGATTAATGTCAAAGTTCAATCACAGTGGCTGGCAGGCACTTGCTGCGGAAGAAAGGCATGGGAGTGTTCGCAGGAGAACATCTTAAGGGTGATTTAAGAGGCCGAGACGGGTGAAAATTAGCACTGTTCTTACTGGGATTCCCAGTCAGGAGCCCAGGTGAGTCCCTGTGGATGCCAGAAGGAAACTCACTGAGAAAGGGAGGCTGGTTACTTCTCACACGAAGAGCAACTCGTGTAAAAATAGATACCCCACTCTTCCAGTCATCTACTGTTGCATAGAAAGCGAACCCAGAACGTACTGGCTTAAAACAGCAACCATTTTATTGTTTTTCCCAATTACGTGGGTCAGGAATTCTGGCAGGGTGTGGCTGGTGGTTCTTCCATTTCGCGTGTCATCTGTAGAAGTCATTTAGTCGTTGCTGGATGGGCTGAGGTGGGGGTCCAAGATGGCTCCTCTTGTTGGTACGTTGCTTTGGTTAAGGCGGGCTGGGCTCAGCTGGGAATGTTGACTGGAGCGCCTACATGAGATCTCTCTGCCCTAAGGGTTTCAGTTACTTGAATTTCTTACTCAGTATTCAGGGCTCCCCCAGAGAGTATTCAGAGAGGCCAGGGAGAAAGTAAAGCTTATGATCTTAGCCTTGAAGTTTGCAGAACATCACTTCTGCATCCTACTCATGAAGGAAGTCACTACCACCACCCCAGATTCAAGGAGTGGTGAATTCAGTTCTACCTCTCAGTGGGAGTAGCAAAGAACTTGCAGCCGTCTTTAATCTACGACATGCACCCCATCCCCTAAAAGAAAATTACCTATAGCAGGTCCAGTGGGTTTTTAGCTACTGTGTACCCACATCAGAGTTCAGGTACTTGATCAAGGGCACAGGGCTTTCACCCCCACATGCATAACTCTTAACCCAAATGCTGGTGCCTTCACTCTAACGACCAAATCCTGTGGTCTATTTTCTCTTTGCCACTTGACTCAGACTCTTTCTCCTTCTCTTCATTCATTCTTCTTCTCGTATTGGTAATAAAAAAATGGTGTCTGTCTTAATTCCTTCAGGCTGCTCTGACAAATATACCATAGACTGGATGGCTTCAACATTTATTTCTCACAGTTCTGGAGGTTGGGAAGACAGGGATGGAGACACCAGCAGATCCGGTGTCTGGTGAGGGTCTGCTTCCTGGCTTGCAGACGGCTGCCCTCCTGCTGTATCTTTACGTGGCAGAGAGTTAAAGATCATCCCTCTCATGTCCTTTCTAATAAGGTGGGCGTCCTGTTCGGGAGGGCTCTGCTGTCTTGACCTAAATTTCTGGCAAAGGCTCCAGCTCCAAATACCATCACTTTGTGAGTTAGGCTTTACCGTATGAATTGGGGTGGGGGTGGGGGCACACGCGTTCAGTCCACAGCAGTGTTCTTTTTAATCACAAAGTAACACATGCTCAGGGTAGAAAATAGAAGGAGGAAAGTGACTCATAATGCCACAATCTGGAGATAAGCACAAGAAACACATCCTTCCATTCTTTCTTCTGTGCATACATATTTATGTTTGTGGTTTACATTACATACCGCTCATATCGTGCTTTTTCAATAAATAACTCATGACCATTTTGGTAACTGGTCAGATACTCCTTGCGTTGTACTTTAATGCTCCCAAACTATTCCGTGACAGAGAGTGCCATGATTTATTTAACGATTTTCTAATTGTCGTTCATGTAGGCTGTTTTCAAATTTTGACTTGGATAGCTACTACTCCAAACGTTCTCACCTCGCAAACTTTGTCCATATTGCGTTATTATTTCTTTAAGGGAGATTCTGAGAAGTGGAATTTCTGGGTCGAATCCCCTCACCTTGAGATTCTTCCTTCTTTTGACTTCTGGGTCACTCCTTCCTTCAGGATCCCATTATCTCTCGATAATCCGTTCTCCACATCAGGCTTCCTCTTTTCCATTGCTTACGGCTGGTGGGTGAAGTCCTGGGACCTGGTAAGAAGCGCCGGAGTTTAAAATCCTAGAAGAAGAAATAAAAAGATTATTTTCAACTGGCAAAAATGTATTCCTAATAAACCCAAAGAAGTAAACACAAACATTAGTGAAGACTATGTAATAGTTCAATAAAATGTCTGGTTATAGAAGTCATCTTCACATTTCAGTACTATATGAGGGGTGTCTGGGTGGCTCAGCTGGTTAAGTGTCTGACTCTTGATCTCAGGGCTTGATCTCAGGATCGTGAGTTCAAGCCCCTCATTGGGCTCCACGCTGGGCATGGAGCCTACTAAAAAACATAAACGCAAAAGACAAGAAAAGGATGTTCAGAATGTAGACAAAAAGAAAATCCAAGCCTCAGTACTACGCAAAAAGAAAATATAATTAAAATGGCACGATTTTCATAAAGGCAAGCAAAAATATAAAATAGTTGAGAATCTAATGCCACTAGTGCAAAATACCATGCTTCTTAAAAGAGAGAGGAAATAAGGCAATATAGCCATTCTAATTATAAATCAGAGTTTCAACAGTATTCTGATTAAAATTCTAATTGCATACTTTACAGACCTTAATATAATAAGCCTAAAATTCATTTGGAAAAACAGAGGGAATATTGATAAAAAGAACAGTGAGAGACGGCTAGCTTTATCTGAACACTGATTTTATTATAATACTCAAAGAATCAAAAGGATATTTTAGAGATTTGTTCTAAAACACAAGCATTGACCAACATAACAAGGCAGAAATGGAATAGTTGTAATTTATGTACACAGTTTAATATTTAAGGGATCCAAACAAACAATGGAATTCTTCTAATAATAATGGTATCTGTGTGGCTAAATATCACTAAGTAGAAAAATTAATTTGAACCCACACTTCTCATCAGGGATATTAAAGAATTTATTTTTATTTTAATTGTGAAGGTGAACAAAAATACAGACAATGATTAAAGGTATTAAAAAGCATTTTTCAGGGGCACCTGGGTGGCGCAGTCGGTTAAGCGTCCGGCTTCAGCCAGGTCACGATCTCGCGGTCCGTGAGTTCGAGCCCCGCGTCAGGCTCTGGGCTGATGGCTCAGAGCCTGGAGCCTGTTTCCGATTCTGTGTCTCCCTCTCTCTCTGCCCCTCTCCCGTTCATGCTCTGTCTCTCTCTGTCCCAAAAATAAATAAACGTTGAAAAAAAAAATTTAAAAAAAAAAGCATTTTTCAAGCAATAGAAAATTTGTCCCCAAAAAAGGACATTTTTAAACGAATTCTTGGAAGATCCGAGGAGAAGTATATTCTATACGTCACTTTCAAATGAGAGAATTTCTTATTTCGTGATGTGAAGAGTAAGGGAGATGATTCGTTTCCAGAAATACCAAATAAAAGCTGTGCTGTCTAGTTGACGGGTTTATAACCTCTTGGAAATATATATGAACTCTCCCCCCCACCCCGTCCCATAATGGAGTCCCAAACCCTTAGACACTTCACTACCTGGTTCTTCTTCCCCTCTGTTCGCGGGCTTATTTTCATGGGTTTTGCAGTGCACCTGTGCCAAAGAACAAAGGAGGGACTCAAAGTCTCTGTGTCACCTCGGGAAATGTACATTCGTTGCGATCAGACCACTTTTTGCCTTACATGGGCATAGGCGAGGTCTGGTAAGACTTGTAACCTCTCTCGCACTCAGCCAGTGGGGAACCAGGGGAGGGGCTTGCACGCTAGGAAATAAATTGTCTGCTGTGACTTCCCGAGTGTGCCTGTCAGACACCTGCTCTTGCAAAAACACTGATCCGCGCCCCTCCTTTGATCCGGTCGGCGGGCTTATTTCTCGCAATGATCTGAAAAGTTGTGGAAATTATCATACCTCTCGGTCCTGGGGAACCATAGCTGCTTAGTTTCAGGGCAATGGAGCATTTACAGAAGGGGTAAAAGCTGCCCAGACACCTTCCCGCTGGTGACAAGGAGCCTGTCCAACTTCAGGGACTAGCATCTGCAACAGTCTCAGTGGCCAGCTTAGCCTCTGAGACTTTCCATTCCAAGATAAAGTGGCTGCTATCCAGGGAAAGGGAGAGACCAACAAAGAGGTCTGCAAGGCAGCATTTTGGAGGCGCTGGCACAGGGAGGCAAAGAACCATCCAGAAATCTGCCAGGGGATAACAGGGAGAGCCTTGGAAGACACTACAACTGTAAGTCAGGTTCGAGTTGTTTCTACACCGTGCCTCTCACGACATCCTGGGAGTGACCGTGGACATCAGGGGCAGCTAGCTGGGGTGGAGGAACTATAGCGAGAAGAGAAGACGATCGGATCATCATTACCCCGGACTGTCAAGGAAGCCACGCGTTCACCGGTTGTCTTCCAGGAGGGCGGGATGCCCGCTGAGCTGGGAAGCCGGCTGTGTCATTGCCCCAGTGGGTCCCAGCAATAATCTCGGGCCTACCAGAGGACAGAACATTAACTCTGTGTCTATTTCCTTTATTGCTTGAAAGGGGAGAGAAAAGTAGAGAAAATACCCCCTGTACTATTTCCATCTCAACAGACATCTTTAAAACTGTGAGAACAATACAGACTTTAGGAAGCCTACCTCTCTTTATGCATCAGATATAACAGAGCCATTAACGCTGTGTGTCCTAGGAGGGGATTCTAATTTAAATCCACATGAGGGGGCTGACTACATAAGGGAACCCTATGGTGAACCATTTGTAAAGCAAATAATCAGCCCTGAACAAATCTGTCTCTAAATCTGGATTTTCATAGTCTAGATCAGATTTGCCTGGGGGAAGTGCTCTCTACAAATTTATCTTCTGTTCAAATTAGAATTCATCGGCATCCACGCAACCTTTAGAACACGACTTCCCGTGACGAGCCACCGAGTGCGTATGTCCTAAGAATCCAACACCATCAATAACATTAGCTCAGTTTTTGCCTTTCATCCACACTTCGGGAAACGTAGATGCCCTGCTGTCACAGAGGTTACGTTCTGTTTCTCTGTGAAACCGTAGGGCTTCACCCACAACAGAAGGATACAAAAGGCAATTAATACGTGAAAAGCAGCTCCGTCCCGCCGGCCATCAGAGAAATGCAAATATGTGTCCCCTGAACACCTGTCTCTTCCCCGGGTTACGTTCTGGGCCAGGTGGCTGACCAGTTCGAGGAGCGAGAGCTCAGGGCACTCAGGCCCTCTCTTGAGGCAGGACCTCGCTTCCATACCTCGGCGACGGACCTGACGAAGACTCTGCGCAAACGGATGCTAAGTAGCTTTAATTTGTGGAAAGGAAACGTTACTTGGAAACATAAAGTCTTTAGTGCTTTTACGCTGGGGTAGAGCTCCGGGCGCTGGAGAGAGCACTTCGAGATCGGAAATCCAGCCACGTCGTTAGTAATTCATTTGCTTTGGCACATATGGGAGATAATGCGTTCCTTGGCCCCGTGGCCCAGGTGGTCAGTTCTGCCAGCAACGATTTGGAAAGACTTCTGAGCCAAGCACCGCGTGGGCTGCTGCAGGGGCCGGAGGGGCCCCCCTCCCGCCGCAGCCGCTCCGGCAGCTGGGATGAAGGCTTTTCCTTTTGTCTGCTGAAAGCAAGCGTCCAGGTTCCGCAGAAAATTGTGTATTCGGCAGCCTAGACCCACTGAACAAATGCGGGAATGCTCTCAGATGCCCCGAGAGCCTTTTCGGGTGCCACAGTGCCCTTTCCATTGTCAGCCCAAGACCCGACTGAGGCCAGCTCTCCCATCGTCGAAAGTCACATGCTGTCAGGCCCGTAGGGCTGGGTGGGGCATAAGAGCCGCACCCTGTGCATTTTCTGCAAGTTGTGTGCCAGCTTATGAAAATGAGCCCTCTCAAATAGAATACGGTGGTGGTTAGCAAATTCACATGAGGCATGAATCTTCTTAATCTAACTTAGGTAACCGGATCATTTGCCAAGTATCAATAATTTCTCCATCCCGCTTTAACCGGCAGTGGTAACGGAAGAGAGCAGTGCGGTAACTTTCCTGTTTTAAACACGGTTATCTAACAAACACTTTTCGCTGATTATTATACAAATCGGTGGTTGATTTAAAAAAAGGAAGGAAGGAAGCAAATAACCCACCAGTTCATCGGTAGAGTGGGATTGCATGAAATGACATTCTCTCACAGTTGGTGTGCCCTTCTTTTAATTGTTTTGCCGGGCTGGTGCCGAAATGAGCTTGCATTTCTCAGTATGCACTAATTAATGCTACCGGAGAAGTGGCCGGGAAGTGTGCTGCAGGGGGAGGGAAATTGAGTTTGGGATTAGCATTTGAACAGCCTTTGCTGGGGGAAGGCGGAGGCAGCTGGTTCTCTCGCCCATGCAGAAACCTGCTTTGCTTACATTACCATAGCACTTTGATTCCCACAGGCAAAAAAGCCTTTCATCCATTCTTTTTTATCAGTTCCCCTGACCAGCAAGCGAAGGATGTGAGGTCACCATCAAGATGCCCTTTCCGTGGTCACCCATGAATGGATCGGTCAGGGACCAGGGCCATCCAATTGACCACCGCTCACCCCTACCGAAGGACAGGATTGACATCAGGTTCGTCCAATTTCTAGCCAGAGGAGACAAAGGAAGAGTCCAGAATCTTGCTATGTCGACCCTGGATTCATCAGAACCATGGGAAGTCCGAGCCCTCTGTGACGCTTCCCGAACCTATCTGGCCTCCCTCGTGTCCCCTTTCTGTGATCTCTAACTGCACCCATTGCTTTGCACCTCCTCTCAGCGTTTACTGCAGCCACAGGGCAGCCCGTAATGTTTCATGAGTGCTTGTCTTCGCGCATTCAGGAGTGGGATACAGCCTTAGATTGCGTGGTCAGGCCTGTGAAGAGCTGACACTGGGCAGATACCTCCGTGGTGAGTGTTGCTGGACAGTTTCCTCGAGAAACAGACTCTGGATGGAAATTAGCACACACGGCATTGATTACGATGTGTGCTTGGGATCCACTCCCAGGGAATGAGAGAGAGAGGAAGCAGCATCGGCAGAGGGACAAGCTGAGCCAGATACAGTCCCAATGAAGGTCTCTGGAGCGGAGATGGCCTTTCAGAGTTGCCCCAAATTGGGGCAAGGGAGAGAGGCATTTATGCCTCTGCAACAATCAGTCATTAGATGTGGACTGCTCCAAAAAGGAAACATGACCTTGGGAGAGGCGGCTCTCCCGGCTGGGGTAATTCCCCAAGGGCACGGACAGCCCAGGGCTGCCTGCTGGCATCACTTACAGCAGCTGGGGAACAAGTCCTTCATTTCGGAAGAGGGATCTCGGCGGGAAACAGCATCCACAACAATGAATACAAATATATGGAAGGAGAACATTTGGTAGAGGAAACAGCACACACGAGAGCCTAAGGCAAGAGTTTGCTAGATGTGTGTAAACAATGGGAAGGAGGAAGTATACTAAAGAGAATGTAGGACACGGAGTGGTAGAGGCAGGCAGGAGCTTATGGGCTAGGAGTTCTGTATCTATTCTGGTGGCAAAGGGAGCCACTTCAGGGTTTAAGCAGGAGAGTAACACGACTGATTTATCCTTTTGCCGATCACGCTGACTGTCGGGTAGAAGGGGGCTGTAGGGTGGAGAGGAGAAGCAGGGGAGCAGGAAGGGGTGGTTGTACCAGGTTTGGTATGAGATGGTAGTAACTTGGATGAGGGTTATTGCAGGGGAGCTGAGGAGCAGTGGTCAAATTGGGGATTTATCTCGGGAGTAGACCCAATAGGTCATGCTGATTGGTTGGATATGGGGCGTGAGGGAAAAGAGGATTAAAGACGACCCCTAGGGATGCAGCCTGCCCAAGTGGGGAGATGGAAACAGTTCGGGTGTGACCACGGATGATTGGAGGATAGAGGGGCAAATGAGTTAGGATTTGTCCTAGACAAGCTGAGTTTGTCTTCGTCTTCTCAGAAACAAATTCTGAGACCAGAGTTGGGAGTGTTACAGTTTCATTGGGAGAGGGTCCAAGGAAACACAAATAGGTAGATGGGTAAGGGTGATGGGGAAGAGAAGGCAGCCCATAGGGTGTACTTTATCAAGCAAGTTCCTAATGTGTCGACAATTGAGCTTACTGTCTCCAGAGAACTCTGGAAAGCAGAATAGAGCATGCATCGCGGGGTGGTCCTACCCAAAAGGTAAATAAAGATGCCGGAATATTTGTCAACCACTCTTATGAATGCTCCTGAGTCATTAATTCCTCGGCACGTCCGGCCAGCTGTACATTTAAGCAGAGTGGACTCCGGCAGCCTGACGAAGTCCTCGTGCAAAGAGGCAGCTGCCGGCAACCAGAAGTTAGGCTGGTGGGCACTGAAATGGGAAAAGCTGAAGAGATACTGGTGGGAAGCAATGGCTCCAGAGTCAGGACCTAGTTAAGACACCAGATAACACAAGGAGGAGCCAGTATCTAAGGGGACCAATGTCATAGTTGACTCTAACATCACAAAGAAAAAGTCACGCAGCCAGATGAGACAGTGGTCTGGTCCAAGTGTCGCCCACGGACAGAGCTTATTGGCTCTGGCGCAACCTTTGAAGGTCCCAAGGCAGTAACAGTGGCTATCTTCAGTTCTAGAATCTCAGTGGTTTTGAATGGATCATTAAGGGATGTCAGAGTTGTTTTTCTGGGGGACTTGCCTAAAGACTGATTAGGTAACCTTCTCGAGGTCATCTATAGCCCTGGGGCTGTATAAATGTTCCCCTCCTACAAATGCAGAAGGTAAGGTACAAGAAACAGGAGGGTTTTTCTTAGACTCTGAAATTCAGTTTGTCAGCTTCCCCGCCGGAGAACACTGCACACATAAAAGCTCATCTCAGTAATTGTTTCCACGAAGGAGGCTTGACTATTTTATCAATATTCGTGGAAAATGGTTTTTTAAAGCTAATAAGCACGTCAAAACATCTCAAACCTGAAGGTCACATTACTCAGAATTCTTCTCGGATCGTGCTTGAATTCTGTGTCATCTTTCTGTGACAGTAGCACAAGTTCCCAAGCAGTAGTAATTACCCCATTACTTAATCAAAGTCCTAATCATTTAGGATCTATTGTCAAATCTAATCATCTGTTTATCTTAAATAGGCTGTCTTCTCTTCCTTAAAGCCACAGGCAATGGAAGTGTTGGAATTTCCCGAAAGAATGGCTGACCGTAACATCATAGTTTCCTTCCCCAGCCCCTGGTCATCTTGTTCTGCAACCGGTAACTAATTTCTAAAGGAACAAGGTCTTTTTAACCAAAAAAAAAAAAAAAAAAAAGGCAAAAGCTTTGCCATTTAAACCTCAACAGCCTCCAATGTGGAGATGTTCCTGAAGCTTCTCCAAGGCACACTGGAGAGCTGATGTCCTCTCAGCTCCAACTTCTGCTCTTCACAATCTTTACTTGGGTCCTTCATGTTTGTTTGGCTTAGCTACGCTCTTGAAACGTGTTTACGCTCTGGCCCAGATAAGCTCCTCTGAGTTCCCATTAACTCCCAGTCAGAGGTTCCTACCCTGTAACTCATGGAGCCCTGAGAACTGACAGATTTGTTTCACGTTTTCCATGGGCCATTTCAAATTATACCAAATTTGATGTGGTTCTGCATTTAGGCTTTTCCAAGGTAAAGACCTTTCTGGAGCTTCTCCAAGAAACAGGCGACCTGGAACAAGGCTGAAAACCACTTTCTTTTTCTTATCCCTTTTAAAAAGGTTTCAAATAACTTTCCTTTGTTCGGTGTCTTCCCTTCGAACCAAGGGCATCCGTCAGGCTGCTCCCCCACTTCACTGGGTCATCCCAAACTATCCTCTACAAGTCTCTCTCTCTCTCTTTTTTTGCATTCACGCCAGATTGCTCACACTTATACTCCAAACCCATACATTGAGGTAGGAAATTGTTTCTCACTTTCTGATTTTTTAAAATTAATTTTAAGAGAGAGAGAGAGAGAGAGAGAGAGAGAGCACAGGGTAGGGGCATGGAGAGAAAATCTCAAGCAGGCTCTGCACTGTCAGCACAGAGCCTGGCATGGGGCTCGAACTCGCCAATTGTGAGATACGACCCGGGCCGAAATCAAGAGTGGGACGCTGCACTGACTGAGCCACCCAGGTGCCCCTCTTACTCTCTGATGCTTAAAGTGGCTAAATATTTTCGCCCTGGAATGGGCATTAAGATGTTGTCTTTTCCTCATTTATTTATGAACTGGAAACTTGGGCTCTCCTCCAATAAAGATGTCCCGCTGAGTTTACCATGCTAGGGAACAGGAAGATTCAAGGACGATCTGAATCAGAACCTGCAGGAAGCAATCCTTCTCATTATCACACCCGAGACTCTTCCTCCTGCTAGATTTCGCACTCACTTGCAATCACCATGGGCCACATAGTCAGCCGCAAGGCATCATGGTGCCAGCTTCACCCGCATATGTACGCTCAGCAGTTATGGTCTTACCTGCCACCTTGAAGACAAATACCATATAATTTCACTCATATGTGAAAGTTAAGAAACAAAACAGATGAACATATGGGAGGGGGAAAAAAAGAGAGAGAGGGAAACAAACCATCAGAGACTCTTAGTGATAGAGAACAGGGAACAAACTGAGGGTTGCTGGATGGGAGGTAGGCAGAGGATGGGCTAGATGGGTGATGGGCATTAAGGAGGGCGCTTGTGATGAGCACTGGGTGTTGCATGTAAGTGATGAATCACTAAATTCTAGTCCTGAAACCAATATTGCACTACAGGTTAACTACCTAGAATTTAAATAAACATTTGAAAAGAAAAAAAAAAATGAATGCAGTGGGGATGGAGAGAATGGTCAGGTGTAAGGAGACTTAGGAGATAAGGAAGCGAGTGACTTACTGTGGCAGTGAGAAGGGAGGGAAGAAAGGAACCCAAGATTACTTCTTTGTTTCTCGATTGGGCCAGGGGAGATGGTGATGCCAATCACTGGTAGGAATCAGAATGAGCAGTTTAGGTGTGGGGCAAGAAAGAGAGGTGAGGAATTCAGCTTTGGGCATGTTGATTTTGAAGTGTCCACATTCAAGAAATCACTTGGGAAATTATCCTGCAGACACTTTAGAATACAAAGCCTGGGGCGCCTGGATGGCTCCGTCGGCTGAGCGTCCAACTTCGTCTCAGGTCATAGTCTTGCAGTTCGTGGGTTCGAGTCCCGCGTCGGGCTCTGTGCTGCCAGCTCGGAGCCTGGAGCCCGCTTCGGATTCTGTGTCTCCCTCTCTCTCTGCCCCTCCCCCGCTCACGCTCTGTCTCTCTCAAAAAGAAACAAACAACAACAAAAAAATACAAAGCCTGGGGGCGCCTGGGTGGCTCTGTCGGCTGAGCGTCCAACTTCGTCTCAGGTCATAGTCTTGCAGTTCGTGGGCTCGAGCCCCGAGTCGGGCTCTGTGCTGACAGCTCAGAGCCTGGAGCCTGCTTCCGATTTTGTGTCTCCCCCCCCACCCGTCCCCTGCTCACACTCTGTCTCTCGCTCTCAAAAACATATAAACATTAAGAAAAACTTTTTAATTAAAAAAAAAAAAGACGTCAAAGAAAAATCAGCAACTGGACAGAATTTAAAGAGATGAAAATAGATTTTATTCAAAAAGCTATTGTAATGGGGGCAGAGAGACTCTCGTAGAGAACTGGGCTTACTTCTGGAAACAGCCAGGGGCACCTGGTTGAAGTTTGGTCAAGCAAACAAATCCCTCTCACAGACCCCAAAAATAACACAAACCCTTTTTGCTGGAATTAAACCGAGCTACCACAGGCTTGGTGACTGATCTTAAATATTCTCAATATCATATGGAGCCGTATTTCTTTTCTTTTTTTTTTTTTTTTTTTTTTTTTTATGGAGCCGTATTTCTATGTTACTGTAGGGAAGGAAAAAAAATTCTTCCTCTGTTGTCTTTGGTTCAGTGGGTGGAGCCCATGCATCAAACTGAAAAAAGACAGATTGACAGGAGACAAAAAAAATAGAATTACACACATATCAGGGGAGTTCACAAAGAAATGTGACCCAGAAAGAAAGTTACACGAGCAAAGGGAAAAAGAGAGAGAGAGAGAAATCAAGAAACAGACTCTTGACTATAGGGGTGGTTACCAGAGGGGAGGGCGCAGAGGTGGGGGAACTGGGTGACGGGGACTAAAGCGTGCACCTGTTGTGATGAGCACCGGGTGTTGTGTAGAAGTGATGAATCACTGTATTGTATACCCGAAACTACCCTGTATGTTAGCGGGAATTTAAATAAAAAGCGTTAAAAGGGAAGGAGGTTAACCTGGCTTATCCAGTGTGATCCCAGGGTTCCTTTAAATGCGGAAGGAGGAAGTAGGAGGATCCATGTCTGAGGAAGGGGAGAAAAGCTGGCTCTGAAGATGGAGGAAGAGGCCTCCAGTGGAAAAGGAACGAGGAGCACAGGGAATTCAGGCCGCCTCTGGAAAGTGGAAGACACAGGAGACAGATTCTCCTCTAGAGCCTCCAGGAGGAACACAGATCTGCTCAAACCTCGATTTTAGCCCCATGAAATCCATGTCAGACTTGTGACCTCCAGAACTGCGAGAAACTACATGTGTGTTGTTTTAAGCTAAAAAAAAAAAAAAGAAAAAAAAAGAAGAAGGAAGTCAGAATGCAGGATTACATACCATTTTAACAAAGGATAATAAGTTAATGGTGGAGAAGTAACTAGAAAGAAGAGGGTTGGGCTTCCAAGGGCAGTAAATCGTGGAAAATAAAGGGATATGGAAGTTATTTAGCAATGCTTGTTCAACAGACTCGAGCTGGGGTTCTTTCATTGAGGAGAGATGTCTTGGTGATTAAGGTCATCGTGATGAAAGTCGTCCTCCTATTCCTGGTTCAGGACTGGGAGATTCCTTTACAGACAGAGACCCCTTACCTTGGCCAAGGGTAATTTATGCCCTGCTTTTAGATAGGAAGGGGGAGGGCAGTGAGCTTTTCCTGTGTCTGTTTCTCAAGTACCTTCAGCTCAAAATAATCCTTGTGCCAAAGTGGCATATGTTGGGGAAGCATACTCCGAGCAACTTCATTGCCGATAGAAGACGTGAGTCTGGACAGGGCCCCATGTGGAATGGTGAAGGCAGTTGTGAAAATCGACAAGGAAGAGGGGAACTAGGAGTGAATGAGTGTGTGTGTGTGTGTGTGTGTGTGTGTGTGTGTGTGAGAGAGAGAGAGAGAGAGAGAGAGAAACCCTCCCACTAAAAGTAAGCCAAAATTCCAAACTCTATGAAAAAAATCTAAGAAAGCCAACACAATGAACAATCAAAAGATAAATTCACTCAAAGGATGATTTTGAACTCATGTCCCCTAATAGTGAAGAGTAGTTACAAAAGAGAGAGGATCTAAGGAGTATAAGGAAACTAAACATTAAAACAAACCTTATTTATTAAAAAACAGTTTTTTATTGTTCATTCTTGAGAGATAGAGAGACAGAGCACGAGCAGGGGAGGGGCAGAGAGAGGAAGACACAGAATCTGAAGCAGGCTCCAGGCTCTGAGCTGTCAGCACTCTGGACAAAATAGTATGGAGGTCGCTCAAAAAGTTAAAAACAGAACTACCCTATGATCCAGGCACCTGGGTGGCTCAGTTGGCTGGGCAACTGACTTCGGCTCAGGTCATGATCTCACAGATCGTGAGTTCAGGCCCCGCGTCGGGCTCTGTGCTGACAGCTCAGAGCCTGGAGCCTGCTTCGGATTATGTGTCTCCCCCTCTCTCTACCCCTCCCCTGCTCATGCTCTGCATCTGTCTCTCAACAATAAACACATGTTTAAAAAAAAAAAAAAAAAAGAACCACCCTATGATCCAGAAATTGCACTAGTATTTACTCAAAGAATAGCAATAATAAAAATACTAATTCAAAAGGATACATGCACCCCAATGTCTATAGCAGCATTATCTACAATAGCCAAATTATGGAAACAGCCCAAGTGTCCGTTGATTAATGAACAGATAAAGCAGATAGGGTACGTATGTATGTATACACACACACACACACACACACACACACACACACAATACACACAATGGAATATTACTCCGCCATAAAAAAGAATGAAACCTTGCCATTTGCAACAAATGGATGGAGCTCAAGAGTATTATGCTAAGCAAAATAAATCAGAGAAAGACAAATACCTTATGATTTCACTCATATGTGGAATTTGAGAAACAAACATGCAGAGGGGAAAAAGAGAGAGAGAGGGGCAAACCAAAAATCAGACTCTTAACCTTAAAGAACAAACTGATGGGGGCACACGGATGGCTCAGTTGATCGAACATCTGACTTTGGCTCAGGTCACGATCTCACTCTCAGCTGGTGAGTTCGAACCCCGTGTCACGCTCTGTGCTGACAGCTCAGAGCCTGGAGCCTGCTTTGGATTCTGTCTTTCCCTCTCTCTCTCCCCTTCCCAACTTGTGCGCTGTCTCTCTCTCTCAAAAGTAAATAAACATTAAAAAAATTTTTTTAATGTGATAAGGGGTTCATAGTACAAAAGAACCTTTAGTTTGAAAACTAGGAGTTTCGTAAAGAAAGATATCAGACAAAATGAATTAAAGAAAGAAAAATGTCCAGAACTCAAGGATGTGATTTCCAACTGGAATGGGGCATCTGTGTGCTTAGACTGATAAATGAAAAGGATCCACATCAAGATCCAAGATGATGGAGTTGCAAAACCTATGTGGTGAAGACCCCAAAAATCTTCCATGAAGAGTTGGGCGTCAGGAACTCAGCAGACTGGCTCATCAGCAACACCGGAAGCCAGGAGACAATGAAGCACAGCGTTCACAATTCTGGAGGAAAATGACCTCTAGTCCATAATTCTATATGGAACCAAATTATCAATCTTAAATGACAGGGAGCACAGAATAAGAAGCTTTTCAGATCAGAGTCAAGAAATTGGTCTCTTGTGGGGCGCCTGGGTGGCTCAGTCAGTTAAGCATCCAACTTCTGCTCAGGTCATGATCTCACGGTTCGTGAGTTCAAGCCCCACGTTCAGCTCTGTGCTGACAGCTCAGAGCCTGGCGTCGGCTTCAGATTCTGTGTCTCCTTCTCTCTCTCTGCCCCTCTCCTGCTTGTGTTTGCACACGTTCTCTCTCTCTCAAAAGTAAACTTTATTAAAAAAAAAAAAAAGAAAGAAATTTGTCTCTTGTAAAAACACTAAAGCTTCTGCTCAGTGTAAGGGAGGAAATCACAGAAGTACAAGACAGGGGTCCAGCAAGCAGATAATCCAACACAGGGGAGAAATGACACAAATCCCCAAAATTACAGCAAAGAGTAGTCCCAGATTAATATGTCTACAGAAGTCCCACAGAGCACACAAGCGGATGAAGGGATTCCCCAAGAACAAACGCAAATGATAGTTTATTTGATGTTTCAACATATTGGAAGATTTTAATCTCTGGCAGAGATTTGAGGATAAAGCAATGATAGCTAGTTTTAAAACAAAAAAGAGGGTCAGGGCGCCTGGGTGGCTCAGTCGGTTAAGCGTCTGACTTTGGCTAAGGTCATGATCTCGTGGTTCATGGGTTCAAGCCCTGTGTTGGGCTCTGTGCGGACAGCTCGGAGCCTGGAGCCTGATTTGGATTCTGTGTCTCCTTCTCTCTCTGCCCCTCCCTGACTTGTACTCTGTCTCTCTCTCTCTCTCAAAAATTAATAAAACATTTAAAAAAATTTTTAAACAAAAAAGATGGGGCTCCTGGGTGGCTCAGTTGGGGGAGCATCCAACCTCGGCTCAGGTCACGATCTCAAGGTTTGTGAGTTCAAGCCCCCATGTTGGGCTTTGCACTGACAGGATGGAACCTGCTTGGGATTCTCTGTCTCCCTCTCTCTCAGTCCCTCCCCCACTCGTGCTCGCTCTCAAATATAAATAAAAACATTTAAACAAAAAAGAGAGCAAAGAAAAAAGTTGCAGTTTAAAAATTATTTAGAAATCTGGAGGTGAATACCCAAAGAAACAGCTACAAGCAAGAGTGACTGAAGGGGAGAGAAGAGAGCTTCTCCACCTTGGCCTCGTCAGGACTTTGCACTTGGAGAACTCTTTGTTGTGGGGGGCTGGCTATCCCATCCTTGGCCTCTACCCAGTATGTGCCGGTCGCATCCCCCCTTCTAACCGTGAAGATCCAAAGGCTCTCCAGACACTACAGAGGTCCGGTGTGCGGAAGGGTGGTCAAAATCATCCCAGGTTGAAAACTGGAAGAGGGAACTGTTTTGGGTCTAAGTAGGGGCGCCTGGGTGGCTCAGTTGGTTAAGCAGCTGACTCCTGGTTTCGGCTCAGGTCATGATCTTGAACTTCCTGATACTGAGCCCCAAGTCAGGCTCTGCACTGACAGTGAGGAGCCTGCTGGGGATTCTCTCTGCCCCCCCCCTCTGCCCCTCCCCTGCTCTAGAGTGTGCACTCTCTCTCTTAAATAAACTTAAAAAAAAAAAAAAAGTCAATAGTATTCACAGATACCAATGATAATCACTTAAAAAGTATATTGATAATAGCAATAAAAACTGTAAGGCACCTAAGAATAAATCTCAAAGATGAACAAAAGCAAAATAGACAATATCAGATCTGTTATTAACTGACACAGGAATATCTGAATAAGCAAACATAGGTCATGCGTATATACGGGAAGATAAAACTTCATGAGGATGGAGATCCTTCCAAGAGTAATTCATAAATTGAGTTCCGATAAGAATCTCCATAGGACGGGGGTGTCTGGGTGGCTCAGGCTCAGTTCAGCGTCCAGCCACAGCCCGGGTCATGATCTCATGGTTCGTGGGTTCAAGCCCCACATCAATCAGGCTCTTTGCTGTCAGCCCAGGGACTGCTTCGGAGCCTCTCCTTTCCCCCACCTCTTTCTGCCCCTTCTCGGCACACAGGCTTTCTCTCTCTCCAAAAATAATAAAAAATAAAACTAAAAATAAAAAAAGAATCTCCATAGGACTTTCACTGGCTCTAACAAGTTGATCTTAAAAATTCATACAAGGAAGAGAAAATGGTTAAAAATGTGGAACCAACACGGGGCGCCTGGGTGGCTCAGTCGATTAAGCGTCTGACTTCAGCTCAGGTCATGATCTCAAGGCTTGTGAGTTTGAGCCCCACGTCGGGCTCTGTGCTGGCAGCTCCGAGCCTGGAGCCTGCTCTGGAGTCTGTCTCTCTCTCTCTCTCTCTCTCTGTCCCTCCCCTGCTCATACTCGGTCTCTCTCTCTCAAAAATAAACATTAAAAATTTTTTTAAAAAATAAAAAAAAACGTAGAACCAACTGAAGAGAATAAAGAGACAGATCCCCTCATATTTGAAACTTGGTTTGTGGCAGAGGTAGAATTGCACACCTTTGGAGAAAGGATGGCCTATTCGATCAATAAACAGCTCTGGGCGAATCGGCTATCCACGGGAAAAAGAAAACTGGGCCCCTAGGACATGTAGAAACCAATTCCAGGTGTATTAAAAGCTTAAATCTGAAAAGTGAAATCATCGATGATCTATGGGAAAATATCCTCCCTATATAAGAACACATAAATCATAATGCGAATTACTACTGTTTGACTAAATGACTATTTTAAATTTCTTATAATCAAGGACACCCTACATATATAGATAAGACAAAGCCCTCCGGAAGAAGCCACTTGTAATTCACTAAATGACATAGGATTTTTATTTTTAGTGAATTTTTAATTTTTTTTAAAGATTTTTTTTTAAAGTAATCTTTATACTCAACGTGGAGCTCGAACTCACAGTCCTGAGATCAGGAGTCCCATGCTCTATTGACTAAGCCAGCCAAGCACCCCAGTACCCAGTTGTCCATCAACTGATGAATGGATAAAGAAATTGTGGTTTATATACACAATGGAGTACTACGTGGCAATGAGAAAGAATGAAATCTGGCCTTTTGTAGCAACGTGGATGCAACTGGAGAGTGTTATGCTAAGTGAAATAAGTCATACAGAGAAAGACAGATACCATATGTTTTCACTCCTATGTGGATCCTGAGAAACTTGACAGAAGACCATGGGGGAGGGGGGAAAAAGAGTTAGAGAGGGAAGGAGCCAAACCATAAGAGACTCAAACACTGAGAACAAACTGAGGGTTGATGGGGGATGGGAGGGAGGGGTGGATGGATGATGGGTATTGAGGAGGGCACCTGTTGGGATGAGCACTGGGTGTCGTATGGAAACCAATTTGACAGTAAATTTCATATTTAAAAAAAAAAAAGTTTACAAATCAATAAGATAAGCTTAACTGAAAAGAAGACAAAAGAATAAGCACGACATTCCAGAAGGGGGAAATGTGATGACTCAGTAACATACGAAATGGTCCCTACCCCCATATTAGTCAACAGGGACATGCAAATTAGTCACAATAATCTACCATTTCACACCCATCAGAGCCTTGAGTTTCTTCTGATATCCATTTCCTCCCCCATGTCTCAGGTAAAGCGTG
Organism: Prionailurus viverrinus; assembly: GCF_022837055.1. NCBI lineage: Eukaryota > Metazoa > Chordata > Mammalia > Carnivora > Felidae > Prionailurus > Prionailurus viverrinus. Next base: position 77,991,010 of record NC_062572.1, read on the forward strand.
GTTTAAGGCAATCCCAGCTAACAAGCCACAAGGCGATATCTGCTGTGTGGTTCTAGGCAAGGCTTATTCACTCTAAAAAGAAAAGATATGTAGGGAAGGAAAAATCGTGGATATCTGGGGGTCTCCTGGTGATGCCTGGAGCTATGGCAGTCCTCTTGTGAAGTGTGTCGAGTGAGCTTGAAATGAAAGCACGGAGGAGGAGCGCACAGGAGGAAAATGGAAGAAACCTGGTCTTTAATGACATTAATGACTAACCCTAGAAATGCCAGACCAGATTTTGTATGTGTGTGTGGGGCGGGGGGGAGAGAGGCACAGAATGACAAATTCCCTTATTGTTGAAGACATTTTGAATTTGGTTTTCTAATACTCGCAGCTTAAATCATCCTAAACGTCTCTGACGCTAAACTACAAATTACCCAAAAGGGGGGTTCACTTTTATCCTCTGTACTAAAAACGCGGCTAAACAGAGGCTCAAAAATTACTTATTAAATAAAATAGAGACTATCCAGTCAGGATGGCACTAGACAGAATGGTAAAGTAAATGATTTCTTTTTTATATTCCTCTTTTTTGGTCATCACTCCCCACCCACATATTCCTACTATACCCACGAGGCCCCCCTAAGTTCTTCTGATGCAAAATGACAGGGGATAAAATTTTTCTCCCCTCCTTCATGCCCCTTATCAAAAACAACTCATGTTGCCATTCCCTCTAGAGTCCCATGCACTGCAAACATTAATATTATTAACTAATTGCACTAAAATATTTAGTTCCTTAATTTCAATTCCTGCCCAGATCATATTTCCATTGTCACAGCTATCTGAAAACTCCTAACCAAAGAAGAAGCCTCTATTAGGGTTCTCAGACCCAGTTCCAACATGGCAGGGGAGAGGGTTCCACCTCACAAAACACTAAGCAATTCTCGGGCATCCTGTTGGTGTCCAAGAATTCAAGTCAATTCTGACACTGTCCGCCCAGAGACAGCATCAGATTCTACAGGTTAAGGATCCAGTCCCACTAGACGGCCCCCACCCCACTCCAGACACCAGTTGCAAGCCCCAGGCTGTTACCTGCGCTTCTGACCCACTGGCTTCCTCCCTTAGGTTCCATTAATTTGCCAGAGCAGCTTTCAGAACTCCGGGAAACCCATCTACTGGTTTGTTCAAGGATGGGATAAAGGATACGAATCAAGAGTCAGATGAAGAGAGGTCCCCAACGAAAGATCTTCTGTCCTTGTGGAGCTTGGGGCCAGCTTGGTGGCCCGTGGGAGTCTTCTGGCTTGAAGATCAGAAGTGCTCCGGAAATAAAATCTCTCTTCTACAGTTTTTATGGAGGCTTCATTACATAGTCATGGTTAATGAAGTCGTGGCCGTTGCCTGATTCAGCCTGCAGCGCCTCTCCCCTCCCCGGGGGGCGGGACAGGGTGGGCATGAAAGGTCCAACCCCTCCACTCACTGGTTGGTCCTCCTGGCAACCAGCCCCGCCCCTGGGCGGGATCCAGAGGTCACCTTCGTTAATAACAAGATGCCCATTTCACTCCTCCACTAGACGAACACTCAGGAACTGCGGATGAAGAGCAGATGTTTCCGAATGACCAAATATATAGTTCTCATAAATTATTATATCAAAAGCCAACCGTGGGAAGATGGGGCCCTGTGGCAAAGTTAGTGAGATATTGGGGGTGTCAGGGTGTTTTTCCAGCACCTCTTCGCACTCACCAGACACGCAGCTGCGCCTCTCACTCACCAGCTTTCCTGTAGGGCCCGCCCATACAGCCCAGCTGAGGCCCAAGACCAATGAGTAACACAAGCACGTCCACTGGGGGCCTTGTGGGGAAGGAGTCCGGCTGACCTCGTGCTATTCCCCAGGTGGGGGAACACTAGCCTGTTTCTTCTCAGAGGGAAGATCAACGTGAACTTACTTCTTCATCTGATTTGGGCCAGCGCCTGAACCGTGGCTAACCAGTCGCCCCACTCCAAGGGCACCGGTCATGGGTTTTATTCACAAGAGGGCCGGTCGCACACGCTGGGGAGAACAGGGCCCCCCGGAGTTGTGCGAGGACGGGCTGCTAGTTTGGAGTCCACAAACAATTAAAATAGACATGGTGGCCCAGAGATGATCTCTCTTCACTTGGTGAGTGGGAGAACCCTCTGGAACCTTCCAGCACAGCCTCTTGCCAACGGTCCTTTTTGTGGTGAGGCAGTAGAGAGATAGAAGCCATGCGAGTAGAGACTAATAGCAGGAAACAACCCCGGGGTGGCTGTGGTTGTCAGCCCCGGCTGTGCAGTGGAACCACCAGGGAAGCCACAAAAACACTGGTGGCTGCATCGGAACTAACTGGTCTGGGATGTAACCTGGGCACCTAGGATATTAAAATACCCCCAGGGGAGCCAGTGAGCGGTCAGGCTGTGAACCACTGCCCCAGAGCTATTTTAGCTGGCAACTCCCACCCCCACCCTCACCTCCACCCCCATACCCACCCCTATGCCCCAAATCCCATCTTGTACTAGAAGTGTTTTCTTTTCACCGTAGCCTGACTTTAAGTTTTCTAATACCTTCTGCTCATTAGTTAATCTACATAACATGCCTGTAGGGCAAGTCGGTGCATTTGCCTTTTTTTTTTTTTTTTTTTTTTTTTAAGTAGGCTCCACACCCTGCATGGGTCTTGAACTCAACCCTGAGATCAAGAGTCGCATGCTCGATAACTGAGCCAGCCCGGCGCCCTACTGTTCGCCCATTTTCGATAGGAGGCAAGCAAACTCTGAGAACATATGTATCTAAGTTAGGGATTTATAAAGTGCCTTTTCTCCTAAGAGATTTTTATAATTGTTAGAAGTGAAAATGTTCTCTTTTCCGCCTGTCCCTTGAGGGCAGGAAGCTAAGGATTTGAGTCAGACACATGAATGACATTGACAATTGGGACTACAAAAGGTGGAAACGGGTTGTCTTAGGGAGGCATCAGTCTCCCTAAGGGACCTTTATCTTAGTGGAAGATACTCATATTAATACTCAGATGATCTCTCATGGATTTTTCCAAATCTTCGACTCTACGAATGCTACACGTACAGTTTCTGTTGCTCTCTGTGTTCCTCTCCATAACACATTTGGTATGTGGGAGGTCTACACATATCTGTTTGTATATGCGTGGGTCTGGACTTGGGCGAATGCTCTTTTAATGCAGCCTTTTCAGCCATCTCCAATAGCATCTCAACATGCTTTCCCAGGATTATGCCTTTATATCACTGGAGGTCAAACCTCTTCTGTTTTAGAGCAGATTAACAAAGTCTTGTACAAACGGTGTAAGGCAGATATTAGATTTAAATATGAGTCAGTAATTGTTTTGAATTTATTTTTGAGAGAGAGAGACAGAGCACGAATGGGGTAGGGGCAGAGAGACGGAGACACCGAATCCAAAGCAGGCTCCAGGCTCTGAGCTGTCAGCACAGAGCCCGACGCGGGGCTCGAACCCACGAACCGTGAGATCGTGACCTGAGCCGAAGTCGGTCGCTCAACCCACTGAACCACCCAGGCGCCCCTGAGTCAGTAATTTTTATGCGCAACAAAGGCGATCCATTGTTTCAGGGTGGTTTGATGAATGCAAAACACTGTAGCTTTTTATCTGGAAATGATGTCAAACTTTGACAAGTTGCAAAAATAAAAATGTCATAGAGTCTCCTGGTACATCCTTTGCTCAGATTCACCTATTTTAAACATTCTACCCTCTGCGCTCTATCATTTGATCTCCTCCCTCTCTCTCTCTCTCTCTCTCTTTTTCTCTCTCTCTCCCTCCCCACTCTCTCTCCACAAGCACACAATTATTTTCTGAAGGATTTGAGGACAAGTTCCATGTCATGACACTTTACCCCTGAATACTTGAGTGCGTGTTTCTAAGGATGGAGATATTCCATTATGTAATTATGGTACAGTTATCAGCTTGATAAATACATTTACATTGATTCAATACTCTACTATCCCTGCTCTGGTTTTTCCAGTTAACCTAATAAGGTCCCTTATGACATTCCTCTCCCCGTCGCCCTTACTGCACGAGCCAGTCCAGGGTCAGTTATTTCATTTAGTTGTTCTGTCTCTCGGTCGCCTCCAGTCTGGAGCATTTCCTCTTTCTTTCTCTTTTATACCATTAACATTGGTAAAGAGTATAGTTACCGCACCCCCCCCCCCCCCCCACCGACCTTTTAAGAAAAAATAGGACATGCCACATTTGGGGTTTGTCGGATGTCTCTTTGGAATGAGATTGAGATTATGTACCCTTGGCTGGAACACCACGCAGATGATGCTGTGTCCTTCTCAGAGCATCCTACCTGGAGGTACAGGACGCCCCTCTGTCTCTCCTTAGCGGTGTTAATTTTGATCTCTCAGTCTAGGTGTTGTCTGATGTTTCCACTGTACTGTAACGTCTCCCTTCTTCCCTTGTAATTATGACACCTTCCCTGGGGAGACACTCTTAAGACTAAATGTATACTCTGCTCCTCAGCAAAATATCCCCCTAGATTTAGCACTCATTCAGGATTCCTGCCTTTTCCAGTCTTTACCTTGGTGCTTTGGAAATAATGTGTTTTGGAAGACATGTTCGACCCAGCACTCCCTCCACATTTACCAGTTTGTCTGTAGCCCTTGTGAGCCAAAGAGGTCTCCTTGCTTTTTCTTCTATTCCTCCCTTCCTTCCTCCCTCCCTTCCTTCTTTCCTTCCTTCCTTCTTTCCTCCCTTCCTTCCTTCCTTCCTCCCTCCCTCTCTTCCCTCCCTCCATTCCTTTCTTCCTTCCTTCCTTCCTTCCTTCCTCCCTCTCTCTCTCCCTCCCTCCCTTCCTTCCTTCCTTTCTTATCTACCTAGATTCATGAATTCCAATTTTTTTCAATGGTTTATAAATTATTACTGTGCTTAATCACTTTTGTGCTAAGATTGGGAGACTCTTCATGCTGGGTCCTTTGTCCTCATGATGTGTCCACGACTGTTTGGAACACTATCTTACTTTCTGTCATAAAGGAATGTTTCAGGCCAGGGCCTCAGGAGGCCAGGTGCTTTAAGACCACCATCTTTGAACTCGTCTAAGTCTCCACTGGCTCCTAGGACCTCCCTGGGCCAGCACTGGAGGCTTGGGGAGAGCACCCTGTCAGCTTTCTTCCCTTTGATGCGCGTTCCCAACCTCGGTCTGCTCTCCCCTTGTTTCCTCCAAGGGATCACTCAAGATTGGGCCACCAGCATGGTGCTGACCTGCTCATTTGGGGTGACTTTCACTCACTCGGACACAGAAATTCAGAGGTCTGGGCCACTACTGCCCACTGCAGGCTCTTGGGCTTGAGCCTGGGCATCAGCTCCCTCCCACCACGTTCTGATCAACACCTGAGCCTTGCCTATCCCCGCTGAGGCTTTTTGAGACCCTTCCTCTGTGACCAGAGTCAACCAAGCTGCAAGGTCTAAGGCGACAGCCCGCACAAGACTGGCCTCACTTCTGACACCCATTACGAGTTTGAGGAGGATCCCCAAATCACCCTCAGTTTTGATAATTTGATAAAAGGACTCCGAATTCACTGAAAACTCTTATATTCATGGTTACAGTTTATCACAAGGAAAGGATACAAACTGAAGTCAGTGAAGGGGAGAAGCATGTTAAGAAAGAGCCCAGGAGGGACCCAAACATGGCACTCCGGTCATTTTCTCCCTGTGGAGAGACCGTGTCCAGGCCATATGTAGGACAGTACATCTGGAGTTTGCCAACCAGGGAAGCTGACCTGAGCCTTTAGTGTCTGAAGTTTGTGTTCATGTTCAATCACACACTGCCCACACACTGACCTTTAGTCTCTAGCCCTTCCCGGAGGGTGGACTAAAACTTTAGTCTCTAGTACCTCAAGGTCAGAACTGATACGCTGCAGCCCAAAGATCCCGTTGTTAGATTGTCAAAGGCTCCCAACAGGTAGGACATTCCAGGGCCAGAAGATCATCTCCCAGAAGCTGAAGGTGAAGGCCAGAACTCTCTTTGGGACAGGTTAATTCTTCACTACACTTCGGAACGCCAGTGAGCCTTTCCGCCCTACGTCCTTCCTTGCCCTCGAGAGAGTCTTATGCTGTGCTCGAGCGCTGGAGTGCGGATAGGCATTCCTCGCATAAATGGTACCGGTCTTCTCACTCCACCCGTGAGCCCTTCGTGGGACCCCCCTACCCTCACTCCTGCTGGTGGTGGTGTGTGGAAGGCAGGGGTGCGGTCAACGTCAAAGGAGAGCAAATTCCAGGAATGCCTTGGTTAAGGCCTGAGGAGATCAAGAGATGACACAACAGGAGGACGTGTTACTCTACATTGTTCCACATTCTATAAGATTCAGAATGGGAAGTGTAACGTGACCAGAAAATTAAAAAAAAAAAAATTGATTACATTTCCCTGCACACTTTAGGCATTCTGAGCATCATCAACAAAGCATAGAACTACCTTTGATTGAGTCACCGGAGGCCAGCATTCACAGACTGCTCAACGGATGATGGCAGGATCTTGAGCGAATGGTATCAGAAGGGTACAGAGGCAAGAAAATCTATATTGTTTCAATAAGAACAGGTTCTGAGGACCCATGGCTCTTGCAGTTATCACTGTTGTTACCTTTTGTCTTGTGAGCTGCACCAATTTAGCCAAGGATAGTACTTTTGGCAAATAGGAAGAGATCCAAATAGCCTAGATCCCACGAAGGATCTTCATGCGTACTTCGAACAATCACACAAAGGTAACAACCTCTTTCCTCTCAGTTAGTCTAAACCTTCATTGATTAATCACCATACCTTATGTGGTCTCATGAATTCTGTAATACATTTTGTTTTATTCTATTCTATTCTATTCTATTCTATTCTTTATTTTGTTTTATTATTAAGTAGGCTCCATGCTCAACATGGGGCTTGAACTCACAACGCTGAGATCAAGATCCACATGCTCTACTGACTAAGCCAGCCAGGCGCCCCTGTAATACATTTTTTAACCAAAAATTTTATCTAGACAGCCCACAGAAATTACTGGCCTGATGTTCCACGTACCTGGGGACAGCCCTGTTCCTGGCCACCTTGCACCTGCCCTGCTCCAGCCCCGGAATCAGTCTTTTGTCCATGGAGCCTGGCGGTCAGAGACCAAGATCTCCGCATTCGTTTGGTGAGCTCAATAAACAAAGAGCTTTGAACTCTGGAGTTATAGTTAACAGTTTCTGGCCTTTTATCAGACTCACCATCTGTAGTGAATAATTGTCATTTTGGGTCGTCCAGCATCCAGTCCTCTCTTCCACCTGCTAGTCCCCTTCTTCCCTGGGGTGTCTCTGTTGTGGATGGCTGGTGGGAGGTGGTGACATGATCACTTTATCACCAACGGCAGGAGCCATTAGCTCCTCCTTATTCCCAGAGAACCACATGATTTGGCCCCACTCTCTCAGATGCCTTCCCCTGGGAGTTTAAATCTTGAGCAAGTATCCCAGACGCATAGGCAATAGGAGGCAATTTCAGGGGCATCGTGTGCAGTGAAACTTCTTCTGGGTTCTGCTTGTCCGACCCTCCTGAATCCCCTTGTTTGTTTGTTCGTTTTGCCATTCCCCGAGATAAGTTTTGTCATCCACCTGTTGATTTTCTGAGCCTCCAGCATGTTTGTAATAAATATTCTTTTCTTCTGCTCGCCTGAGATGGTCAGTATTGGTTTTGTTTCTTAAAACAATGACTCCTGACTGAATCAGCATACTATTTATTCCCGGGTTTTGGTTTTTTTATATTTGTCATTTGGTACCAAGAGGATTTCGATTCCGTTAAGTTTTGCAAATGGTAATAGTTTAACAGCTTGTCTTGCAATCTCAGGATCCATGTAAGTAAAGTCTTCCAGAAGCTTGAGGGTAGAGTTATAGGAAATTTCCATTTCAACATTGAAGCATGGAGCGTATCTAAGAATAGCTCATAATCCTTAGTTGGTGATTGTTTAATTTTGAAAGTGTTAATGAAGAGCTTTCTCAACCACTTAAAATTTTTGCTGTTCAAAAAAGATATTTTCCAAATATATCTTATAGCATGAAATGTTCAACGGTATAAATACGAAGGAACTCAAAAATCTCAGGGCTCATTCCTGACACTTAAAAGTTTTAAAACCACTAAATCTATCTTGTTTTTGCATATTAGAGACAAACTTTATTTCACTTTCATCCTCGGTGTTATTTACATTTATAAGCATACAATAAAGAGATTGAGGTCAGCACAAAATAGTTCAGCCCTTCGGCACAGTGAAAACATTGGCAGTCTCCATTGTGTTTAAATTTGTGTCTATCACATTGGAGTATATGCAAATGTGTGCTTATACACTTCCAAAAAATAGTAAAAAAAAAAAAAATCCATTGTGCAAAACGGAATTTGGATTATAGGCTTCTGTGTAGAATCCTGAAAAACCTGTTGGAAACAACAGGGTTGCTGGGAATACTCTTCCTCTCCTGTTTTATTTTTAAAAATCATATGTTTCTAGGCTTGGATAAGGTCCTGCCTCCTTCCTGGCATCTTCCTTATGCCCAGCTCAAAGGAAATATCTCCCTTAAAGCTTAAAGCAATTATTTCCCTCCAATGGAAGAGAAGAGGCAAGACCTGGTCTTCCCTGACTGCTCACCACTTGGACGTGGGATGTATTTATTTAATTCTATTCTCATATGTATACTTCATAGAGACAATGCCTTGTTTTCACAAATGTATTTTAAGCTCCTTAAAGTCATGAGCCAGTTCCTGCACAGATATTTGTCACTTGATTGGCATTAAGTTCCACTTTTGCCCTCCAGGCTCATTGTTATCTACCTAGTGGAGTGTTTCCCAGTCATGTCCCCGGCCACCTTTCCATGTGGCCTTATCTTCATGCTGCGTGTACTCTTTTTACTAGACATTTTTCTGTGAATTACTCACTCGTAAAATCTAAATTAACTTATTTTAAAAGGAAGGTAAGGAAGATCTCCGGAGTGTCTGGCTGGCTCAGTCGGGGCATGCAACTCTTGATCTTAGGGTTGTGAGTTCAAGTCCCATGTTGGGTATAGAGATTACTTAAACATAAAATATAAATACATAAATGAATGAATGAATGAATGAATGAATAAATAAATAAAAGCTTTCCATAAATAGGAAACCAATATTGTTTGCCACAAATTGAAGGTACTATAAAGACAAATACTTGTTTAAAGTTTATTTATTTATTTTGAGAAAGACAGAGCGCACAAGTGGGGGAGGTGCAGAGAGAGAGGGTTATCACGAACGGTTATCACGATCATGACCTGAGCCAAAATCAAGAGTCCGACGTTTGACTGACTGAGCCACCCAGGCACCGCAATACGTTTTTTTCTAAAGCAGCACTGTTATTTCTTAAACTCCAGCCAGCTACTGCCCTCTTTGGACTTCGAGCCCAAGGGAAAAAGGAGATCAGCAAGCGTTAGAACCATTTCTCCTTAACTAATCAGAGGGACTTGGAAAGAGCAATGGAAAGGGAAGATCTTTCTTTGTCACCATGGGAGTCAACGTGGTAGGAGTTATCCACATCAACTGAGACCACCCTGTGTATCATGGGAGGCAGACACCCCCTAAGCTGAGAAACGCTGACATAAGAGGAGCAGTTAAAGAGTAGTAAGAAATGTCTTGTATTCTGTGTTCTTGCTTTGTGTGTTTCCATGACATATCCTACAATTTCTTCACCCTTGCTTGCATTGTGGCACCACACCATGCACTTCTCATCATTGACCGAGCCTTAGGTTTGTTGTCTACAAAACATGAGAATTCTACCAAATGCTCTTTCTGGAGCTCTTTCTACTCTTTACCAGAATCTATGATCGCTAGCTCTTAAGCATTCAATGGAACCTGGAACACATACCCCTGTTTGCCATCACCACCCAGCAATCGATCACTATTTATCAAATGTTCCGCACTGGCTCAGTCAATGAAGGAGGATGATGGATGTTGCCCTTCCCCCTGACAAAGGACCAGAGTTAAGTACAGGACAGATCCTTTCTCCCTTGAAAGGCAAATGCTCAGGGAATACAGAGAGGTTTGAACTTGGCTCTAACCCCCCAGAGTTTCCATTGTTCCAATTACTCCTGACGCTCTCACATTTTATTTCCATAAAGGGAAGGGAATCATAGACAAGCTAAATATATTTTAGCGTGCAATCCCAGTTTAAGTCAGCTAAAGGGCAACTGAACTATAAAATCATGCTGAAATCACCCAGAAATCATTTTTTAAAAGCAGAGTGTGGGGGCCTAGTAGAGTTGATGGCAGTCAGAATGGGCAGATTGTGAAGCTGGACTTCCCCCGGCAGTGGGAACTTCTGGAAGCCCTAGCTTTCCATCCATTACATTAGGGATCTGGGCTTCACTAGATCGCCTTCATTCTCTCTCCTAGCAATGACCTTTAATATTTCCAAAAATCCCTACTTCTAAGAAAAAAAAAAAATCGGGAACCCAACTTGTAGTTCGTCCTAAAACCAACAAATAACCCAAAAGGCAAATAGGAGTTAAGATTTAGAAATTGTCTTTTACATAATAGTTGAAGGAAAAAAATCTTAGATGAAAAAAATAAATGAGAATGCCTTGTACTTCTCTGACCTGGTTCGTGTTAATACGTAAAGTTATCATTTCATAAAATGCAATTTCTGGATGAGCACGTTACACTTTATTCTGAGCAATACTAGTAATAAAAATATTTGCCCGCAAATATGTGTTGGAAAACTGTTGGCAACACTCAACAGTGAAACCTACAAGCCTGCTCGGGAATATGTCGTATTTTCAACGCTAAACACTTAGGCCAGCTCACCTGCCCAGCATTTAGCCAATAACAGAGATACAGAGGAGCTTATATTTACACTAGCAAGGGCTATATACAGAACTTAGGAGGAGAGGGGAAAAAAACCTCTTTTCCCTCTACCCTTCTAGGTTCTCAGCTGGGGCTCTGGAACGAAAGAGCGTCGTAAGAGAAAAGCCTATGCATTTATTTCATGTAAGTTTCACATGATACTGGAGCCTTCCTAAGGAAATGAAACCCTAAAGAAACGGTTAATCCTGAATGTTCATACTAGGTTAGATGAAGAGTGGAAAGTGGTAGGAAAATGTGACAGGATAAATAGGCATGAACTAAATGCGGTAAGTTGAAGAAACTTAGCAAAGGCTATTCATCTGGGTCCCTCTTGGAGTCCCTTGGTCTTGGAGGGAAGGATGTTCCTTTTCTCTGGGTACATACGGGGAGAGTGCCTCTCACGTGAGGGTCTATGACCTACATCAGGGGGAGGTTGGATGTCGCTTCATGCCCCTGCCATTTGCCATATTCCTTAAGCTTAATATGTCAAGCTTGACATGTCAAGGCTCCATGTTTTGGGGTAGCGTGTGGTCTGAAGTCCATCACTACAAAGTGAGTATGCTCACCACCCTAGACACACTGGAACGTTCCACCAAAAAGCGAGCCTCTAGAGTGCTTATGCCAAACAAACCCTGAGTGAGGGGGTGAATTTTTAGCCACCTCTACCATTACGGGAAATGAGAGTCCAGGCTTTTATTACCAACTCTCATGACACAACTTCTGTTGGAGGAGGTATTTAGAAAAAGCAGAGACTATAATTTTATGTAATAAGATTTGTTCCTACGCAGGAGCCACTTCAAGCCCATCTGCAAAGTGAAGCAGTCATCCTTTGACTCTTCCTGCCTTCTCAGCCTTCCCGATTAATTAGAGGCAAAAAACCGGTGCAAGTTATATGTACTTTCTCTCTAGTTCAAGAAAACCTTACCAAAAATGTGTATATCTCGTCAAGCAAGCTAATTAGGTAAATAGCACAGGGGAAGTAGGGAAAGGAGGAAGGCAGGACTTTCAACTACTAAAGAGAAGCTACCTCGGATCCTTTACAGGATCAAAATGCTTTAGAAGCTTTTCTTCCAAAGTCACTGGGACCCTGACTTTTTGTGTGTGTGCAAAGGGATAAATTATGGGATCACTAGTCTCATTACTGAAGATCCATGCACCAATCCTAGAGAGACGTGACGTGGGAATGGAATTAGAGTTACAAACTCTGAGCTGCATGTAACTGTGTATGAATGTGGTCTAGGTGTCCAGTGGGAGACTCATGCATTTTAGGTGAGGTGGCAAATCGCCGCAGGGGATACGAGAAAGCTTCCAGAGGTGATGTGATCTACTGGGATCTGGGGTCTCCTTCCAGGTCATCTGGAGACAGGGAGAGGGGCCACAGGGGGGTTCGAACGAAACAAGATTGGCCAAGAGTTGATCACCGTTGAAGCTGGTGATGAGTACGCGGGCGGTCGGCATACCGCATTCAACACCTGAATTTGAAATTGTCCAAGATGAACTGTTTAAAAGTCTGTCAAAAAAAAAAAAAAATCTCACAGAGGGCCAGTGGTCAGGAAACTGAGGGGGCAGCGAGGATACAGGAGGGAAAGCTTGTGTCGAGGGAGCAAGCAGGTCAGCTGGGCGAGCGTGGGCACGACTTGGCTGGTGTCTCACCTTGCATTTCTGCCCCTCCGTGGCAGGCGGGAGAGATCCGAAGATGTGTGCGAGCGCCTGCCCGGAGTCAGACTGCGATGAAAGCCAGGGATGCCTTTGGTGGCCCCTGAAATGCTCAGTCTTCCTCCTGCCCAGCGGTGTGGTGATCTCCAACATACACTTCAAGAGCACCTCCTTACCAGATCCCACCTGAGCGAAGGTTCTGAGCTCGTAGCATTACTGTTTCGAAGAAACATGGCGGTGCTTTCCTCGCGTGCGTGTCTGTGTTTATTGATCTGTCTGTACATGTATCTCAGGAGGAGAGGGAGGTGGGATCCAACCAGTGCAGGGGGCGTTAGAACAGGCGGGTACAGAGAGGCAGTGTTCAGGTTCCGGCATCTGAACTACAATTTTCGCCCATAGTGTCACAAGCCATGTTTTGTTGAGAAACGTGATTCACATTTTCTTTTGTCTCCTCCAGGAGCCTGGCCCCTGGCACCATAGAGTTTTAGACTAGAGGGTTCCCATCAGCACATAGGGGAGGGGAGAAAGCCTGTCCCTGTCACCCCTGGAGAACGCGGGGAGAAGGGAGGGGACAGGCAAGGTAGAGGGGAAGGCGGATGCTAAGATCCTCATTTTCTCTTCCTGCCCCCTCAAGGAAGCTGGAGGCAGCTTCAGAAATATCTAGAAGTGTGTTCAAAAGCTGGAAGGCGGCGGGGCATCTGGCCTCCTTCCCGTTTATGGCTGTGGGCTGCCTGCTTTCTCCAGCTTGGGCACAACTCCATCAAAGTGACCGCAGCAGCACCACAAGGGTAAAGCAGAGGGAGGGAGGATGTAGTTCCATGCGGTACTCACAGAGCCTAGAAGCTCCCGCGTGTGTGTGAGGATGATGGGGGGACATTGGAAGCTTAGACAGTTTGAGCGACTTGACCCCACAGAGTGAGCGGCACAGCTGGGTGTTGAGCCCTTAGCTCTTAACAACCACACACCTGCCACTCGGCTCCCCTGCAGCTGGGTAGCAGGGGTGCGGGGCCTCCCATATTGGTTGCAATGTCTTCCTCGGCTTGGACCCTGGGCTCGGTCAGCGTCCAGCCAGGCATGTCCCCTCAGGCTCCCCTTGTCCCACAGCAGTGGCTGCTAAAGTCCCTTTGTCATACTTGCACCACACCTCCCCCTCACAGGCCTGACTCGGATCGCGGACGTGACCTCCTGGTTTACAGAACTTTCTATGGCGCTCCGTGACTCGTTCCCTCCCGCGTGTTCTCGTGGCATCTCACGCAGAAACATAGTTACGTATGTACAGGACAATCGCCTGAGCCGGACCGGGAGTCTTCAGTGACAGGTGAACGCCACGATCATCTCTGAGTTTCTAGCCCGGAGAGAGAAAGGCACACTGCAGGCTGCCTTGCTTAAGACTCTTCATACCCTCAACCAGAGGGCCTTGGGTACAGCAGAGGCCGGAAAGCAGAAAAAGACATTCCGAGCTGGGTTTCCATGATTAATTTAAGTCCTGCCGGTCAGGCATTCATGTGAGACTCTGATTTAAGACCGAGCGACGTTTTGCAAAAGGCAAGGGACGGGGCATTCATTTTGCTGGGGTGGATCTTGGTGTTTAAATTGTGACAGCAATTCCTAAGGCAGACAGATCTATAGAGTCTGTAGTCCACACGCATTTGTCATGGTGGGGGGGGGGGGGGGAAGAAAGGATAAACTTAATGAAACTGCTCCCTTACAGATTGCCAACAGCATCTAAGAATTGATAACGGTCCCCATCCCAGTTAGCCAGTTCACCATTACTTTCCCACTTGCCTTTTCACAGAAAGCAGGCTTTGTGTTGTATTTGATCTGGTTCTATTAGAAATTCTGTTGCATTTGCCCCAGAGTCTAGGCGTTGAAAAGAGCGGGAAACAGTAAACCAGAACAGCAGCATAATCAGAAGGAAGGGTTATTACTGGCAGCAAAGTCAGCAAATGCCCCCTGAATTCCCCCAAATCACACCAAAGAGGTAGGAAGATAAGCTTCCACGTCGTGCTTCTCCTTAAGGTTTATTTGTATGACTTCAAGTATATTTCCTTCCACCTTTGGGATTCTGTGCTTCTTTGGCGTCTAGGATTTATGAGCAAATTAGAGAGTACACCAGGGAAGGTTCTGTAGACATGGGAAGGAGGTGGGATTTTACCAGCAAGGCAAAGGAAGGCTCAGGGATTTGCTGAAGATCCCAGTGAGTTGGCAACCAAACTGGACCCCTTTCGATCGTGCATCTCCGAAAGTGGCTGTGTTTTCAATAAACTTCTTGGTAGGAGTTGAGAATGGCCGTAGCAGGCACCCCAGAGCCAAGAGGCCAAGCCTAGTGAAGTCCTGCCAGGCTCCCGAGTAGTGGGGTGGGGAAAAGGACATCAGAGCGTCAACGGAGCCACGGGAACTAGAAAGGGCAGCACGCTGTCCATAGCCAGGGCTTTGGTGCGTTCTTATAAGCGATGGCACCAGGGCTGAATGAATATCTGTATGAATCTTAGTTTAAGAGTCAGACAGACCGGGGGTGCTTGGGTGGCTCAGTTAAGTGTCCGACTCCCAGTTTCAGCTCAGGTCATGATCTCACGGTTCGTGAGTTCAAGCCCTGCATCAGGCTCTGCGCCGATGGCATGGAGCCTGCTTGGGATTCTCTCTCTCTCTCTCTCTCTCTCTCTCTCTGCCACGCCCCCACTCGCACTCGCTCTCCCTCTGTCACAAAATAAATGGAAAAAAAAAAAAAGGTCATAGAGACCAGAAGTGATTGATTGGTCCTTCACAGCTCTACACCCAATGCTGAAAATAAAGTCTTAGTTTTGAGGTTGGGCAAACAGCTTGCGGCATTGGCGTGCAGGGACCTTTCCTCAGTGCGACCATTTACTTCACTTGTGTTTACAGAGGGACTGTAACAAACATCCACTTGGGGTATTTAAGAGATAACAACGGTACCCACGTGGGGTCCTTTCTTCCGTGTGAACAGCCAGGAGCATCTTCAACAATATGGCAGCCTTTTGTGACTTCCTCTTCCTTAGTGAGCGCTTGAGACCAACTCCATTATTAGGTTAGGGCTGCAAGGAACCTTTCAGACGCTACCCGAGTATTCGTCATCCGCCCCACCCCCACAAGTGACCCAAAAGGAAATAATCAAAGACACTTAAGTAATCACAATTTTAGAAAATATAAAGCAGAGCAGATGGTTTTATTTTAGACCGTTAGGTGAAAGTGGATTAACGTTTTTTTCTTAAAAAAAACCACACCGATTTGAAAATTTCAGATCAATTCCTGCACTGCTGCCTGGGATTGAATCTTCCTTTTTTTTTTTTTAACTTTGTCTCTGCAGACTCACCCCTTCTTCTTCAACCATAGTCACTGTCGTGGGTCCTCCCCTGCATGTCTGTTCCTGGAGGAGGTAACAAATATCCCCAGGAAAAGTGTGGAGCGGGAATAATTGACTGTCTTGATATCCCTTTACGTGACCGTGACTGCATGCCTACCCTTGTGGCCCAACACCACGCCCATGGGGCAACACCCCACCCCTTCACAGGTCTGTCCTACTCTCCACCGGGACTATCCACTCTCTCCCTTCATGTCTTTCCCATTGTCTGGGTCTTCCCTGCCAAGATCAGTACCAGGGACTTTGACTTCCTTAGGTGCATCTACATTTTAAAAGTAGGATGTGGGGCGCCTGGGTGGCACAGTCGGTTAAGCGTCCGACTTCGGCCAGGTCACGATCTCGCAGTCCGTGAGTTCGAGCACCGCGTCGGGCTCTGGGCTGATGGCTCAGAGCCTGGAGCCTGTTTCCGATTCTGTGTCTCCCTCTCTCTCTGCCCCTCCCCCGTTCATGCTCTGTCTCTCTCTGTCCCAAAAATAAATAAAAACGTTGAAAAAAAAATTTAAAAGTAGGATGCTAAGGGGCACCTGGGGTGGCTCAGTTGGCTAAGCATCCGACTCTTGGTTTCAGCTCAAATCATGATCTCGTGGTTGTGGGATCCAGCCCCAAGTTGGGCTTGGCACTGGGCATGGAGCCTGCTTGAGATTCTCTCCCTCTCTCTCTCTCTCTCTCCCTCTACCCTTCCCCTGCTCATGCTCACGAGCGTGCTCTCTCTCTCTCAAAAAAAAAAAAAAAAAAGTAGGATGCTTATCCAGAGAAATAAAAGGCAACAATCCAGAAATGTATTTTGTTAGAAAACTAATGAATCAACATGAAAACAAACGTTAAAATGTTGTTGAAGGCTCTCGAGTGAAAACAAAACGTCCTCCTCTCTTTTCCCCATTCCCTGTGCCCTTTCTCAGGAGAGCGGAGAGCTATTTGTGACCATTCGCTCTTGTATATCATGAGGAAGTTACCCCCGTAACTCTAAATAATACGACATGCCCCTATTTCCTGTGGTATCTCTCTAAATAGCATCTCTGGACTTCTCATCGTGAAAATGAGGAAGTTATTTTGCTTCTCTCCTTTTCCTCCTTCACCAAAGCCTTATTGTATTTTTTATGTTTTGGTCCTTCTATGAGTCAACTGTGGAAATAGATGAAGACCAACCAAATGAGAAAAGCAAAGGGTTAATTCTGAGCTTGCTGTCGCAAGGGAGTCAGACAACATCACTGGCATTTGGACGGAGATTCAAAGGCAGGCAGAGGAATAGAGAAGCTGTATAGTGGAGAACAGAGAAGGCTTCAGATGTGCCCAGTTTGGGGGCTGTTAGTCTGGGAAGCTGTAGGTGGGCCAACTAGAAATGGGGCATCCTATGCAATTGGTTAGGGGCGAAGTGGTCTTAAAGTTGAAGAGGGGACGAAAATCAGGGATGCTCTCAGTTATTAATTGCCTGGCCATTTGGGGCTGATTGCTACAGAAGTTAATTGTTTAGGACCCTGCATTGTCAGCAGAGCTAGGAATGTGGCTTCCTGCAAGTCTGACTAATAGTGGGCTGGCTTCCTTATCATAAATAAAGGGTTGGTTGCCTGGGCTACGGGTTGTGGATCAAATTTCTATTTTTATTTGGTTGATTGATGGATTGATAATTCTAAAAATTTATTTTGAGAGATAGAGAGTGCATGTGCATGGGGGAGGGGCAGAGGGAGAGGGAGAGAGAATCTTAAGCAGGCTCCACGCTCCATGCAGAATCACACCTGGGACTCATTCTCACAACCATGAGATCATGACCTAAGCCAAAACCAAGAATCAGATGCTAACCAACAGAGCCACCCAGGTGTCCCCGAAATTTCTGTTTTTATGTATGGTCTGGCCATCGTCTGTTTCTATAATCAGTCTCTCAAAACTTAGTAACTTTAATTTTTTTTTTAATTTATTTATTTTTGAGACAGAGACAGAACATGAATGGGGGAAGGTCACAGAGAGAGGGAGACACAGAATCTGAAACAGGCTCCAGGCTCTGAGCTGTCAGCACAGAGCCCGACGCAGGGCTCGAACTCACGGACCGTGAGATCATGACCTGAGCCGAAGTCGGCCGCTTAACTGACCAAGCCACCCAGGCGCCCCAAGACTTAGTAACTTTAAATGGTAGAATTAAATCTCTATTTTATTTCAACATGATCTCTTTCTCCCCATTCTGTGAGATCTCCTCCCCATTCTCTAATCTCCCTCACTCCACTTTCCAATTTTTGCCAGCTATGGCATTATTTCTATGATACGAAGATTTATGGTATTATGATCCCTTTCGGTATATGTAAATTTCTACAATGTGTCACGAGCCGGTAAGCGACATTTATAGTACTATAATTATATAACAAAAGTATAAAAAATACATAATCGGATAACACAAATATTCTTCACTACTTGAAAAAAAATAGTGAGATTCCATCCGCAGAGAATAAACAGTGGTTTTACATCTTTATACCTGTGCCACTGGAAGGGTAATATTTTCAGTACCAACAGAAAATGAATATTCTTTTATTATACTTACAAATATATTTTTTTCCCAAAGGGCTACATATCAGGTAATTGATAGTCTGGCTGAGTCCTGAATTCTGGAATCTCAGTTTAAGTTTTTAAAGGCATTCTTCCATTGACATCTACTATCCAATGTTGTGAATAAAATCTTCTGATATCAATACGACTTTCATTCTAAGTAATTTGCTTTTTTTCTTTCTAGAGGCTTTCACGATTGACTCTCCTTATTCTGGAATCTCATGAGGATGTATCTAGGAAATTACTTTGGATGAACATCTGAAATCATCCTACAGTTATTCTGCCTGTGACTACGGCTGACCGTCTCATCAGGATTATCAGAATCTCCCAGAATCTCCT
This sequence comes from Prionailurus viverrinus, assembly GCF_022837055.1. NCBI lineage: Eukaryota > Metazoa > Chordata > Mammalia > Carnivora > Felidae > Prionailurus > Prionailurus viverrinus. The sequence goes on from NC_062572.1 coordinate 78,009,748, forward strand.
CCCCTTCGCACAAGGAATCTTCAGATATTAACCGTCAAGGTTGCCTTGTAACTCCATGCTTTGACTATGCCATTCCTAGTTCAGATAACTCCTTGAGAAACAGCATATCATAGCAGAAGGAGAACCATTTTAGAGGCACAGAAACCTGAGTTCCAACCACAGTTGTGTCAGGAACTCCTGGGTGGCTCAGTTGGTTAAGCGTCCAACTTTGGTATAGGTAATGATCTCGAGGTTCACAGGGTTGAGCCCCACATCCGGCTCTGTGCTGACAGCTCGGAGCCTGGAGCCTGCTTCGGATTCTCTGTCTCCTTCTCTCTCTGACCCTCCCCTGCTCATACTCTGTCTCGCTCTCTCTCAAAATTGAAGAAGACACGTGAAAACAAACACACAAACAAGCAAAAAACCACAGCTGTGTCTTCCTATCCCCGGTGGGGTGTTTGGAGCTGCCCATCCCTACAGAATGCTCCCCAGCCATTTCTTCAGTTCTTCTAGCTACCTGAAGAGTGTAGTAGAAAAGTGAGGTGCCAAGTTTAGGGCTTCTGCTTCCTCTTCATTCCCAACCCCTGGGGTTGGGGTGGGTCCCTTTCAAGGCTGATAAGAAAATAGAATTGTCTGTGTTGTTAGCATAGATTTAAGTGTCCAACAAGTTTGGGTTCTATCCTGTCTCAGCTACACACTCTCCATGCCATCTTAAGAAAAAGTTACTCAACCTCCCCAAACCTCCATTTTATTATCCATTAGATGGAGATAACAACTCTGTTTCATACGGTTGTTGTGAAGCATCAATTAAATGAGAATTTGCATCCAGGAAGTACCTGCGTGGCTCAGTGGATTGAGCATCCGTCCACTTGATTGCGGCTCAGGTCATGATCTTGCTTGTTCGTGGCATCGAGCCCAGCGTCAGGCTCTGAACTGACAGTGCAGAGCCTGCTTAGGATTCTCTCTCTCCCTCTCTCTCTCTGCCCCTCCCCAACTTGTGCATGCAAGCCCTCTCACCCCCCACCTCAAATGAATAAGTAAACCTAAAAAAAAAAAAAGGAATTTGCATCCAAAGCACCTACCGCAAGCAAGAACTGTTGGTTTTTAATCAGGGTAAATGTAGTATCTGTCCAATAGACTTAGAGTCTGACACTTGTCATTGGAAGCACGTATAAAATGGTGGAGATAATTGCTCATAAAATGCCATAAAACACCCATTCTCCAAAAGGATGCACATATAAAAAGAAAACCTGGCCTAGTAGATGTCCTTATATAAACGGAAGGAGGCTTAAGTACAGCATTTCTAAAGTACGGAAGAAGCTCACTGGAATGGTTTTCAAAAACACAGTTCAAGGTTGTAGAGCCAACCAGGTATAAATGGACACGCGAGCCAGATACACGCTACGAAGCAGAAATTATCATCCGGGCCAAGTGCGAGCAGATGGTATCTGGGAAGCGGCGGGCACCCATTCTGGGCAAGACAGACAACGGAAGACAGTGAGGGAAGGTGGCATTGAGAGAGAAATGACCTAGGAGAGGAATAGATTTAGTATTTCTGAAACGTGATTGACAAAACAGTGATTGGGAGCATTTAAAAAATTTTGTAAAGGAAAATTTCACGATACAAAATTACAGAGAAGAGTTCATCCCGTATATTCACCACCAGCTTCCGAAATGATCAACTCATATCCAATGTCAGCAATCACCCATTATTTGTGTCTGGCTTCTTTTACCTAGCATAGTGTTTTTGAGATTCATCCAAGTTGTAGCATGCACCATGATTGTATCTTTTTTATCGGTTAATAGTATTCTGTTATATGGATATACCACTTGTGTTTATCCATTCACTGGTGGATGGAGCTTTGGAATGAGGTCCAGTTTGGGGCTATCGTGAAGAATGCTGCTCTGCACATTTATGTACAAGTCTTTGCATGGACATATCTTTTCATTTCTCTTGGGTAGATTTCCTGGGTAAATTTGCTACGTATATGTATGCTTGACTTTTTTTTTTTTTTTCAAAGTTTATTTATTTTTGGGACAGAGAGAGACAGAGCATGAACGGGGGAGGGGCAGAGAGAGAGGGAGACACAGAATCAGAAACAGGCTCCAGGCTCTGGGCCATCAGCCCAGAGCCTGACGCGGGGCTCGAACTCACGGACCGCGAGATCGTGACCTGGCTGAAGTCGGACGCTTAACTGACTGCGCCACCCAGGTGCCCCTATGCTTGACTTTTTAACAAGCCAAGATTGTTTCCCAAAATGACTGTACCATTTTTTATTTTCACCAGCAACGTATGAGGATTCCAGCTTCTCTATGTACTTGGTATTGTCTCTTTTTATTATAGCCATTCTAGTGGCTATGCGGTGGCTTCTCAAAGTGGTTCCGTCTCCCCTGTTCCTAATGATTAATTATGTCGAGCATCTTTTCATTTGCTTATTAGATATTTGTATGTCTTCTTTGGTGAAATATCTATTTAAGTATGTCGCCCATTTTTAAATTGGGTTGTTTGTCTTCCTAATGAATTGTAAGAGTTCTTCATATATTCTGGAGACAAGTCTATTGTCAGATATACGATTTGCAAATATTTTATTTTGGGCTTGTCTTCATTTTCTTCACAGTATCTTTTGAAGCATAAACATTTTTAAGTTTATTTATTTATTTTTGAGAGAGGGAGACAGTGCAAGCAGGGAAGGGGCAGAGAGAGAGGGAGAAAGAGAATCCCAAGCAGGTTCTGTGCTGTCAGCACAGACCCCAATGTGGGGCTTGAAGTCACAAAACCGTGAGATCATAACCTGAGCCGAAACCAAGAGTCAGATGCTTAACCTACTGAGCAACCCATGTGCCCAGAAACGTAATTTTTAAAAATTTAATAAACTTCAAGATACCAATTTTTTTCTTTTATGGCTCATGAATGCTATATCTAAGCATATCTAAGAACCCTTTAATGCTCTAAGAACCCTTTGCCTAGACCCAAGTCACAAAAACTTTCTCCTATGTTTTCTTCTAGAAGGTTTGTACTTTTCACTTTTCCATTTGGTCTAAAATCCTTTGTAAATGGTGGAGGTAAGTGTCTAAATTTCCTTTTCTTTTTCTTTTTTTTTTGCATACAGATATGCAATTGTCCTAGTGCCATTTGCTGAAAAGAAGTATTGAAATGTTTTGGCACCTTTCTATTCCACTGATTTTTAAAAATATGTATTTATTTATTTTGGGGGTGGGGTGTGACTGGGGAAGGGGCAGAGAGAGAGGGAGACACAGAATCCAAAGCCGGCTCCAGGCTCTGAGCTGTCAGCACAGAGCCTGATGTGGGGCTCGAACTCACAACCCATCAGATCATGACCTGAGCCAACCAATTGAGCCACCCAGGTGCCCCTATTCTATTGATTTTTCTATCTTTACATAAATATTATACAGTCTTAATTAATTATAACTTAATTATAGTAACTTTTGAAATTGGATAGTGTAAATCCTCTAACATTGTTTTTCCTTTTCAAAATCATTGTTTTGTCATAAAGTGATCATTAATACCGGGATACTCCCACTTTAACTTTAAAAAAAAAACTCAAAAAAAGTTGGGATCAAACCACACTGTAATCAAGCTTCCACATGGGTTAATTTCTCCAGCACAGAGACATTTACTTCTTCATCCACCAAGTCTCTAATGGGTACCTTCTCTGGGGCAAGCACTATAATCATCATGATTGAGATTCAGCGTCTGACCTGGAAGGGTTCATGGTCTCAGAAAGAGGCTTGCATGGTCACAAAAAATACAAAGTCTTTAAAGTTCAAGTGCATACACATCATGCATACAAACAGTTTGATTTTACATAGATGGGCTGAAGAAACTCATCCAGGGATGGGAAGGCATGAGAAGGAGCAGCATGGCTTGAGGGCAGATCATAGAGGAGTCATTCTGGAGAAGGGGGCGAGGGACAGAGCGCAAGTCTGGACAAGGAGAGCAGGCTCTTTAGGCTCAGGGACCTCACGCAATGTTTGGCACGATTGAGGGAAATAAAGGCTTAAAGGGATTACGGAGGCAGCCCGCTTACCTTCTCTGTGCAAAGACAGTCCGCTCTAACCCTGTTCAATCCTCTCAAGGAACAGTCTCTTCTAGTAGGGGGGGTACAGGGAGAGATTGAACAGCCCACACAAATCTCCTGCTTCTCCAGGAAAAATAAGTAGAAGGCACCCTACCGATGTGAGTCACCGATATCATCTTCAGAAATATATGATAGGGGCGCCTGGGTGGCGCAGTCGGTGAAGCGTCCGACTTCAGCCAGGTCACGATCTCGCGGTCCGGGAGTTCGAGCCCCGCGTCAGGCTCTGGGCTGATGGCTCGGAGCCTGGAGCCTGTTTCCCATTCTGTGTCTCCCTCTCTCTCTGCCCCTCCCCCGTTCATGCTCTGTCTCTCTCTGTCCCAAAAATAAATAAAAAACGTTGAAAAAGAAATATATGATAAATATTTTTGTCATTATTTTTTACCCTGGACAGTTGAAACCTAAAAGGTCTGAGGTTACTCAGGCCATTATCTTGCCTGACCCCAGGAGGACCTTTGTGCCGTCCTGGCAATACCTATTAACACCTCCTCAAGCTGTATGTTCTTCTCTTCCTCCTTTTCAAAATCTGCCGGACGTTTCATAGGATAAGCCTTTGCCTCTAGAGCCTTCCTTCCCAGCACTGTGTGGGGCCAAAATGGTCATGATCAATGTGATCTCTCTTTACTGGTAAGTGTTCAATTGGTTCTAGTCTAATACTGCATCGATTGAGTGTATTATGTGAACCCTTGAGACCATTTCTGCTTGGACTAGACACTGAGTCTGTATTTCAGGAAGGGCAGACTCACACATCACGGCCAAGGTCCTCATCATAGATTCACAGAGCTCAGTGGGGTTCTGCCTGATAAATAAGGGCCCAGGCAGAGGAGATCATGGATCCCCTTTGCAGCCATCCAGGCTCCTCTGAGCATAGGCACAGCCTTTTTTTCTTTCTTTTAATTTTTTTTTTAATGTTTATTTATTTTTGAGACAGAGAGAGACAGAGCATGAACAGGGGAGGGTCAGAGAGAGAGGGAGACACAGAATCTGAAGCAGGCTCCAGGCTCTGAGCTGTCAGCACAGAGCCCGACGCGGGGCTCGAACTCACAGATGGTGAGATCGTGACCTGAGCCGAAGTCGGACGCTCAACCGACTGAGCCACCCAGGCGCCCCAACACAGCCTTGTTTTCTAAGCACAAATCACCCACATCCAGGTAGCTATGGACACAAAATGTTGAGGTGGGACTTGGGCAAATATGTAAGGAGAGGAATTGGACAACGCCAGAGACCTCTTTCCTCCAATTGTATGACGTCTTCTACTTTTTGATGCCTTAAGGACTTGAATAGAGGTGAAGTTCAGAATGTTGGTGATTTAAGAGCTTTTGAGTGTCAAGAGTTATGGTTAGGGCATATGGTCAGGGTGCCTGGCTGACTCAGTCAGTGGAGCATGCGATTCTTGATCTTGAGGGCGTGAGTTTGAGCCCCACGGTGGGGCTAGAGATTACTTAAAAATAAATAAACTTAAAAAAATAATATGTATTGTTAGTTGGTCAGTTATAACACGTATGTCTGACACATAGCCATCCCAACCTCTTTCTTCCTTGAGTTGCTTCCTCCGGAGAAGCTGAAAAGTGAGATCTCCGCTTACCTACCTGACCATCCTTGCAGCTAGAGGCAGTCATGTGACCCGGTTCGGGTCAAGGAGCTATAAGGAGGTGTATGACAGAATCTTTTGCAAAACTTTTTCCCTTACAGGGAGACAGCTGAGGAAACGTTCTTTTATTGTTAGTTGCTGCCCCTCTTCCACTGCTTCCTGTTTTGGAGTTCTGTTGCAGTGTTGGAAGCTGCAGCAACCATTTCGTAGTCATGAGGCCTCAAGCACAAAGATGCAAAACCAACACGTGGAAGATGGTGGACAAGGAAAGACAGAAAGAGCCTGGCTTCTTGGGGAGCCTGGGTGGGTTCACTCAGTTGGCGACTGACTCTTGGTTTCCGTTCAGGTCATGATCTCACGGTCATGGAATCGAGCCTCGAGTAGGGCTCAGTGCAGAGCCTGCTTGGGATTCTCTCTCTTTCCCTCTCTCTCTCTCTCTCTCTCTCTGCCCCTCCCCTGCCCATGCTCTCTCTCTTTCTCTCTCTCTCTCTCAAAATAAATAAATAAACTTTAAAGAGAGAGAGGGAGAGGGAGAGAGAGAGGGAAGGAGGGAGGAAAGGAGGAAGGATGGACGAGTCTGGCTTCTTGATCACTGACCTGCCCGTCCAGCTCCGGTGTGCATTCCCCCAGACTTCTCATTCCTCGAGATAACAAGATGCCTTCACTGTTGAGTCCACGGTTAATAGTGTTTTCTGTCACCTGTAGCTACATATATCATAGATGGCATGAGCCTACTTCTTTTTGTTTCCAACCTTTCTTGCCTTTACTTACACCAAAATGTGCAGAACTCTTCTAGTCCCTGCCTGGAAAATCAATCAGGAAAAAAATAGCCACATTCCCTGGAAAACACCATCCCGATGACGATTAGATGATGAAGAGTCCACAGCAGCACTGAGAAAGGAGCGCAAATGGCTAGGGACCCGCTGTGACAGTAGCCCTTGTCCCTGTAACTTCATGAGAAACAGAAGGACCAGTGTTTTGTTGTACCACCCTGGTCAATGGGGGGGGTTTAATAGTGACTGACCAGAAATATCCATCTTGCACAAAGCAGGCCAACGTTTATAGAAGGGAGGGAAGAAGGAAAGTAATAAGGGAGAAAGGATAGAGAGAGGCAGGAAGGAAGGATGATGGGTGCAAAATTGAGAACACGATGCTGAAGGGTGGCAAAATGTGCCATCCTAAAATATGCCACTTTGACATAAAGATTATTCTGAGCTAAAGACACTTGAAAGATAGGACGTGCAGGAAGGGCATTCTTACTCCCCCTTTCTCCCTGAAAGCAGGAGAGAAAACTCCCAGGGGAAAGATTTCCTCAGGAGGAAAGAAACATTCTTATCACCAGAGATGGGAGTCAAGGTCAAAAGAAATCTGTACAAATAGACCTTGTTAAAAGAACTCTTATCTTCCTATATGGAAGCTACTTTTCTACCATCACTACTCTTTAATAGTCTGTAAGCTCTTGGAACTATTTCTCTGGGGTCTTCGTTTTCCTCTGGGGGCTCCCATGTCCATGTAAGAACCTATTATTCTGTCTTGTATCAATTTCCTTCCCAGGGCAGGAGACAGACCCGCAGAGGGGAGAGGTATAGGGTTGCCTCACCTACAGGGAAAAGCAGGACCATAGAGAGTTATGGGGCAACCGGCTATAGCAAGATTAAAATCAGAGGCTATACGGCAAAGTTTGGCCCGTGGGGTAGTTGTGGGGATTGAAAGCAGCCACATGAAGGGACAGGCGGGTTGCATAAAATGGAATTTGTCCCGCAGGAGGCAGCAGATAAAAGAGAGAATGTCTTGAAAACTAGTTCACAAAATCTTGTTTCTTCAGGATTCAAGGGCTTTGGAGAGAAAAAGCGTTAGCTTGTTCGGAGAGGAGGCAGCAGAACCCGGAAAAACAAACACCCAGTGAGAAACCAGGCAAAAGCAAACAGTAATCCCGGGAATGGGTGGTGTTAGTAAGCAGACAGAGCGTCTGCCGGGTGGGTCCACAGACAATGGACTGATGTTCCAGTTCATGTAAAATGCTATCCACATTCAGCCTACTACCTACGGACATAGCCAGTTTTTTTAGAGAAAACTGTATTCGTTTGCTAAGGCTGCCGTAACGAAATACCACGCACTGGGTGGCTTCAACAACGGAAATCAATTTCCTCACCGTTCTGGAGGCTGGAAGTTCAAGATCAAGGTGTTGGAGGGCTGGTGTCTCCTGGAACCTCTCTCCCCTTGGCTTGTAGATGGCCACTTCTCCCTGTGCATTCACGGGGTCTCCCTTCCACACCAGCGCATGTGGAATAATCCAGGATAACCTCCCACCTCAAGATTTCCAATTTGATTACACCTGCAAAGTCCTTTTTGCCATATAAGGTAACACATTCACTAATTCTGGAGATTAGGACACGGGCATTTTCTGGGGTGGGGGCAAGGGCGGGTCATTAGTTAGCCTACTACTAAATCTGCTTCGACCCCTGACCCCCACAGCCAATCAGATTGCTTCCTCCGAGCCCTACTACGTGGTCATCCCAAAGCTGCACCGGTTTTGCGTTTGAGGACTCATCTTAAAGAAGAGCCTTGAAATGACACAGCCAAAGAAATCATGTTGACATCAGGAAGGCTTAGGTGTGAATGACTCCGGTGTTTCATTAAATCCTGCCGGGCATAATGCCCTGTTTGTTTTCTCGTTTTGTATTCTGTGTACTTAGCACTAATCAACTCCAAGCATATTTCCAATTGCACAGATCACCTCTCAAGGCATTCAGTTAACAAGAGGTATTTTAGAAATTCCTGGTGCTTCTCTTCTGTGCTGGATGGTTTCTTTCTTACATGCTCACATCTTTCTCTCTTGGCTTACTCACTCATTTTGGGGGAGCGCATCCTCTAACATAGCAGTGTCCGACAGAAATTCTGCAGCGACGGGGCTGTTCTTTATCTGCACAGTACAATACGGCAGTCGCCAGCCACAGCTGGCAACGGAGCCTATAAAATGTGAGTAGTGTGACTAAGAAATGAAAGTTTAAATCACATTTAATTGTAATGAATGTAAATTTTTTTGAATGTTTATTTACAATTTTTGAGAGAGAAAAAGAGAGCATGAGTGGGGAAGGGGCAGAGAGAGAGGGAGACACAGAACCCGAAGCAGGCTCCAGGCTCCGAGCCATCAGCACAGAGCCCGATGCGGGGCTTAAACCCATGAACCGTGAGATCATGACCTGAGCCGAGGTCGGAGGCTCAACTGACAGAGCCACCCAGGCGTCCCTGTAATGAATGTAAATTTAAACAGCCACATATGGCAAGTAGCTACCATATTAGGCAGCATACCACTAGTAGTTTCCAGTGAAAATATTCTTGGGAGGTAATTTTTTGAGACCTTATACTCCAAAAATTTCTTTATTGTATCCTCACAATTTATGGTTTTTCTGAGAACATAATTCTAGTTTAAAAAATAACTTCACCTTAGGGGTGCCTGGGTGGCTCAGTCAGTTAAGCGTCCGACTTCTGCGCAGGTCATGATCTCGCGGTCCGTGGGTTCGAGCCCCGCGTCGGGCTCTGTGCTGACAGCTCGGAGCCTGGAGCCTGTTTCAGATTCTGTGTCTCCCTCTTTCTCTGACCCTCCCCCATTCATGTTCTGTCTCTCTCTATCTCAAAAATAAATAAACGTTGAAAAAGTTAAAAAAAAAATAATAATTTCACCTTAAAATTGTGAAGAGATTGCCCCACATCTTTCTAGCTTCCAGCATGGCTTTTATTGTGATCTGTTTTTGCCCTTGGAAAGTTTCAGGGTTTCATCTTCATCCTAAGTGTTTTTGCACTTCCTGATACAGTGCCTTGGTTGTAGGTCTATTTGCAAACATTGTTCTGGGCGTTAGATTGGTCCTTTCAATCTGGAAATCCATGCCCTCCAGCTCTGAGAAATTGTCTTGAATTATTTCATTGACGATATCATTCCTTTGTTATCTCTGTTCTCTTTTCCTAGACGTTCTATTATTCAGATGATAGACATCTTGCAATAATTCTCTAATGTGGTTATATTTTTTCCCTCCCCTTCCCAACTCTTTCCTTTTGCTCTGCTACCTGAGAAATGCTTCCACCTCTATTTTCTAACCCTTCCATTGAGTTTTAAACTTATGCCCTCATATTTCTATCAAATTTCTATCAAATATTTTTGTTTTCTGAATGTTCTCTTTTGATAACATTCTGTTCTTGTTTCATGATTACAATATCTTCCCTAATTCTCTAAGAATACTGATAGAGTTTTAAGTGTGTATTTTTTATTTATTGTGAGAGAGGTGGGAAAGGGCAAAAAGAGAGGGAGAGAGGATCCCAAACAGGCACTGCATTGTAGGGCTCGATCTCACAAACACCATGAGATCATGACCTGAGCCAACATCAAGAACCAGATACTTAACCAACTGAGCCACCCAGGTACCCCAGAATACAGACAGATTTTTTGAAATAAGTTTTCTTCTACCTGTATAGTTTCTGTTCCCTCCAAGTTGCTTTTTTGTTCGTTTGTTTGCTTCGGTCTTTGTCATGTTTGAGGCTTTCTTAACCGACTGAGCCACTCAGGCACTCCTTGTTTGAGGCTTTCTTAACAGTCAATAATCCTTGGTTGTTGATTAAAATGTAAGAGCAGGGACTAAAATGTTCTGAGAAAACTCTGGGGTTTATCAACGATTAACCTCACTGTGGAATGATCTGGCTGGACCACTTAATTGAGAAACCTGATATCATCTGTGTCTTTAGGTGTTTCTTCCTCATATGGTGAGATTCTTCACAACAGACTCTGGTCTTTGCTGCTGACTCTCCCAGTCTCCTGTCAGGAGGGTGCTGGCCTGGCCGCTATCTTTCTGGTATCACAGAGGAGGAGAGAGGAGGGTTCAGCACGCTTGGGTTAGACAAACCCTGAGTCTTCTGCACAACGAGCAAAGAGTAGGGCAGATCTCTGCATCTGACTGCTTTTCAACAGACTTTCAGACCAACCTCCTCACTTCACCTCTTTTTTTCCTTCAGTTTCAAAGGTCCCTGCTGCTGCCAGTTGGGGATTTTCGCAGCAGTCATTCTATATTATAAACCAGAGTAGGTCTTTATTTTCCCCACTGTCAGCTGAGAATTCACCTTTTTTGGCTTTGTGAAGCTTCCTTACCGGCCATTTCCCCAACTTCCAAAGTATGGCTGCTGCTGTCTCCTGTCCCATGCTCCCTGTTCCTGTGGGTTGATGTCTTTTTAAAAAAATCCCTCCACTGTCATTTTAATGAGATTTCAAGAGGCAGCCAAAGTAGATGCACTCCCCATCTTTTCATATGCCAGATGGAAAACGAGTTTCCTTTCATCCTCCTCCTCCTCCCACAGCTAGCTGGTTCCAAAGCATGGTGTCTTTCTTTAACTACACAAACACTTAGCAGCTATTATGGGTCAGCCAGGGTTTGTCTCTAACCAGGGCCACCCAAATGAATAGACGTTGAGTCAAGGTGTGCTGAATGGTGCTGCAGCAACATGGGAGCTCTAAAATTTTTTTTAATGTTTATTTATTTTTGAGCGAGAGACAGAGACAGAGACAGAGAGACAGAGTGCGAGTCGGGGAGGGGCAGAGAGCGAGGGAGACACAGAATCCAAAGCAGGGTCCAGGCTCTGAGCTGTCTGCACAGAGCCCTGCGCAAGGCTCAAACTCATGAACCTCGAGATCATGACCTGAGCTAAAGTCTGACGCTGGATCGACTGAGCCACCCAGGCGCCCCAGCAGGAGAGTTCTAAAGAGAAAGGCTTAGGCTGGCTGCTGGGGGATCTAGCCTTTGAGTCAACCCTGACTCTCGCCCATTCCCCTCTGTGACCAGGTTTGACACTTCTTAGCAGCCCGTCTGGATTCTGGGCTGCACCCTACAATGCCCAGGGCAGCCCCACGGCAAAGAAGTTTCCAGGCCAAATGTCACTAGTGCCCAGGATGAGAGGCCAGCTGGGGTATGTCAGTGTGCTTGTCACTGACTTGCTTAGGTAACATAATCTCACTGGAAGCAATGTGGGTCGCTTCTAGGCAAAAACTTTTAAAGCCAGTGCGCAATACCGCGTTTACTGTTTTCTGCTTTGACCTTCGTGGAAGTCTTGGGAACACAAAGATGGGGCTCCCCTCAGCCTGTGTGTTTATGAGGGCAAAGCAGAACAGACCCCTTCGGATGACCGATAGCAGATAAGCAGGCTGAGCCACCAACATTTTCTGTAGTGTTAAGCCCCTACGATTTGGAGCTGGTCCCGCAGCGTGACTCAGTTTACCCTGACTGGTTAGTTGCCATCTGAATGTAAGGATGTACCTCCCTGTCTCATGTAACCTGACAGGCCCTTCCACTCCGATCCCATGTTCCTCCTCGGGTGAGTCGTTTCTGCTGCCCCGGCCGTGTGGCCTGATCACTCTTCCTACTTTAGGAGGTTTGCTTTGCCACCGAGCTGAACATCTAGATTCCATGATGATGGACTTGTTTCCTTTTTTATATCATGGCAAACCTCTGACATAAGTTGTGTAGTACTTGTTGCCATAACAACCATGCAACTCAGGTTTTTCCAAGTGAACACACACACACACACACACTTGCTATTCTTACTACACCACAACCGGCTTTGGCAAGGTCAGAATGATTAACACTGTAATACCTAGGATTACATGAACTTTAAGTCCCAAGAGGTGTGGGCAGGCTTTGGTCGTGGTATCCTACTTTATCCGTAGCCCTCAGTGCTTAGGAAATGGAAGTTTTCTGGTTTTGCAATTTGTCGACCTTCCTTCATATGTCAAATTAATCTGCATGGTAATGAATGGGAGCTTCACCCAGGGTGGAGTGATACAGAATGAATGTACGTATTACTAATGAATATTCCACCAATTTATTGTCTCCGCTAACGAAAAATCTGGATACTCAGTGTGATATAGATTACGGAGTTGGAACCACGCAAATAAACAAGCGTTGGCGAAATCCAGTAGCCGTGAAACGTCAGTAGAAGCAACAGGCCAAGACTACTACTTCTCCCCAGAAGAGAGCTTCTGACAGGAGCGTGTCTATATGGTCCTTAAAACGCCAGTCTGCTCATCCTCCTCACCCCTACATAATTTTCTCATTGTTCTCCTGGTTTGAAATGCCCTCCTCTCTCCTTTCCTCTCACCCAAATCCCCTGAGCCTCTTCCTGATGTCAAGTTCAAGATTTTCCTCTTCTCTGCAGCCTTGCAAGCCAATACTACTCTCTTTCCTTGCATTTATAATTTGGGCAATGTATTTTCCCACCGGACGGGCAGTGCTTCATGGGCGAAGATCTTATCATACGGATGTTGAATTTCTACACCGCAAAATAACTTAGATCTTTTCATTCATACATTCATTCAGCAGATTGAGCATGCATAGCCTGAGTTAGATCCAGAATGACAAAAAGCTCTCATCTGGAGGAGCTCATGGTCTGATGGGCCTAATAGATACGGAAATAGGAGAACACGTTATAATAAATACGAAGAAGAGTTAAGACTGAGTGTTGTGGGCTGTCGGAATCTTACCTGTGCTCTAAGAATGATTCTGTTGGATCAAAGTGGGATTAGCATACAAGGTATGGGACACACAGGGAAGACCGCCAGACTGGTGACCAAGGTCCAGAAGTCAGAAAGCAAGATCTGATGGGTCTCCAACACCAAGAGGTGAAAAGCCATTGGCAAAAAATATATAGAAAGTCAAGGAAATGCACCAGCAGGTAAATGTAAGTGGGGAGCTGATCCAGAAAATCACCCATATCTGTTCCAGTTACTATGGCTGCATAACAAGTGACCCCCAAATTTAGTGGCTTTAAATGACAATAATTTTACTTTTGCTCATGAATCTACAAGTTGGGCGTGGCTCAGTGGGGATAGCTGGTCTCTGCTCTACTCAGCATCATTTGAGGGGGCTCAAGCTCTGGGAACTGGAATCATCCGAAGGCTCACTTACAAGTCTGGTGGCTGATGTTGGGGAGAGGCAAATGGCTGGGGGGCTGTCTGTTTATCTCTGTGTGGCCTTTCCATACGGTGTCTCCAGAGTGGTAACTTCAGCATGACCGGGTGTACCCGTTTCCTGCAGAGCAAATGACCTCAAACCTAGTGACTTAAACAACCGACATTTGCCTTACAGTCCCTGTGGGTCTGCATGGCTTGACTGGGTCCTCTGCTTAGGGTCCCCTAAGGCTGCAATTAAAGTGCTGGTGGGGCTGCCCTCACACCTGGAGACTCAATTGGGTGAAATATGCCAATTCAGGTATTTGGCAGAATTTATTTCCTCGTGTTACAAAAGTCCTGGCTCCATTGCATTTCGTGTCCTCTATATTCCTTGAGTAGCGCTAGTCCCCAGAGAGGGACTCTGCTCATTCTCCCTAAATACCCAAATTCCCGAGGCCCCTGTGTGCAAATCATTGCCAGGCCTTGGAAAAGTCTAACCTGAAAGGGCGTCTGTCGATACTGCTCTCAAGACACAACGTGTGATTTTTGAGAGGGTGGCTGGATGTCTGACGAAGTTTCTTCCTTTCAGGAATCTGTCTCCACGAGGAGTAGGAGGAAGAAATCAAGAGACGCGGGCTGAGGCTCCTGGCCGCGCTCACGGATGCATGGATAGTTCTGTGGAAGGTTTGGTCTTAGAAAACGTCTTCAGGGGTGCCTGGGTGGCGCAGTCGGTTAAGCGTCCGACTTCAGCCAGGTCACGATCTCACGGTCCGTGAGTTCGAGCCCCGCGTCAGGCTCTGGGTTGATGGCTCGAAGCCTGGAGCCTGTTTCCCATTCTGTGTCTCCCTCTCTCTCTGCCCCTCCCCCGTTCATGCTCTGTCTCTCTCTGTCCCAAAAATAAATAAAAAAAAAAAAAGTTGAAAAAAAAAAAAAAAAGAAAATGTCTTCAAGGGCCTCCCTCCTCCTCCCTCACCCCCCGTGGAAGAAGTTTAAAGAGCTGGTTAGGTGAATCAAAGAGTGATTCCATTTCCTCGTTGTTTGGAAACATCTTTAAAGGGGTGTTTTGATTCTGAGCTCTTTTTTCAAGTACTTGTACATCAAAGCTAACTCTGAAAGGCTTGGGTAGAAAGGTTTTTCCCCATGCACGTTGCCTTGCCTTCCCGTTTGTGCTGCTTCCCCCCCCCCAAATTTACCTCCCTCCAGCGCATTCCGAAACCCCCTCTTGTATTTAACTATAGTATCTTCTCCTTCATCTTAACTAAACACAATGGACCGTAGGGAAAGAAATTGAAATCTATCCGCATGAATGCATGAATGACTGGTAGTCGCTCAAAGCCACGTCCTCAAACTTGACAGTATCTGAGAATCGCCTGGGCAGCTGCTAAAAATGCACATCCCTGGCCCTACCCAAGGCCCCTAAACGAGAGTAAATGCACAAAGGGCATTCGCTGCCCTTCTCACGCTCCTGTGGTGAATTTTCTTGTCCTTTCTCCGCCTTCCAAGGTTGCCTTTGTGAAGAATAGCAAACAAAGGGTAGGACTAATTTGCGAGGATCTTTCCTGCGCTAACATTTATGATTCTATTAATTATATCTGCCCACAATTCCCAAACGTTCATAGCCTCCCTGCAAGATTGGATTTTTCTCCTGAAACCAGCGAGGCAGCCCCGTATGTGTTCTAATTTCACAGGTTCTTTCCCCTGTGGAATCGCTTATGATGAAACCCAAATCCCCAACTCAAATTAAAATGTAGCATTAGGGATTGAAATAAAAACTACAGAGGATCCCGAATCTGCTAATTTTGCTTCCTTCCTGGGGTCCTTAGCACCATTGTAGCTTTGCTAATAGCACCCTTCCCTGACTCATCTCCAAGTGCCGTTCGATGCCCTCTGGGCAACAGCTTCTGTGCTGGAGACAGGAGGCACCCTGGCGTCAGGGAGTCTGATGGTTCCCTATTGTCCTGTGGTAGCAATCGCCCATTCATTCATTCATTCATTCGTTCATTGCACCAACTCTTCAAAGGACGGAGGGCAGGGTGGAAAATAAAATCTGTCTTTGTCTTCAGGAGTTTATACTTGCTCCGTGCATAAGGCCAGAGGGTGTGGTCGGGGAGCTACCTACTCCATCATAGCTAGACGTGGATGACTAAGGAGAAAGGAAAACTGGGCTCAAGAATTTTGTAACTGTTTGCATTTATCGTATGGATCAGTCGACCCAAACGGACATGAGTGCGATCCCATCATTCTTCCGGTTGAGGAACCAGACTCCGAGAGGTGAGGTAACTTGCCCAATGTCACACAGCCTGTCTATCTTCTAATCTGTAACTGCTATCGCAACAAGCAAGCTGATGAAGCCAGAACTTGGCTTATACTTACCAGTCCTTTTCAGCAAAGTCTTCCTGGTTATCCAACTGGAAAAATGGCTTTCTGTTTCTTTGGCAAACCCTTCTTCTTCTTCTTCTTCTTCTTCTTCTTCTTTAACATTACATTATATGTATTGCATCTCAATAAAAATATTTATTTAACTGAAAAAGAGGAAAATGCAAAGACATGAGCAGAGGACAATGTTAGTCTTGCCATTTGTACTCTTCCATTTTGAGCCAGGCACTTCACGTGAAACAACTTTGATCAGAAAAAAACCTTTCTTTGATAAACATTTCCATCACATCTTTTGATAGGCAGTCTAGGCGGGAACGTGGTAATCATCACCAACCATACAACTTTGGAATTTAAGAGCCCTTCCAGATTATCTCTTTCAACCTATCCCTTTACGGATCCAGGACACGAGGTCGAGGGGGCTGGAGCCCAGGCTCACACGACTACGAGGGAAGGGCAGAGGGACACTGGAGTCCAGGAACCGAGAGTAAGTTCACATCACTTCCTCTCTACTGTATCTCTGAAAAATACATCTCAGCATCGACCCAAAATATATTCACAAGACCTGGTCTCTTTTTCCCATAAACCGGGACAGTGTTTTGCCTTCAGCTGTCAGATTTTGGTCCTTAGTCCCAGTCCACGGTGACATGTCTCAACAGTAAGCAGGAATGATGTTAAAGAAAAAAATGGCCTAAAGACACTTTCAAAATCTCCCAAAGAGATAATAAAGGAATCTCTCCAGCATTATTTCAGAAGGCAAGAGCCTGCAGCAGATTCAATACTTGGTATAATACCACAACAAGTTCAAAATCCACACACAGTGAGATGGAAAAGGGCACCACAGATGACGACAATAATGAGCTGGGGCAGAGCGGCGTAGAGCACATAACATCTACAGCCCTCTTGCTCCGTATGGTCGCAGGCTAAATGGGATCGACACCCCCAGGAGCTGGTCAGAAATGCAAAATCTCGGGTCCACTGCAGACCTCCTGCATCAAATGTCCATTTCCCAAGTTCCCGAGGGGGCTTGCGTGCAGGTAGCATTTGAGAGGCATTGGTCTACACTACGTTCCCATTAACGATGGAGCCATGGGCGGCACAAAGGGTTACCGAGTAGATGGGGGACAGACAGCCCAGAGTCCTACAAAGTTGACCTAAACTTTCCGAGGACCGGCTTCCTCGAGCATCAACGGAGGCTTTGGTTAACAAGCTGTTGTAATGAACTGAGTATTAGTAGTAAAAACGTGAGTCATCCGTTTTACTACCATTTACTTCCTATTTCAGGAAAGCAACTGTACGCATCGCACAACTCATTGAATTGGGCAGCCGGTGTCTAATTTTCCTTCTGGAAAAAAAAAAAAAAAGAAAAGAAAACCCTGAGAGTCAGGCCGGTATTGGCTTCACCAGGAATCCGGGCTCAAGTTTCCAAAGCAGAGTTGTTGCCATTAAAAGTCAATGTGTGATTTTTTTCGGTTTTCTCCTTACATTTGCTTCAGTTCCTCTCTGTCGAGCGTTTCTTTAATCTGGAGGCTTTCGGCTCCACCTTTAAAGTTTTGACTCGAGCTATTGATTCCAAAGTAAATACTGACTAAGGTGGTGGCAAAGTCAACATGTTCTTTGAAAAGCAATTAATCTGGGTGTTGAATGAAATCAGATGTCAGCAACACGCATTGTTGTTACAGTTCTATTATACAACGGGGTTTAGAAGAATTCCTTTCTCCAGGTGGTAACTACCCCATACCAGTTAATCTGGGTGAGGAATGGAATCTACGACTGTTAAGGACCCAGGAATACTTGACTTCATGAATCAATAACTATTCGCAAAGCTACTATTGACCTCTGATCAGCAAATCTGACAGCGAGGAGAGGTTGTGGCAACTCTTTTCCTGGTAAAATGCAAACCTTGTGGTTAAACATTTGCCGAAAGCCCTGCTAGTGATCTCTGATAAAAGTGAACCTCGGGCGCCTGGGTGGCTCAGTCAGTTAAGCGTCCGACTTCAGCTCAGGTCACGATCTCATGATTTCGGGAGTTGGAGCCCCACGAGTTCTAGCCCTGTGCGATCGAGCCCGGCGTCAGGCTCTCTGCGGTGCCCACTCTGGATCCCCAGTCTCCCTCTCTCTCTCGCTCAAAAAATAAACTTAAAAAAAAAAAGGAATCTAATTTGGCCATGTGTCTTTGCAGTATTCTGGAACATCAGGAGAAATTAACTGCCTGACCCAACACATCCTAGCTCCTGGAGTAAGAGACTTCTTCGGGCCATAAGTGCAGGCAGACAGGCTTCTTTCCTCCATTTCTCTTCTCTCCCAGGGGGCCCAAAGTAGAAGGATCTGTTAGGAGATTATAAAAGATTTTTTTTCCTCTCAGGCTGGCTTCACATGAAGAAAGGGTACAAGAATTTGTGTTAGTCCTTAATCTTTCTCAATGTCTAACGTAGTGCTTTGTACACAGTGGGTACTTAGTAAATGCTTTAAACATTAATTGTTTTCTAAAAGCAATTTCAGGTTCACAGCAAAATTGAGAGGAAGGTGCGGAGATTTTCCATATGCACGCTCCCACAAACACACACGTGAATGCACAGCCTCTGCCGTCACCAACGTCTCCCGCCAGACTGGTGCATTTGGTACAATCTGTGAACCTACACTGACTCATCATTATCACCCAAAGACCATAGTTTTCATTAAGTTCACTCTTGGCATTGTGTGTTTCATGGGCTCGGAGAAACGTACAATGAACGACATGTATCCATCATTATAGTTCCATATAGAGCGGTTTGACTGCCCTACAAATCCTCAGTGCCCTACTTTTGTTCTTCCCTCCCTGCAACAACCCCTGATTCTACTGTCTCCCTGGTTTTGCCTTTTCCAGAATGTCACATAGTCGGAAGCATACAGTACATACATTTTTCAGATTGGCTTCTTTCACTTGGTAATAAGCATTCAAGTTTCCTTCATGTCTTTTCATGGCATCCTTTCACCCGATAAAGAACACCTTGGTTGCTTTCAAGTTTTGGTAAATATGAATCAAGTTGCTGTAAATATCTGTGTACAAATATCTGTGTATCTGTGTAAATACTTTAAAAACGAATCAATTATGCTTTCCACTGTGCTTCAAATATATTCAATAATCTATTTGAATACTCACCACAATGAATTATTTATTTACATGTCTATTTCCCTTTCAGTGCTATTTATTTTATTTTATTTTATTTTAATTTATTTTATTTTATTTTATTTTAATTTATTTCTTTTTTTGATGGGGGACGGGCAGAGGGACAACAAGAGAACCTCCCATCCAAGTACTAACCAGGCCCGACCCTGCTTAGCTTCCGAGATCAGACGAGATCGGGCGCGTTCGGGGTGGTATGGCCTTAGACCAAAGAGAGAACCTCAGGCAGACTCCACGCTCAGCGCGGAGCTGACGCAGGGCAGGATCCCATGACCTGAGCTGTAATCAAGAGACAGACACTTAACCAACTGAGCCACCCAGGTGTCCCAAAATTTTATTTATTTATTTATTTTTCTAGTTATCTGTACATCCAACACGCGGCTCAAACTCACAACCCCAAGATCAAGAGTCGCACGCTGTACCGACTAAGCCAGCCAGGTGCCCTTTTTAAAGGAAGAGTCTGTGTCTTATTCACCATCACTTCTCTTGGTGCAGAACACAGCGGTCATCGGTTCAGCGTATCCTTTTGTTGTTTCTGGGGAAGAGGGACGGCAGAGTAGAGCAGGACAACCCTGCCGATAAATATCTTAGCGATGGATTTAACAAGCTGTTTTTTATAAATATAAATACAGTAAGACGTCAACTGTAAGCAAGATTCAGGATTTCCCCATAAAAAAGAAAACTCGGAGGGTGAGCGCTTTCAGCTTTATGGTAAAAGGAGAATTGGATTCCAAAGTTTAAAGTGATTCTATGAAAAGCCTTTATTAATATTTTCCGTGTTCACAGGGAGAAAATGGGCAGCTGAGAGCATCCTAAATAAGAAAATACCAACCATGCACTATCTTTATTCAGTGCTAATGGGTACCATGTAATGAATTCAAGTTACCATCCCTTCTTCGGTGGAAACTTCTCCCTCCCCTGCAGCCCGCATGAGATGCTGTCCATTTGTTCTGATTTGCTGCAAATAAGGTGCTTTGGTTTCCCGATGCTGGCTCTCAACAAGCAAGGGCTTGCTGCCTTTCTGATCTCATGCGTAGGGGCTGGGCCCTGGATCTTTCACAAGAGTGATCCGGAAGATTTGGTGTCCTCTAATTAGCCTAGTTCAGTAGACATTTCTCAAATCCCTCCACCAAGACCCAGAACCGTGCAGATGTAACCCCGTTCCCACTAACTTCAACTACAGAGGGACCCACTCCTTACCCAGATCCCAGCTTCTCTGTCCTAACAGACGCCACGGGGATGTCCAACTTCCTGCTTTACGTTCCTTCCATATAATTAGTACCACATTAATGTGTTCATTTTCTACCACTAATTCCTATTCTGAGGGTTGTAAACTATCTCGACCCTAATAGTCCCTCTCTTGTAATTTGAAGCTGAGCCATTAACAGCCATCACTAAAACATATGTAATATAATGCCTTAGCTGATGAAATATCAAATTTCTCTTTTGATCAGAGACTTCAAATAATGCACAAGGACGTGAACACAGACCATCTCTTGGAGGTGATAGTTAAAGAAAATAACTTACATGCCCCAGAACATAAAGTCATGCCCATATCGCATTAAATACTCCGCAAAGATGGAAAAGAAAATAAATTCTCTTTTCCACCCACAATGTTTGCGGGACGGATGAGAAGAGAGGGAAAGCTGCTTATGGAGGAAGACAGTAACAGATCTCAGCATAAGGCAGAGTCCAGATCAAGGACGAAAATGGCTTAAATTCATCCCTATGAAATAAATAAACAAGGATGCGTTATTGTTTCTTACCAATGTGACCCTTTGGCTGCATACGGAGAAGAAACGTCTGGCAATCTGACCTTTGCAGAAATGATGGAAAAACTGATCTGATACCGCTCCTCTTTGGGAAAACCCATTTTCTATTCTACCTCCAAAGAGGAAAAACTTGAAACCCATTACGCCAGGTCCAAGGCTGTGGAATCACCACATGCTGTCTGCGGAAATTAGAAAAATGCTCACCTATCTTCAGGAAGATGCAACCCCTCCTCAGTGTCCTGGTAAATGAAACACAGGCCACATTTCAGCCCCTTTGCCCCCTCAGCCGGACACCTCTGAGCAGTGAATCAACATCATCTTTTATAACAACCCTACTCAGGGCTCTACCTAAAAATCTTTCAATGGTTGTTGCTCTCAAATTAAATTCAGGCTCCATATTATAGCCCCAATCTTGCTCTCCTCTACTTCTCGAACTCTGATTAGACAAACGTGAGACCTTTTAACCCTGTCTTCTGTATCATTTAATTTCCCATCTATATTTTCCATCTCTCTGTGCTATGTTCTGCAAAATGTCTTCAGACCAGTCTTGCAGTACATTAATTCTTTCTTCAGCCACGCCTAATACATTGCCTAATATGCCCACTGAGTTTTTAATTTCGATCATCGATTTTATTTCTCTGAGTTCTCATTTTAAAATCTGCTATGCTAATTGCTCCCACTAGTAGCCGAAATTATGTATATATTTTTGAAATTATGTATTTTTTAAAGTTTATTTCTTTGGAGAGAGACAGGGGGAGGGGTAGAGAGAATCCCAAGCAGGCTCTGCACTGTCAGCATGAGCCCAACATGGGGCTCGAACTCATGAACCGTGAGATCAGGACCTAAGCTGAAATCAAGAGTTGGACGTTTAACTGAGTGAGCCAGCCAGGCACCCCACAGAAATTACATTTACGTGACATAATGTTAACTAACACAACAATGGCAATTATATCATATTAGTGTATCAGATGAGTAGGTTGTACACCTTAAACGCACACAATGTTATATGTCAGTTATATCTCAATAAAAAAAGAAAACAAAAATATCTGTCATTGTTTTACTATTGTTTCCTATTCCTTAAGGATACATTCAAACTTGTCAGAGTCTCACCTAGTAGAGTGGGCTTAGTATGTTTAAAAATAATTTCCTTTAAGAACAATTTCTTTGGGGTAATTTCAACATTTGAAGTTTTACAGGTCTGTTCTGCCTGGTGTTTTCTATTGGTTCTCCCTCATGGCATCTAGTTTACTTGAATGTGTGTTCATTCATTCGTTTATTACTGTGAACTACGCATTTTCCTTAAGAAATTATTCGAGGAAATTGCTTGAGGCCAAGGACAAAAGCATGGTCCTCTGAAATTTACATTTGCTTCTGCCAGGCTCATGGAAGATACTAACCATCTAGGACAACTTTAAAATGGAAGTCGTAGCTTGACATTTTCTGGAATACCCAGGGGATGTGAATTCGGCCCACGGACCCACAGAAAAACTTGTTTTCTACCACAGCTTTTCTGGGCCGGGGGTTTAATTCCTCCTGATATACTCAGGTCCAAGAAAACTTTCCTTAGGAGTAAGAATGGAAGGGTTGTGTTATTTCTGGCTCATCATTAGACATTAGGGGTATAGCTTATGAGGATCTCAACTTAATGTGCAGAAGATGTCCTACTAGACGTCTAGGCTTTGTCTTTTGTGAATTTTATCCAAGAGGCCTCGACAACTGCAGTTCAAGTTTGAAAACACATTGTCAGTGAAAAAGCATCCTCAGTGTTCTGCTTATTTATCTGGATTTCTGCCTTTACTTAGATTTTAGC
Organism: Prionailurus viverrinus; assembly: GCF_022837055.1. Classification (NCBI taxonomy): domain Eukaryota; kingdom Metazoa; phylum Chordata; class Mammalia; order Carnivora; family Felidae; genus Prionailurus; species Prionailurus viverrinus. Next base: position 78,032,463 of record NC_062572.1, read on the forward strand.
TTAATGCTGCTTTTTCGTCATGTCAGTTGTTATATGCTTCCAAGCATTTAAAAAAAAAAATTTTTTTTTTAACGTTTATTTATTTTTGAGACAGAGAGAGACAGAGCATGAACAGGGGAGGGGCAGAGAGAGAGGGAGACACAGAATCCGAAGCAGGCTCCAGGCTCCGAGCTGTCAGCACAGAGCCCGACACGGGGCTCAAACTCACAGACCACGAGATCATGACCTGAGCCGAAGTCGGACGCTTAACCGACTGAGCCACCCAGGCGCCCCTCAAGCATTTTTTTAAATATATATTTCATCCGGGCTATCTTTAGTTGTTGTCTGCAGGAGGGCCAGCCGGAACTTCTGGTCAGCCTTGCTACTGGCAATGAAAGTCTGATCTCAGTGTGTGACCTTGGACAGGTTACTTAAGCTATCTGGGCTCAGTTTACTCCTCTATAAAATGGAGACAATAATAGTTGTGAAACATACATAAAATAACAAAAGTGTGGTGCTTACCACAATGTGGGCACAGAGTGTGAGCTGGCTCCTGCTTTCCTGCAAATGCCCGCTGGAATTATTTCCACAGTCCTTCCTTGTCTGGTCACCCAAGAAAACGGTCCACTTTAAGAAAGCATACGCTAAAAACATAAGGACCAGGGATCATCCGGAAAGGTGGAGTACGTCGATGTCTTACCTTTTCTCGTTTCTGAAAATGTGTGGGACACGGTGTTTAGACGAAAAGCAGAAACGTGTTTCTCGCTGAGCCTGTGGTGTTATTCTTTTTGTTCTCCAGGGTGTTACTTTAACGCCTAACTAGAGAAAATGTACACACATTTATAGAAAGAGCTTGGGGCTCCTCTGCAGATGCCATCAAGTTTCACCATTTGATTCACATTTAGTGAAATGGATCATAAACTTTTATAAAAATCACCAGGGCAAAATAATGGAGCATCCCGAGGAAGAGGAGAAAGGGAATCAATTTCTCGGGCTGGGACTACATGCCTCCCGGGCCTTTGGGGAGTCAAATCCTGGCCACCTTAAGTGCAAGCTGTAAATACTATGGTTTTTCTGTGTGTCAGCCTTCAGACAGGTCTTATAAACCCACAGCTCTAAGGTTTAGTGGACTTTCACTTGTGCAGACGTTACTCATTATCATTTCAGATGTCACCATCAGGGCTATGTTGCCAGCTTCCACTCGGATTTCTGTATCCTACCCGCCTGATTTGGGGATGTTACGAGAGTGAGTTCGGCCGTCAGGTGGATTTCAGGCCAGGTGGATTGCAGACCTCGTGGTCTGAAGGAAAAGGGAGAAATAATATAAAACGGTAACGCTCTCCTGTGTCAAGACTGGATGATGGTGGTTATTTGAGTTGCAACACGCCGCAACAAAGCCAAAAAAAAAAAAAAAAAAAAAACCCACAAATGAATGATGACCTGTCCTCTTCCTGCTGGAGGAACGCCCCTCTGTCCTGAGCCAGCCAGCTGGAGGCCAGTCGCAGCCCAAGGGCTGAAGGAGCACATTTGTGGGTATTTGCATAGCTTTTAAAAAATGCTGCTTTAGGGGCGCCTGGGTGGCTCAGTCGGTTAAGCGTCCGACTTCGGCTCAGGTTATGATCTCACGGTCTGTGAGTTCGAGCCCCGCGTCGGGCTCTGTGCTGACTGCTCAGAGCCTGGAGCCTGTTTCAGATTCTATGTCTCCCTCTCTCTCTGCCCCTCCCCTGGTCATGCTCTGTCTCTCTCTGTCTCAAAAATAAATAAACGTTAAAAAAAAATTTTTTTTTAAATGCTGCTTTAAATTGAGGAATCATCCTATTCAAACCCAATGAGGACTATCCTTAAAATGAACGGAGAGCAGCCCTTCTCACCTAAACTGTACATTAGAATCACGCAGGGGATTTTCAAATGCGCTCATGCCCAGGCCCCACCCCTGATTGGCTTAAATCTGCATCATGGAGGTAGGGCTCCCGTTGTTGGTATTTTCTTTTTTAATTTTTTTTTAATGTTTATTTATTTCTGAGGCAGAGAGAGACAGAGCACAAGTGGGGGAGGGTCAGAGAGAGAGGGAGACGCAGTATCAGAAGCAGGCTCCAGGCTCTGAGCTGTCAGCACAGAGCCCGACGCGGGGCTTGAACTCACGGACCGTGAGATCATGACCTGAGCCGAAGTCGGACGCTCAGCCGACTGAGCCACCCAGGCGCCCCAATCAAGTTTTAGATTCATCACCACTCAGTATCAGACTGTGATAAATACCTTTGAGGAGAACACTTCTTAACTTTTCCTTGATCCTCAGTGAAGGACATTTGAATCACAATTTTTTAGACTACAGAAGGACCTCATTTGAAATGAGTCAACAAGGAATCAGAGAGTCTGCCATCTTTATGTTTCCTGCACTCCCTCGGACCATGCGCTAAACTAACATTGGGTGAAGAAGTGGGGTGAGGTGACCAAGGTCACACAGCACCCACACCTGACCTCTGGTCACTGACTGCACTATAGCTGCTCCCTCATTTGGAGGCTGCGTGTCCCTGTGTGTATATGGGGACCACACCTCCTGTATCGTATGGGTGAGTCAAGGTTTTTAAATGGTTTGTCTCATTCTTCCCAAGAATGCTTGTTTTAGTCCTCAGGCATGTCATGATTTTTTTTTTTTTTAAGTTTCAAAAATATAGTAGCTATTTACAGAACCAAAATATCTGTTACTAGGTTGGGGTCCAGCGTCCCCTCGCCCCGGTTCTCTCTCAGCTTCCATTATATTACTCTTTAAGCGTGTCAGACGTGCAAGTTCACGAACGGCCTTGGCTTTGTGCAGGAACCGTTTGCGCCTTCACACGTGGAGACTGTGTCTCTGCCCCAGTTCAAAGCACCATGATGGACAACGCCTTGGGGGTTTGCTCAGGCACCGTCAGCTTCCTGTTTTCCACTGTTTGCTTCTCCTCGACTTTTCACATTTCATTCATCTCTCCCTGCCCTGTCGGCGGGCAACGCTTTCTCCCCAGCTCTGATACATACAGTCTTGGGCACTGCTCCACCTCTCCGTCTGCCGGGCTCATCTCTGAGGAGGGTTGAACTTGAGGACGGCGTGATGAGTCTCGGCGCCTGAGATCTGTGGCTGTGGCAAACTGGGGGTGCCTGGTACCCGGGCAAGAGTGGGGCTGCGTCGAGGTCAAGACTGCGAGCAGCTGACTGGTTGTGCGTGTGTGTCTTAAACTAGGATTCAGGCAATACGGATGAAATAACTTGAAAATGAGCTTGTCGCCACTGAAATTAAAAAATTTAGATAAGAGTTAGAATCCATAAATTACAGACCCAACGGGAGCAAAGGACATTAGATTTTGATGTTGATTTTTTTACAAAGCCGTGACAATGGCACTATAAAATCTTGTAATACGTTTCATTTTACTCCCTCAAAGCACACTTTACATTCAGGAGCTAATAAATCTTAAAACTGCCCCTGTATGACATTGCTATCAGGCCCTCTTATTTCTAGCTAGGAGGATGGGATATAGAGTGACATATTTAATTAGGGGCCAGGGGCCTTGGATATTAATCTTCAGTTTTAACTAATCATTGAAACATTGTGTGGGTCAAAGAAAAACAACTCTTGAACACCTTTATTGATCAATTCTTTATTTCAGAACAGTCTGGTCATCAGAAAGAATTCTGGCATTTTCTGCCCTTCATAAAAATCGTTGCCATGGAAATATCTCAGTTCCCCCTGTCCTTCAATTGCCGGCATCTAAACAGGTCATAAACAAGCAGATTAACTGAAGTCCAGCAAAGTCTTTTATGATAGAAGTGAGGTTCGTAATGGGCTACATTACAAAGCTTTCCCAAGTGCATTTTCTCAGAAGGAGAGAATAAAAGAACTCTTCCAGAAGCTCGGCTATGTGCTCCAACCACGGTTTTTTCTGCTAACTGGCTTAGATCTCTGCCTCCTTCCAAACCAAATACACTAAATCCATGATTGTTTTCCATGCAGAAGTCTTGTTTTATTTCGATCAGCTAATAAATATGAAGATTCTGTTTACTGGAAATGCCATGGTATCTCTTAGAGACTACTTTCCCCAAACATTGGGAATTGATGATGTTTTGCAGGCAGTTCAGGCCACTGCTTGCTTTTTAATCAAATGATTTCGTTAACTGATAATAGTCATTCACTTGATTCCTGGGGGAACTGACCGCTGTATGATTTTATAGCCACTGCAAAAACACTCTTCTTCCTTGCCCAGTGCTGTTGAAACGCAGTGTGTATGAGGAATCGCAAAATTCAGTTCTGAGCAGGAATGTTTTATATCCTGAATGAATAAAAAGGGGGGGACTGAAGTGCCGTCTTAATTCATGCCTGGATCTGTGATTCCTACACTTTGTTTTATTTCATTCTTTTTTTTTTAATTTTTTTAACATTTATTCATTCTTGAGACAGAGAGAGAGCATGAGCAGGGGAGAGTCAGAGAGACAGGGAGACACAGAATCCGAAACAGGCTCCAGGCTCTGAGCTGTCAGCACAGAGCCTGACTAGGGGCTCGAACCCAGGAACTGCGAGATCATGACCTGAGCCAAAGTCGGTTATGACAAAGTCGGCCGCTTAACCGACTGAGCCACCCAGGCGCCCCTGTTTTATTTCATTCTGAGACGGTATCCCTCCCAGCTCCTGAGCTCTATTTGGTGTGCATCTTTTTGCAAAACTAGATTACGCAAGAAATGAATTTTGTTTTGAGATTTTTCACAACCCCTCCAGAACTGGGTGATGTCTAGGAGGGGTCAGTGTGCGTAGTTGGCTTTGGAGACTGTGAATCTAGAAAATGTGTGTCAGGCTGCCGCCTGTATCTTCATACTTATTTGTGTCGGAAAATGAGATATGAAAAGGTGCACGTATCTGTAGCATACAGGTATATGTGTGTTCACCGAGTTGGGCTTAGAACAAAATAGGAAAAGGATCGTATTTATTCTTGAAGCGAAAGACAGGAATGGTTTGTCTAAACTCGGAGCATTCATAGCATGATAAATCGCTCATACAATGTCCTTTATAATGCTGGAGTTGGAGGGCAAGAACAAAGAGGTCATGGTACTAGGTCAGACTGCTGGCTCCCAAGCCAGTGCTCTAAGAATGGTACAAGGAGGCTATGCCGTGGGACGCTTAATTGCCCTCGTGGTGTGAACTTCAAAACGTTGAAGGGCCCTGATGAGGACCCCAACAGGTTGTGTTACTCAGTAGGTGTTTGCTGTGACGATAAATGATACCAGCCCCCTCTAAGTCTGTTGTCCCCTCACTTAACTAAACATTTTCTTGAGTTTATCTTCATTCTAGGGTGCGTCACTGCTGGGGCTAAGTTTCAGAAGCTCGCTGTCCAGGGTGTCTGATAGAAAACGACTTATTTTAAGCTTCAACGGGTGTCCTCTGGGGATGTGCTCTTGGGTGTTCTGGAATTTAACGAACAGACTCATCTTATCTCTCACACGTTCGTGATTTTATAGGTTTCCTTCATTTTAATCTGACCCTTCGTTTTTCCGGGCTGGAGATTTACCATTTTCAAGGGTAGTCTTACATAAAAACACATCTATATCAAGCATTTACACAATGTAGTTATCACATAGGGGAATTTGGTTGGAGGCGTATTGTAATAAAAACACCCTGAAGTCAACCGAGTATTTGGAATTTATGAATACAGTTTGGCCTTCAGAAATACCGTCTAATTTATTGGCACAGCCTCTCTGTGAGGCAGGAAAAAGGTAGGCTTATGTTTAAGTAGTTGTTTAAAATCTTTCCTTCACTTTCTTCTATCATTTCCCAGCATGTATACCCTCGCAGAATCACCAACAGCTCCTAGATGCAGATATCACACTCAGACTTCCGGGTCTCTGAGCCTACCATCTGTTCCGTCTGGAGTTTATGTGGGGGATGGTTGGTGGTGGGGAGAACGTAGGCTCAGTGGGGACATCCTAAAATTTGAGACATCCTTTAGTAGCTATGTAGTCAGTTGGATTATATACATACATTCAGGGTTTTGGTTTTCTCTAAGATTTTATTTTTTTAAGTAATCTCTACACCCAATGTGGGGGCTTGAACTCGGATCCCTGAGATCATGGGTCGCCCACTCTACTGACTGAGCCAGCCCAACACCCAATATTTGCAGTTGTTTTTTTTTTTTTTTTAAAGCAAACACCCAGGTTTGGAAATCGGACAGAACGCCTGGGACAGAGATGTATATTTCGGAGTCTTTGGTGAAAATACAGTAATTGAAAGCAGAGGAAAAACCAGGATCACAGGGGACTTCATAAAGGGTAGGAAAAGAAGAGGGCCCAGCAAGGAGCACCTTGGGAGCTCACTGGCTAGAAGAGAAAGAGCCCGTGATGGAAACAGACGAGGAGAAGCTGGAAAGGTGGAAGGGACACCAGGTGAGTGTGCGTCAATGAGCCCAGAAGTTTCCAGAGCAAAGAAGAGAACTTTGTGTGGATGCCACGGAGAGAACAAATAAAAAAAGATGGAAGAGTATCCACTGGCACGCCGCTGTTGAAATTAACGAGAATCAGGCTGGAGGAGTCAGGAAATAAATGGTTGGGAGGGAGTGTTGTCCACAGGTGTAGACTTTTGATTGTGCAGGGAAAAATCGAGACAAGCTGGTAATTGGAAAGGGATGTGAAGTCCAGGGAGAGCTTTGTCTTTTTGTTGGTTAGTTGGTTGGGTTCTTTTAGGTTGGAAGAAAATTTAAATGCTGATGGAAGGGATCCAGTGGGCGAGAGAGATTACTGGGAGCCAGGGGTTCCCTTGCAGTGTTGGGATGACTGATCCAGAACAGAAGGAAGGAAGTGACAGTGGGACCCGGCTGTGGATGGGGAGATGTTTGCAGGTGTGATAGTGAGGAGCCCGTTTGATGGTTTCTGTTTTCTCCTAGAACCCTTTCTAGAACCAGGAAGCAAAGCCATCCCCTGAGGGGGAGGGGGTAGAAGGGAGATCCCGAACAGGGGAGCACAGTTAAAGTTGGCCCCTGGGAATTCACAGGGTGGGGAAACTCGGGAGCTTCTTTACTTTCTCCAGCAATTCTCAGCTACCCAGGTTCAGGCTGGGATAAAGCAGAAACAGCAGGGGAAAGAGGGGGACACAGTTCGGGAGCAACTGAGAGAAAGAGAGGTTAGAAATTCAGCCAGACCAGGAAGGTGGCGCACGAAGCCCGAGAGTTTCAGAGGTGGCCCGCAGTGGAGGGGACAATGATCTTGATGATGCGAAAGGACACGTGGGAGTCTAAAGTGGGGTGAGAGGAGTCTCTGATGAGAGGGTGTTTGAATCACTGTGTTTCGGAGGCAGAGCAGTGTGGACTGTTGACAAAATCTAGGAGATGTGGAGGAGAAGGCAATTCGAAACAGGGAGTTCAAGGACTGGAGAAGCCAGGAGCCTGGACGGGCCATCTCCCCATCCGATCATCATATCCTTGGCAGGTTATAGCCCCGGTGCTGAGGTGGACAGAATAATGGTGACTCGGTCGCCAATGTCTTCACTCAGTATGGGTGCATGGACGGAGGGATCTGTGGAGCACCACAAAAAAGAAGAAAGAGACGCCCAATGACACAGGCCTCAGAGAAGCGACTTACAGTATGAAATTTGGATGGTAAACTAAAAAATGGAACGGAATGTGTTTTTAATGTGCTGTGATTTTAACAGAGAGCAATCGATGTTTTAAAAAAAATGGCAGCTCTCTGTCTTTTGAAAAAGAACCTGAATTTCTGTAATTATGAGGAAGTTCTGTCCTGGGAGAATAGGGGTTTTGTTTGTTTCATATAAACTGGAGTAGAGGCTCCACTGAGCAAATCCTGGGGACCGTGTGGAATGAGTGGGCATTAGCTAGCAGGGCTTACTGGAATTATTTCTCAAAAGGTAACAAGGCAGTTTCCCCAGGTTCACTTTCAACCATGGGAAGCAGAAGATTTCTCTACACATGAGGCCAAGATGTCTGGTTTTAGGAGAAAGGGTAAGAAAGGAAGAGAAACTGTTTTTGGACAATTCTACAACAGTAGTTTGCAAGAATGCCCTTCCTACTGAAACGGGGGTGGGGGGTGGGGGGTGGGGGGAGAGACTCCAGATAATCTGAGCTTCTTAGCCATCACAACCTTTGCATGCCCAGAAATTTTGCTTTCTTCTGGAAGCTTTGCCAGTCTCTGTAAATGCTAAGACTGGGCCAGCAGCCTGTGTTACAAGGCTCTCGCTGGAAGCTCTCTGCTTGTCCTAAAGAGCTTCTGAGGTCATTAGCCTTCTTCCAATAAGCAACGCCTGCCCCTTCCTTACAGCCCTCCATTACAGCCGGCCCCAGAGAATTCCAGTGGCATCCACACAAGGAAGCAAAGGGAGAGAGCTCCCTGGGGGTGAAACATAACACCAAAAGCTGTTTTGTGCTTGTACAGGCCCCAGTCCTGGTGTTTTCACTCTACCTTCACCGTTCAGAATTCACTTTCTCAATTCCTGCTTTGTTTCCAGGCAATAGGCTTCGGATTCCCAGAAAAATCTAGTAGATCAAGTGGAGAAACCAGAAGCAAACTGTGATGCAGCCCCAAAATGAATTCCATAAACTGCTATGAGTTCTTGGATACGAAGTTTTAAGAAATGTTTACATCTGCTTCCATCTGATACTCCCTCCCCCCCCCCCCCCCCCCAGGGAAGGAGGCTCAGCTGTTTCACAGAATTTTGAAACGCGGACTAACTTTGAGACGGTCTCTTCCCGTTGTCTTAGAGCTCTGAGCCTGGAGTGGGCCTCTCTTGTCCTTGTGTGTTCAGTGGCCCCATTTCATTCAGGGACCTTCCCCGCCCTCATGCCGTACGGTCCTGGTGGGGCTGTCACCACTCTGTCCCCTTCTCCTCCTTGCACAGGGGCGGGCCTGTGACCCAGGCCTTCCTCCGTTGATTGATTAGCCTGGGCTGCAAGCAATCTGGTCATTGGAAAGAACCAGACTGCAGAGCGGAGACAAGCACAGGCAAGCAGAACCGAGCCTCAGAGCCCTTGGTGACATTATCTGTGCTCCTGGACTCAGGCGTGTCTTCCTACGTGCATACAAATGGTAGCCCAGGAGAGACAGGGTTCTGCACGTGGCTTTTTTCTCCCTTTCAGTTAAACAACATATCCTTGAGATTACCCCCCATCGGCGGATGGAGAGCATCCCAATTTATTCGTACAATTACATAGAATTCCATTCTTACAATTATCGTGTGGACGTATCCATAATTGATTCAACCACTTGTCTCTTGAGGGGCATCAATAGAGATGGGGCCATTTTCCAATCTTTCAATGTTTCAAATGCACAACACTTCGTGTTCTCCCAAGGGTGTTAGTCTTACACGTGGGATCACTGGATTACTGTACCGGTGTAATTTTTGCCAGACGCGGACCAATTCTCCTTCACAGGGATTATTTCGTACACCCACCAGGAATGTGTGAAAATGTTGTGTCTCCACAGTCTTGCTGACGGAGTCTGTTGTCAAACCTTCGGCTTTTTTTTTTCTCTCCGGTATTCCAATCCTGTGCTCTCAAGTCTTGCTCTCCTTGGAAAGGCAGAGAAGTTGCTCACCGGTATCCATGGCATCAACCTGATAAGACGGTGAGACGTTCCCGGAGGCTGGGTTCTGGAGACGCTGGTGAGCCAACCCTAGAGCGGGTGGAGGAGTCCTCCCTGTTTAGGATCAGATTATGACCGGACCAGAGGAGTCCTCCCTGTTTAGGATCAGATTATGACCGGACCAGAGATACTGAACGAACAGCACACAACACTGGAAAGAGATAGGAGGAGAAGTGGGGGGAAGTGATGGCAGGGAACACCGTGGGGATTGCGTTTGGAGGTGAGAGGTGGAAAACAAATTGTGGAGAAAAACCTAAGATGTTTGCTCCCCGCTAATAGCTGTGTGAGCTGGTTTGATTTATCTCAAGCCCTAACTCATAAAGTATGAAAACACAGGTAATTCAAGATTTCTAGTCTGTGAAATTGTCTTTCTCTTTTCCAGTCCTTTGGGAAGTAGATCCTTCTAGAAATAATCCCAATGCCACTCCTCCAATTCGTCCTTCTTCCAGAACACAGCAGAAAGCTATTTCAACATTGTTAGGGAAATCTTTGGCACCCTTGGTTGAGGTGTCCAATGGGTTTGTCTCAATCTACCTGTTTTTAATAAAATAATAAATGTGAAGCATGTCATTTCAAAGACACTCTTTTAAAGGTTACCAGCAGGGTAAAGGAGTTCTAAAATGAAAAGACATTTCACCTTTTAAAGTAAGTAGAGATTTTTCAGGCCACTCAGATACAGTTGTTTTTTTTTTTAAATTTTTTTTTTCAACGTTTATTTATTTTTGGGACAGAGAGAGACAGAGCATGAACGGGGGAGGGGCAGAGAGAGAGGGAGACACAGAATCGGAAACTGGCTCCAGGCTCTGAGCCATCAACCCAGAGCCCGACGCGGGGCTCGAACTCCCGAACCGCGAGATCGTGACCTGGCTGAAGTCGGACGCTTAACCGACTGCGCCACCCAGGCGCCCCTCAGATACATTTTTAAAAAACACAATCAGTGAACTTGTTAAAATTGTTAATTAAAGGAGCTGTTTCAGATGGTCTACCACAGAGTTGAAGGACATAATTTATTTTGCTTCTGGCAAATGAAAATGCAACGTAAGGAGGAAAAAAAAATATTCCTCATTCTACAAAAAAAATCGGATCAAACAATTGAGCATTTGTGTCATCTGGAAAAGTTTAGACTGAAATTTATCACCATACTTTTTGTGGTTGGCTGAATAACTGCCTCCAAAAATATCTAGGTCCAGGGTGCCTTGGTGGCTCAGTGGGTCGATTGTCCAACTCTTGATTTCAGCCTAGGTCATGATCTCACAGTCTGGGGTTCAAGCCCAACATGGGGTTCTGCATTGACAGTGTGGAGCCTGCTTGGGATTTTCTCTCTTTCCCTCTCTCTCTGCCGATCATCACTTCTTCCTCTCTGTCAAAAATAAGTAAATAAACTAAAAAAAAAAAGGCAAGAAGTCTAGGTCCTAGCCTCCAGAATCTGTGAATGTTAACCTTATTCAGAAGATCCTCCCCTTGAACCTCGGGAGCCTTGGTTTCAGCCCACTGATACTGATTTCAGCCTTCTGGCTCCCAGAACTGTAAGAGAACAGACATCTGTTGTTTTAAAACACCAAGCGTATAAGAACGTGTTACAGTGGCCATTGGAAACTAATACAGTCTCCAGTTTCTAGGAGATCAGAGCTTGGTCTCTGATTTTAAAATTGACTAAGTTAACAGGCACGAATGAGATCGTAAAGGCATTATTTAAAACAACAAAACTTGCCTCTTTTAGGCAGAAAAACTATATTGAATTTCAAGTGCTTCGTCTGTAAATAAGGTGAACAGCTTTCTCAGCTGGGTGTGATGCTGGTCTAGCTGCTCAGAAGGGTCTCCCTACTATACACTGTCTTGATTTTTTTTTTTCAAGTTTATTTATTTATTTTGAGAGAGAGAGAAAGCACATGTCTGGGAGGGGCAGAGAGAGAGAGAGAGAGGGAGAGAGAGACAATCTCAAGTAGGCTCTGCACTGGCAACATGGAGCCCGGCACGGGGCTTGAACCTACAACCCAGGAGATCATGACCAGAGCCAAAGTCAGAAGTTTGACTAAGCCACCAGGGGCCCCACTATCTTGATTTTTAAAACGGGTTGTTAGGTTTGCAGCTATTGAGTCCCCAGACGTTCCGCATTTTAGCTTAGGCTGCAATAACGGTGCACAGCAAAATCTCAAAAACCACAGCGGCTACGATAACCTATATCTCTAATACACACAGCATACGGGCAGCTAAGTTGGGTGACGCTGCTCTAGGCTGAGGTTAAGGTTCAGGTCTGTTTCTTGTGTGTCATTCTGAGACCCAGGCTCAGGAGCAACCCTCAGCTGGGATGTCACGTTCTCAATGGTGGACGGTGGGAGCGCAGAAGAAGTGGCAAAACTTGCAAAGCCTCTTTGTTTTGAACTGGCCGCCTGTGCCTTCTACCCGTAGGCTAGCGAACAGAGTAAGTTACATGGTCAGGTGTGATATCCCTGGGGTAGGAACATGTATTCCTCCCAGAGGTGAGGAAGTGTGTATTTGCTGAACCATAGTGAATGGGTCATACTCCTCCACCCTGAAAAAGTTAGCTGAAACCAAAGAATGCGGCAGTAAGCAGCAAATAAATGCCGCATCAGCACCACAATCAAGGGAGAGTAGTTTTCGGGCAAGTGGCTGAACCCGAGCCTTCTGTATGAAAGCGTGACTCTGAAACAAGTCAAAAAAGTGGTTCTTGGCAGAAGCAAAGACAGATCCCTCTTGGATTCCCCCAGACTAGGATTAAATAAACCCACAGCCAAGTTAGTTTATGACAAACACACGGAATGAAGTCACTCACTCCCTACGAGTGAGAGTCAGCAGAAAGAAGGAGAGACACATTCCAAACTTTCAGATCTTAGAATTAGTAAGGCATAAAACTTAGTCGTGACTTATTTAATGAAGTGGGAAAACAAAATCGAAATGATGAGGCTGATAAGAAAAACAGTTTTAGATATGAAAAACATAGTCATTGAATAAAAACTCAATCGATGGGCTAAAACCAAAACACAAGAGAGCAAAATGGTGGTTTAGGAAAGTGGAAGAGAGCTCTGAATAAAGCACTCAGAACAGAGCACAGAGGAGGATGTGAAGTACATGTTCAAGGGGGTAAGAGACACTGGCAATACAATGAGAAGGCCTACATGTGATTAATTGGGATCCCAGAGGGACAGATAGAGAGAATGGAAAAAAAAGATCAATATTTGAAGAGTTGAAAGTGGGGCATTTTCCAAATAGGAAAAACTTTCAATCCACAGAGAAGGTGCGAGGTATACTAGGCAGGATAAATAAAAAGAAAGCCACATATAGACACATCATAGAATGTTCAGAACACCAAGAATGAAAAGGAGCTAAAGATAAGACAAATGACCTACCAAGGAAGCAAGAGCTGCCCATTCATCACCAGCAATGGAAGCCAGAAATCAGAGGAACGGCGTCTTCAAAGTGCAGAGAACGAGACCATCATTTTCACTTGGGTGAGACTAGAGTTTTTCTTAAGGGTTGTTTTGTCCCCCCGTTACCGTCAGAATAATTTATGAACTTCAGACTTTAGAGTGGTGGGGTTGGGTAAGGTCAGTGAGAATAGTCACATTAAGAACATTCCACATTCCATAACCACGTCAGTCTGCTTGTAATAGATAAGTTTTACCATCTTCTATGTATATAGACATTTTCAGATAAACAGAAACTGAGAGTTTATCACCAATGGGCCTTTACTAAAAGAATTTAAAAGTATGTTCCTCAGGAAGAAGGAAAGTGATCTCAGAAGAATGTCTAAGAAGCAACAAGGAATCCTTAGAAGCGAAACCACAAAACACATTGCTAAAGCAAAATGAAAAAAAAGTAGAATATGAAAATATCTAATTTGGTGGTTTAAAAAAGTACAGAAAGAAACTGGATAGTAACACCACGAAAAGAGTTGATAATCATAAATGGTGTTTAAAGCTTCTTGAATTGTTCTGATGGGGGGGTTAAGATACTAACTTTTTTTTTTTTTTTAAATTTTTTTTTTTTTAACGTTTATTGATTTTTGAGACAGAGAGAGACAGAGCATGAAAGGGGGAGGGGCAGAGAGAGAGGGAGACATAGAATCGGAAGCAGGCTCCAGGCTCTGAGCTGTCAGCCCAGAGCCCGACGCGGGGCTCAAACTCACGGACCGCGAGATCGTGACCTGGCTGAAGTCGGACGCTTAACCGACTGCGCCACCCAGGCGCCCCGATACTAACTTTTTAAAAATGTTTATTAATTTATTTTTGAGAGAGAGACAGACTGTGAGAGAGCTTGAGAAGGTAAGGGGCAGAGAGAGAGGGAGAGAGAACCTTAAGCAGGCTCCGTGCTGTCAGCACAGAACCCACAAGGCATGAGATCATGACCTGAGCCAAAACCAAGAGTCAGACGCTCAACCAACTGAACCACCCAGGCACCCCAAGATACCAACTTTTTATTTTTCAAGTTAGACGTGCATATAAAATGTTAAAAATAAACAGTAAAGTGGGACACCTGGCTAACTCAGTTGAAAGAGCATGTGACTCTTGATCTCAGGGTCTTGAGTTTGACCCCACGTTGGGTGTAGAGATTACTTAACACCAAACAAACAAAAACTAAACCGTAAAAAAGTAGAGATGCAGTGATGAACATCCCAATAAATATAATAATTAAAAAAAACAACATTAGCACAATTCAATGAAAAGACTCCTTTAAAAGTAAGGAAAAATACAGTAAAAATGTGGGAGCAAATTTAGATATCTTGTATTTATGTTTCAAAAGGAAAATAGGTAACATAGCCAGTTAAGAGGCAAGTATTGAGTCAGACTGGGAAAAATTAGGAATCCGATATCTATGTCTCAGATATTTTTAGAGTGCACGCAGGTGTTTTAGAACAGCACACAGGTGTTCAAGATGTGATTCTTAAGAAGCTTAGCTATTTCTGTACAAAAAGATTAACTATTTACAAGTCCCTCTTTGCTGCCCACCTCTATACTTGTCCAAAGTTTGAAAGATGGTTTATTTCCTTGTATAATCGGAAACACCTTAAATTTGTGAGTTTTCTCTATGTGTCCATGAATGCTGCTAAGTTCCAAGATGACATCAGTTTTTTTTTTTTACAGGTACGTGGTCATTTTCAAAAGGCCTATTTCACACGCTTTCTTTTTAAAGAACCCAAGTCACCCAAAACTGAGTAGAAAAATGTTGTGCTATTTTTATGAAACTTATGCAAATGTATGACACTATGGATTATTCAGCTTTGGGTACCTCCTAGGCTTGATTAAGACATACATAGTTAGGGTCTCCTGGGTGGCTCAGTCGGTTAAGCGTCCAACTTTGGCTCAGGTCATGATCTCACGATTCCTGAGTTCAAGCCCTGTGACAGACTCTGTGCCGACAGCTTGGAGCCTGGAGCCTGCTTTGGATTCTGTGTCTCCCTCTCTCTCTTACCCTCCCCCACTCACGCGTTTTTCTCTCCCCCTCTCTCTCTCTCAAAAAAAAAAAATTTAAAAATTTAAAAAAGGCACAGTAAGCTAAAATTTGTAAAGAGGTTTCACAGGAAAATGTTCCCTATCTGTGATCACCCGTTGTACTTTAAAATTGTTCTTGCTAATTTTTCATTTCTGATGATCTGATGAAGAGCGTTTACCAAACACCCACAGCATCAAATCTTCAATGTTTTACAGGCAGCCTCCAAAGGGAACAAAATGGAACCAATTGTAGAGAACAACATAAAGTCAGGATCTATGTTGGGTAGATGGGAACCTGACCAGAGGATGCCAGAGTGATTTTGCTTTGGATGAGAATGCCAGAGAGTTTCTCTTAGGGGTTGTTCTCGCCACACTACTCCTTTCCAAAACACTGGATTGCTATTCTGAGACTTCAGAGCCGTAGCAGGTAGGACTCATCAGCGATTCCAGTCACATTAAGTACATTCGTTTACATCCTACCTCATTCCACAGAGGACTTGAGTATGTGTATCATCTGCAATGGTCTCTACGTTAAAAAATCAAGATCATAGGGGCGCCTGGGTGGCGCAGTCGGTTAAGCGTCCGACTTCAGCCAGGTCACGATCTCGCGGTCTGTGAGTTTGAGCCCCGCGTCGGGCTCTGGGCTGATGGCTCGGAGCCTGGAGCCTGTGTCCGATTCTGTGTCTCCCTCTCTCTCTGCCCCTCCCCCGTTCATGCTCTGTCTCTCTCTGTCCCAAAAATAAATTTAAAAAAGTTGAAAAAAAATTAAAAAAAAAAATCAAGATCATAGAAAATATGTGAAGAATAGGACTATTAGTCTGGGCCAGAGGTCCCCACATTTTGCTGTACTTGACAAACCCTGGGGGGAGCCTCTAAAACTCCTGATGCCCACGTGGCACCCCACACCAGTTAGATCAGTGGCTGGGAGAAGAAGGTAGAGAATAATAGTTTTAAATCTCCCCTGGTGTTCCTATGTGCAGTAAAATTTGGGAACCCCTGGCAGAGGCTATCATTCTCAACTTAACATGCACATTAGCCTCACCAGGGAAGCCGTTGTAACTACTGATGCCTGTGTGCCTACTCTGAACCAATGCAATCATGGTCTCCTATGTTAGCAACTGAGCCCTTGTTACTGGGCACTGGGTAATTTTAAACCTCCCCAGATGGTAACAATGTGCATCCAGCATACAGAACCATTGCACTGGGGGAAAGCTGGTACGTAATTACGAAGGGGACTGATTTCATTTTTTATGGGTTCTTTTATGGCTTAAGGCCAGAAGATTGGTTCTGTTTCCTGGTGGCCAGGGTAAATAGAAAAATAATCATCTGAAGTAGTTCTTGTCATCCATATGTAAAAGCTTCCCAGTCCCTTGGAAGAAAGAAAGCTATTCTTTAAAAAAACATTTTTTTTTTAATGTTTATTTTAGAGAGAGGGAAGGAGAGCACGCGTGCAAGTGAGCAGGTGCAGGCGGAGGAGGGGCAGAGAGAGAGGGAGACAGAATCTGAAGCAGGCTCCAGGCTCTGAGCTGTCAGCACAGATCCTGGTGCGGGGCTCAAACTCGCGAGCCTCGAACTCACAAGCTGTGAGAACATGACCTGAGCTGAAGTCGGACGCTTAATCGACTGAGCCACCCAGGTGCCCCAAGGAAACTTTTCTTCACGGATCTGAAATGTTACGAGTGTTCTTACAGGAGTCATCGAATGATGTTATGAATCACAGTTTTATAAACACCCCTACAATAAATGACGTATGGCAAGTTTCCTCTTGTAGTTTCTTTCTTTCTTTTTTTTTTTTTTCAACGTTTATTTATTTTTGGGACAGAGAGAGACAGAGCATGAACGGGGGAGGGGCAGAGAGAGAGGGAGACACAGAATGGGAAACAGGCTCCAGGCTCCGAGCCATCAGCCCAGAGCCCGACGCGGGGCTCAAACTCACAGAGGGCAAGATCGTGACCTGGCTGAAGTCGGACGCTTAACCGACTGCGCCACCCAGGCGCCCCTCCTCTTGTAGTTTCTAATAGCCTTTCCTTAGGGAAAGCCAAGGACATGACCCAAGAGTGCCGGGGGGTGGGTGTAGGCCGTTGGGGTGGGGGTGTGGGAGCAGGAACTAGGGAGGAAGTATGACCCACCTCTACAGTTCCCATACATTATGGTCTCCCCCAGGGATAACGCTTGGAACCATGCACCTCCGGGATGTAGGAATATTGTTAGAAATTTCAATTCTCTATTAGAAAACTTGAAAATCGAGTACTTACCCCCTGCCCCCCATAAAGGTAACAAAGTTTGATAAAGGCCTGGCTAGTGAGGTAAAGAAGCAGTGAATCCTATAGGAGTCTCAGGCTCCGTGAAGAGCATGTTAGAATTGGGGCTGTGTACAAAGAATGAAGAGATCTGTCTTAAGTGCTCCTCGGTAAAGATGATTTTTTCCCCCCTCAATTGGGTTTTTGTGGTATCTAAGTACTGTTGATTTAATGGCCCATGATTCCTGGACAAGAAGTCTTCTGAGAGGTATTAACTCCATGGGGCTAAGCCTTGAGACCCATTATACCCAGAGCACATTGTTTTAAGCCAGTGTAATGTCATTGGGAGGCAAAGAGTTTAGGTGAGGTTGGATATGTCCATTTTCTTCCTGCTAGATCAGAAAATGATCTAGCAGGGCATACGGCAGATATTTTAGTAAAGTAGCTGGGAACAGGCATAACGATTCTCTAGGATCACGTGAGTTCCTTCTTGAAAAATTCTAAAAGCACCCAGTTAATACCCAAGTAGGCATTCCGAGGTTTCTTTTCAAAGGAAAATGGCTTGTTCTTTTTTTTTTTTTTTTTAAACTCCCAACTGCACTTACCATCTAAATTTAAGGAAAGGCTTCCTGGAAAAAAAGTCGAGTGATGAATTTCTTTCATTTATTTAAAGTAGTCTCTGGCGTTCTTGTAAATCTGAAGGACTAAAATGAACTGCTTGCTGTAGAAGAAACAGTAGCTTGGAAGTGAGGAAGAAATCTTACGGTGGCTAATAAGACATCTTAATAGTTTGCATATGCAGAGGATAACCTTAAACTTGAGTTTGATATTTCACGTTGCAGCTCACAAATGAGCTGCCTTTTATTCAAAGAACCAAGCTGTCTGTTTTCGAGTGGGTGGGTGTGTACCCAGAGTTGGCGCTGTGTTGGTTTTGTGCCCTGTAAGGTTGACACAGGCAGTGGCGACTCGCGGCCACACCGGGGCAGCCTCTCCCCTGCAGGCGGCCAGGCCTGGCGGATCGGCTCCAGGGAACTGACACCGTAGTCAAGTCCGGCTTGCTGGGGTGGCCAAGATTATTTAAAGGGGTCTAGAAACATCCATATTTCCTCCTTTAACATTTACTGCGAGCTCAGGGCTCTGGGTAAAAAGCCCGTGGGGAAGAAGAATGAACTGAGTGGAGTTTCCCCCACCCCCCTGGGGAAAATGCCTTCAGCCTCCCCACCCCCCGCCGCCCCCCAAATGTCCAGGTCGCCCCTTCCCCAAAGCAGAGGGCAAGCGAGAGAGGAGGGTGGGTCAGCTCGGAAGGCCAAACCCACGCCCCAGGCTGACCCGCTCTGCGGCCGGGTGAGCCCGGGAGAGCCACGCTGGAGGCCTGGGGGGTGGGGTGGGCGTGGGGGCAGAGCCCCGCCACCCCGCAGCCCGCGGCCCGCCCCCAAGTCCGGCCTGTGATTGGCTTGGGGGGCGCGTGTGCCCGCCCCGGCGAGGCGGGGAGGGTCCCCTCTGGGCGCCGGGTGGGAGGAGGCGGAGGACTGGGCGGAGAGAGCGGGGGCCGCAGGGAGTGAGCGAGGGGGCGGGCGAGCCGGGTTCCGGAGATCGGAGAGCAGGCTCCGAGAGGGGCGGAGTGCTGCGGGCGGGCGAGCCGGGAGGGAAAGCCCGGCGGGCTCCGCGCCGCCGCCCGCTGCACGGCGCGCTCTCCGGACCGCCAACCCGTACGGCCCCGCAGCCTTCCGGGAAGAAGCGGCGCAGGCGGCGGCCGCAGCGCGCGCTCGGGCTCCCTCACCTGCCGGCGTCCGGCGGCTCCCCCGGCGGGACGCGCGCAGGCCGGGCGCGGAGGAGGAGAGAAGACCGGCCGCCCGCGCCGCAGCCCAGCCGCCCGGGAGCGCCTCCGAGCCCTCGCGGGGCGCCGGCTCCATGGCGACCGGGCTCGGGGAGGAGATCTACGGACTTTCGGAAGATGAGGTGAGCGGTGTCCCTTCCCTCCTGGGACTCCCCGGGGAGTTCCTGTCCCGCGCCGGCAGGGGGTGGGGATCGGGCCGACCCCCGGGGGCGCGTCTCCAGCGCCTGCGGCGGAACCTCAAAGGCGGGTGTGCCCTGCGGTTGGGGCCCGGCTTGGGGGGGCGGTGGTCTTCCGGCCCTTCCGCCTGGCGCTTGCGCCCCCAAACCCTAGCGGTGCGCATTGTTTGTAAATAAAGCGGCGCGACGCCCTTCGAGCCGGGGTTCGCCCGGCTGCTCCCTGCTTTGGGAGTGGGAGGAAGGCGCGTGCGCCTCTCTGGCCGCCCGTTCCCCCTCCTCTCCCAGCAGCGTCTCCCGGGCTGTTGGGCAACTTTCCGCCTCTCGCCCCTCCAGCCCGGGAGTCCATGATGTATGTCACGTCTGGGTCTCGGCTGGGGGCCCGCGCCGCGCGGGGGAGCCCGGGGCCGCGGAGGAGTCTGAATTGTCTCCCCTTTGGAACTTTCCAGCGATCGAGTCAGCAAGTGCTCTTGATGAATGTGTGCTTATCACGGTGGGAGTAGGCGACAAGCTCGAGCTGGGTGTGTCTGTCCCTTCGGCTTGCAGAGTCGAAACCAGGAGAGTGGATCTCGGGGTCTTTTCGGTGGGGGAGGACGGCTGGCGTGGTGGCAGGTGCTACTGGAA
The DNA here is from genome assembly GCF_022837055.1 of Prionailurus viverrinus. NCBI lineage: Eukaryota > Metazoa > Chordata > Mammalia > Carnivora > Felidae > Prionailurus > Prionailurus viverrinus. Next base: position 78,052,372 of record NC_062572.1, read on the forward strand.
ACTTGGGGGAAGCTTGCAGCCCTGCCATTTTTTTTTTTTTTTTTTCCTTTTTCTTTCTCCCAAGGATTTAAAGCCCGGCACCTCCGGGGTAGAGACAAAAGCTCAATTGAGCTCTTTTATTAATAAAGCAAATCAGATAAGCCACGCCTCCAAGGCTGCCGGTTCGACTGGAAAGAGCTTTGTTTTTACCCTCACTCCTCGCAGTTTCCCACTCCTCCTTTTCGAAGCGATCCTGGTAAATCGCTGCTGAGCCCTCTCTCGACCAGCCACGCTCGGCTCTTATTGGTGTGTTGCGCGGCCAAAAAGGGGGGGTGGGAGGCCTGTCGCTGGCGCGGCGTGACCGGCAGGCTGGATGGAGCAGGTAGGAGGGGTTTGCCATCTGGCGGGGTGCGCGCTCAGGTCTGGCTCCCCTTTCGAGAGGTGAATTTACAACCCATGAAGCATTACTCAGCAGGGAGGTATTTCCTATCCTGGTTCATTTCATGAAAAGTTGATGCCTGGAAACCCGAGGATTTCTGGCTTTCCCTTTCTTCCTCTCCTTTCTTTTCTGAGGTCCCCTCTTTCTCCGGGGTTGGGGGTGGGGTTCACGGAAGGCTATTATCTAGACCTGCCCACGTTATGGCTTCTCTCTCACCAGCTTTCTGGTATGGGGTGTGTGTGTGTGTGCGCGCGCGTGCTTTGTAAGTGTGTAATAGAATAGTTATCTTGGGGTGGGGAGGGTGTTTGGGGGTATGGCTTTTTTTTTTTTTTTCTTCCTTAACAGCTAGGTAAAGCTTGCTGTGGTGTGTATTTTATCAGAGAATGATCGCAATGCAAATAATGCGTGATTTACGTTTTCGATTATTTTGCCAGGCTGTGCTCGGGTAAAATAATTTCCTTTTTTGGAGCAGTCACCTGGGGATGGGTGAAAGGACCATTGTTTTCTTTTACCCAGGGGGTGCTGCTCTCCCCGGCAGGCTCGTCTGCCGGAGCTTCCCCTTTCACTCTCCACTTTTCCATTTAATGAGCAGCAGTAGATGGCAGGCAGCGAGCTTTTAGGAAGGTGCTGAGATACAGACATTCCTAAACAAAGGGCTTTTGAGGTATTGTGGGGGAAGACCGCTGCATTTCATCTTTGGTCTCTCTCGCTTTTTTTACAGGATTTTCAAAGCTCCCTGAAAAAAAAAATATTACTATTAAGAGTGTTTTGGGAAATTTAACGGGATCAAGGAGTGCTATGTACATCCCTGTTTAATCTTTCTTTACGTGTACATCAGCGTCCCCTTCTACCTCGAGTGCATCTTGCCGCTTGAGTTAACACAGATCTTCTTAACTGGCGTCCAGTGTGAGAGTGGAGGATGAAATACAAACAGCATTGGGGTTTGTGTGTATGTGTATGACTGGGTTCATTCCTGCATGTTGCTCGAGGGATGTTTGGGGCTGTATGGGGAGCAGCACGAGGTGACGAAGACATTTTACTGAGTGATGGCTGTGTCGCTAGAACTATTTAGATTCCACGCCCCCCACCCCCCCTCCCCCCCTGCACGTTGTATTACAAAAGGCAACTCACATCTGTTGTGTTTTTTCAGCTTCCCCCGCCAGTGAGAAAATAAGGCAGGGCTGTTTTGATGACTTCCCATTTCTATGGTATTTGCTTTTTATGGGAGATTTTGCACTGTCAGGTTACCCTTTGGAAAATCAGGGGATGCCTTCGTAGAATATTAACAAATTGTGGAATTTGCACAGTTTGTTTGGTCTCTCTGAGTTAGCCTGTGTAAGGAAACAAATGACAGATCTTCACAGGCTCCGAAAGCAGACTGGCTGAGGCTGTTTTTTCCAGGCGTATTAAATATGGGTGTACCTCAGTTCGGGCACTCGATGTGCTGCAGGACATCATCACACAGGAGGAGGTTTTGATTGCCACACAGTTATCTTATGCACCTCTTAGCAAAATAGGTGTCCCTACCTGGCACATTTCTTAGAAGTAAGTTTGTTTTTTTCGTTGGAAGTTGATGGGAGAGCACTGTGTGTTTGGAGGGCACTCAGGTTTTGTATCCCCTCTCAGAAAGCTTCTTTAACTGTAAGTGCTGCTGCTGATGCAGTGGATGCCAAGACGGAGGACCTTGCTCCTGGGTCTCTCCAGCTTGTAGAATGGAAGGGATTAAATGTGGACTTTGCTTGTGTGAATGCACGCACTGTTTATTTTTTGTGTCTTTCCGGCTGAGGTTCCTCAGTGAGTTATTATTCCTATTTACTGGTGTAAATCGGGTCACCTTCAGGAAACCAAATTTGAAATTGCCGTCAGGTGAAGGACTTTGGGTGTTAGATGAGCAGATTGGCCAAATTTTGTGATTCCGGGCCCAGCATCAGATTGGGTTTGGAATCCGAATGGTTGGACCAGTTGCGTCTGGCACGCTTCCTTGGCAGTTTTTTGTTTTGCTTTGTGTATTTATTTATTTAATGGCAATCCCGTAGCACATTTTGGCAGTTTACTTGGGAGTGTTACTGTTGATCTTCTGAAATCTTTTATTACAACATCCTTTCTAAGAGTTTGGAAATCCTTTATGGAAGAGATTTTTGCTGGGCGAAATACTAAAGTCTCAATGACAGCTTTCTTATTAGATGTGGCATTTTTGGGGTGGTTATGGGGAGGTAAATGGCTTGGAAATGAGGGCCAGGCTGACGTGGGATAGTCCTTTGACACCTTCCGTCTGTAATTTATGTAAACCAGCATAATTGGCGACGGTTTCGTATGCTTTCTCTATACCTAGCACCATGTTAGGCCTTGATGTACTTGTCTCATTCAATCCTCATGAACCCACTGTGAGGCGTGCTAAGATTTACAGGTGAGGAATGGAAGCTCAGAGATGTTAAGTGACCTGTATAAGGCCACACAGCGAGGAAGTTACGGAATTGGGCCCTGAACCCCGTTCTGTTGATCACACAGCCCTAGCTTTGAACATGCTTCCTCCCTTCCAAGTTATCTTGAAAGGTCTTCATAGCTGGGTTGTTGAGGTTAATTTGCAACGGTGATAAACATCAGGAGTTGTAAACTGAATGACCTCTAGGTCTGCATTGACCGGGAGGCTTTCTTAGCATGGTCTCCATTGTGTTTTAAAACTTGAGAGTTTTTACAGAAAATGGTAAAAATCTCACCTCACTGGGGCTCCATTCTCACCTGGCAACAATTAGTGGGTCCTAGGCGTCGCCCTGGAGATGTCCCCTACACCCTATTCTAGGTTTCTCTTTATTCGCTTGCATATAATTACCTCCTTCATAACAAGCACTGAAGGTTGGCGCAGGTCTGTTTTCTTTAAGAGGCTGCCAACTTGAAGATGCACCATTATTTTACGTACCACTAAGAAAGAATGAAAAAAAAATTGCTGTCACACCGTGTTATACCATTAATTTCATGAAGCATCCTTATTTCAGGGTGTTTTAGAATTCGCGACTCCGATTAGAAACCTGCGATAACCCTGGGCCGTCAGTTTCAAATAATACACCAGTCATTCAACACTTTCAAGTCAGTTGCTAGTCAGATTTTTGCCTTTCTGTTACTGCAAAAAGAGGTAGCACGTGGGAAATGGTCTTGACTGGACATTGGCAGAGAAGAAGCAGGGAGCCCACAAGAGAGGCCACCTGAATAGCCATCTGTAAGTAATTCAGAGGAGTCGTTAATTTTTTAAAAAGTGGTCCGTGTGTGTTTTCAAGAGATCACTTGGAAAACCCTGCGTGCTGTCTCTGCGGCTGTGCAAAAGCGATCACAAGATTGCTTTTGGAAATTAGTTTAGATACTGTTTGGATCTAAGGGTGGATGCTGAAAAGCAGTTTTGTAGAGGGAGATAAGACTTGCCCATTTGTTCCAAGTCCAAATGCCTGAATCAGGCCTAGCAGTGCTGGCTGGTATGCTCTGTGCCCAGGACACGGGCTTACCCCAGTGACAGCCTGCATCATGATTGGTAGCATTTAAGAAAAACTCTAAAAGGGCCTAGGTTTTATTGTGATATTTAAAAGCAGTTATTTTTCATTTATATATTTTTTTAATGTTTATTTATTTTTGAGGGAGTGAGACAGAGTATGAGCAGGGGAGGGACAGAGAGAGAGAGGGAGACACAGAATCCCAAGCAGGCTCCAGGCTCCGAGCTGTCAGCACAGAGTCTGATGTGGGGCTCGAACTCACGAACTGTGAGATCATGACCTGAGCCAAAGTCTGATCGTAACCAGCTGAGCCACCCAGGCACTCCTGAAAGCAGTTTTATAAATGGGCAAATATAACACATTGTCTTAAATTCTACTCTCGTTAGATTTTTTATTTTTTTTCAGGAGTTCAATGGAATTTGTAGAAATCGATATTTTAATTTATATCCTCTTCAGTTTTATTTAGTCAGAATGTTCTGAATTCTCCTGTTACTGAAAAGCAGTTTCCTTAAGGAATAAAAATCATTTTGCCCAAAGGGGTAAGGACAGCATTAAAACAGGAATCGTCAGACAATCCTGGATTCTTCACCATGGCAGAATTTGTTAAAAAAAAAAAAATTTTTTTTAATGTTTGTTTTTGAGACAGAGAGAGCATGAACGGGGGAGGGTCAGAGAGAGGGAGACATAGAATCTGAAGCAGGCTCCAGGCTCCGAGCTGTCAGCACAGAGCCTGACGCGGTGCTTGAACTCATGGACTGTGAGATCATGACCTGAGCCGAAGTCGGATGCTTAACTGACTTAGCCACCCGGGTGCCCCTACCTACCATGGCAGAATTTAAAGAGAAGAGGTTGAATGGTAGCCGGGCATCTTCGCAGTGCGGTGAGGACCCACATCACCAGGAAACTTCCTTGCAGGGTGGTTCTGTGATTTTGGGAGCATCAGTATGCTTGACGTGTAGTCAGGAGGAATCTCCAGGGAGAAATCCCGGGCATTAGAGAATGATGTCACACGCCACTGAGGGGAGAAACCTTATGCTCACTGCCTGTTTAATAGCCTTCCCGCATGGTGCAGTTCTTTTTGTTTAAGTTTTTTTTTTAAACGTTTATTTATTGTTGAGACAGAGCATGAACAGGGGAGGGGCAGAGAGAGAGGGAGACACAGAATCTGAAACAGGCTCCAGCCTCTGAGCTGTCAGCACAGAGCCCGACGCGGGGCTCGAACTCACGGCCCGTGAGATCATGACCTGAGCCGAAGTCGGACGCTTAACCGACCAAGCCACCCAGGCACCCCCTGCATGGTGCAGTTCTTAAACAACATAGCAGCATGGTAGTAGAGAAACCAATCAGTTTCGAGACATCGAGATCGTCTTACAATTCTTATTTTGAGTTAGAGGATCTGTTTTTTTTTTTTTTTTTATTTTATTTTTTTTAAATTTTTTTTTTTTTTTTTTCAACGTTTATTTATTTTTGGGACAGAGAGAGACAGAGCATGAACGGGGGAGGGGCAGAGAGAGAGAGGGAGACACAGAATCGGAAACAGGCTCCAGGCTCCGAGCCATCAGCCCAGAGCCTGACGCGGGGCTCGAACTCCCAGACCGCGAGATCGTGACCTGGCTGAAGTCGGACGCTTAACCGACTGCGCCACCCAGGCGCCCCTAGAGGATCTGTTTTAACAGACTTTATTGGTGCCTCTGAATTTGGGGTCCTGGATGAATAGGAGGGTTTTCAAGTGTTCTTGATGCGGTGGGTCTTTGACGTGTTTTTGCCTTAGTGATCTATTTAATCGATAATAAAGCCAACTACATGATCTTTTGACAATCCGTATTAAAGAGGATCAACATGATATATGCATACTGTAACGATGAAAATAAGTATGCGGATGTTAGGCTTGGTGGAGGCTGGGAGAAAGGTGACCAAATGTTACTTTCTGTTTTTGTATTGTTTCTCTTCCAGGTCACCGTATAAACAAATAGATCTCACTTTCTGACTATAGGTGGCAATGTTTGTACTGTTTAATGATGTTATCCTTGGTTGGGAGTTGCTTGTTGGGGGAATGTAGAAACGGGAGCTGAATTTAGAGATGAAGATCATGCAGATTTAAGAAACCAGTATCTTCCTACAAACTGAAAAAAGAAAAAATTAGTTGGGTAACAATACCTAAAGTGATGTGTGTCAATGTGATCAGTTTCAAGCATCATCCTTTCTCTAAGGTTCGCCCTTCTCCAGAGCCTATTAAATTTAGAAGAGGGAAGGCACTTGGTTGTGCTGGTTGTTGGGGGGGGTACCCACAAACACATACGGAAATGGTCCTTCTGAGAAACACTGCCGTGTCCTTTCTTGGGTGCCTAGGGACTTCTAAATAATGCTGGTTCTATACGGACTGTTCCAGAATGGCCATCATGGGCTTTGAGAAGGAACTAATAATTCTCGCCACTCCTGGGTGCTTGGTTGCTGGAGATCTTCTTGATTCCTGAGGTAAGACTGTAGCTCAGGTTCTAGCAGAGAGAAAATCGGTGGTATAAAGATCCGGGACACTTCTTTTATGAATATATAGGACCTCGTTATAGCTGTAATGTTTTGTTCTGATCCTGAGTGGCCTGAATGCTGGCTGTTACTGTAATACCTTTAGGTGAGGAAAGCCACATTACATAAGCGTATCTGGGGTAACTAGCTTAGACGTGACACTCAGGTCGACTTTTTGTCCCTGACTCCAAGGTCCTGTATTGATTCAGAACTTGCCGAGTTTGATGGTGAGACTATCCGATTCCCTCGCTGTCACCACATTCAGGGTTGGGTGACTTCTTGGCAGTCACTGAGATCCACTGAGAGATCTTGTATTTTTATGCCGCCTCTTCAAGAAAAAGGGGCCATTGAAAAGTGACTTTGTTCTTAGTGTAAAATGCTGCGATGTGAAAGCCACCCTGTAAAGGAGGCACTTAGAGTGGCTTGTGGGGATAGTGGTCCATGACGGGGATGCACTGGCCATCACAGGTCAGGATGGTGTCCCATCACCTGTGATGTCAGCTGTGGCGGACCATGGCTTCCCAGGTGCACTGGAGTGACTCAGGTACGTGTCCACCCCCCTCCTGTCCACCGGGGGGAGGCTGTGTGCTTTTTCTGCCTCTGCGCGGGACTGGCTGCCTCCAGACTGCGGGGGGGACCTTGTGGTGGAGTGACAAGGGCTCACTTGTGTTTGTGAGCCTCGGTCTTGGCCTTTGTTAGCACGATTTGCACATTTTACTTCCCAGTTTCAGCGGCATTCAGGGCCTGGCCTTCCCGGTCTCCTTGGATGAAGCTCCGGGTCCTGTTTTGTAGCGTGTCTTTGAGGGCACTTTGCGAAGCTGGCCTTGCACTGCGGGTGAGGCGTTGAGGTGGCCTTCGTGGCTGGGAAGATGCACGTTCCTACCTGGCGGGCCTCCGTGGAACATCTGTTAGGAATTGACGTCTTAAAATGCAAACTTAGTTTTGTTCCATGATCCGTAAGATTTCAAGTGTTAATGTACATTTTGGCACCTGTTCGAAGTCACCAGGGCTCTAGTGAAGACAGGCTTGGGTCAGAGGTGACGTAGAAGGTGAAGATCTTCTCTATTAGTTTTTCCTGCTTAAATGAAGATGTTTTCTGAATGGGCTAGTTTTACTCAACGTGCGTAAGTCTTGTTTTAAACGCTGGAAGTTATTTCGGTCTGGTGGTCCTCCCTCCACCCCTTCCAGAAAACAAAAGCAAGCCTAAGCTATTTAGAGAATTTGCTTAGTAAGCGCTCAGTGTGTACCTCGCGGAATTTGGAGGGCCACCTACTTAGTCTCCAGTCTCCCGACTACCTTTAGAACCGGTGTATGTTGGCTTCCTTTTCTGAGGCTCCATTTGTCTCTCTCTCTCTCAATAAGTGATTCATCTCCAGGTGCCATCACTGCGCCAACTTGATCTTCGGCGGTTTGGGTTGGAAAGGGGAAGGAGTGTGAGGTTTCAAGAAAAAGCAAAACTGGGACTCCATTTGCTTCCTTTTATCATTCTCCAGTTCCTTTTGTGCTTCGTGAATTGTGTGTGATAATTGGATGCAAACGCATCTACAGTCGGGTTGTTTTTACACGTCTGTACTTCCTCCCCATTTGTTAGTTACTCCAGAGGATAAACGGATGTGGCTCTTGAATGAGGCACTCTCTGAAGGGAGCTGAACCCTGGGTTGATTCTGTGTTGTAAAGTGTGTTTATCCCCATAATCGAGAAATTGGTATGTGCCATGCTGTCTGTCTCCCTTTGGAAATGATGTCTTAATTCCGCCGGCTGTTCATAGTGGAAGAGAACACTGAACTCAGAGTAAGAGCTTTTCCTTTCCTTTGAGAAGTGAGGTAGAGAAGAGTGTGCACCACCCATGGGGGTGGCTGGTGGGTTGGGGAGATATTGGAGAGGATTTAATAATGTGGAGATGTCACTCATATAGTTGGAAAAAGTGGGTTACAAAACGGGGGGTGCCATACAGTCCTATCTATTGTGGTTAAAAGTATTTATGCATAGAGGGGCATCTGGTGGCTCAGCCAGTTAAGCATCTGACTCTGAATCTCAGCTCAGGTCTTGATCTCAGGGTTGTGGATCTAAGCCCTGCATTGGGCTTTGTGCTGGATGTGAAGACTACTGTGAAAAAAACAAACTATGTATATGTGTGTGTGTATATATATATATATATATATATACACACACACACACATATATGTATATGTATATACACATATATATATACACATGTGTATATATACATATATATGTATATGTATATACACATGTATATATACACATGTGTATATATACATATATATGTATATACACATGTATATATATACACATGCGTATATATACATATATATGTATACGTATATATACACATGTGTATATATATACACACACACGTGCATGTGTGTATGTGTTTATGCATAGAAAAAATGTAACTGGGTACATATCAGGATAATAACAGTTATTTTTATTTTTATTTTTTTTTAATTTTTTTTTCAACGTTTATTTATTTTTGGGACAGAGAGAGACAGAACATGAACGGGGGATGGGCAGAGAGAGAGGGAGACACAGAATCGGAAACAGGCTCCAGGCTCTGAGCCATCAGCCCAGAGCCTGACGCGGGGCTCAAACTCACGGACCGCGAGATCGTGACCTGGCTGAAGTCGGACGCTTAACCGACTGCGCCACCCAGGCGCCCCAATAACAGTTATTTTTGAGTAAAGGGATTATGGGTAATTTTCATCATCTTTTTGTATTTTACTCATATTTTTCTATATTTCTACGGTGAACCTTTTCTTAATATAAAAGCAAATTCAAGAGGCTTTGGGTAAAAAATGCGAGCACTTGTTCAGAACAGATACTGATAGGGTGATGAACATATGTTCATCAAGGGCCCTGCTGCGTGCTTTGTATTTAAGGCTATCAAGGTCGGTGCGTTGCCACTCTTGCCTTTTAGGAGCTCCCTACCAACGTGGGAAGTTGCGGGATAGGTGAAAACAGGAGTGGACTTTTTTCCAAAACAAAGGCGTGGGGTGGGGAGTGAGTAAATTAGACTTACTTTCACTTGCAGTACAGAGGTTTCCTTTTGTCCGTCATGGACACTTAAAATTTGGATTTTCATCTTTCTGTGCATCACAGCTGCATAAAAGTAATTTAGATCATTAGTTGTGTTTTATGTTCTCTGAAATTTTTGTGTGCACAATGCAATTGGGGCCTGTGTGTGTGCCATAAAAACCAAACTGAAATCTATTTCTCCTTTTGCGTCTTTGGGTTTTGACTCAGTCTTGTTGCAGTACTGAATAGTTTTAGATCTCGAAAAGGTACTTGGACACTGCTGTGATCATCTGTGTGACTATCTAAGTATCCGGAAGCAGCTCTTTTTTTTTTTTTTTTTTTTAATTCTTTTTTTCAACGTTTATTTATTTTTGAGACAGAGAGAGGCAGAGCATGAACGGGGGAGGGTCAGAGAGAGGGAGACACAGAATCTGAAACAGGCTCCAGGCTCCGAGCTGTCAGCACAGAGCCCGACGCGGGGCTCGAACTCACGGACCGCGAGATCGTGACCTGAGCCGAAGTCGGCCGCTTAACCGACTGAGCCACCCAGGCGCCCCTGGAAGCAGCCCTTTATTTTGCCTTTGAGCTGACTTGTAACGTACATCCAGGATCGGTACATCTGAGTACATTTCATGGTGGTCCCTTCCCGAACAAAAGGGTGCAGTTGACAAATACCATGTTATGTCTGATCTGACACTTGTCTTTGTGTGTCCCTCTCTCTGCTGCCACTTTTAATATTTCTGACCTGAGGATGCATCTTGCAGTTGACGTGCGTGTATAATGTGGTGGTGGGTTCCCTGCACTCACACCACCCCCCCTCCTCCCCCCAAAGTTACAGTTTGCGGGTATCTCAGAATTGTAGTGCTTGAGTTGGCCAATCTCAATTTGTGTATCGTGGTGGCCTGTGCGTTATGGTAGATTATTGATAGTTGTCATGGAGACCAGCGTTATCTTTCTTATTCAGTTATGCTGTGTCTGTTAAGCAGCCACCTGGACAGTAAGGAGGAGTGCCAGCTCGGTGACGTCATCAAGGAATCAGGTTCCATTCTTTACTCCATGGTCTAAGGCCTGACCCTTTTCAGAGACCTTCTTGGTCTGAGAGTGGCAACCAGAGCTATGTTCTTTTTTCCTACTTGCAGAGGAAAGAGAATGGCTTCCTGGGTCTTTCTGTTAAGATTAAAGACATTTCATTCCCAGAAATACCTAGGCAATGTCTTGTGTCCCATTGGCCACAGAGGCTTTGATCTGCTCATGTTTTAACCAGCTGCTGGCAAGGAGCGGATGGGATTACCTTTATTGCTCTAAGGGTCTACCCCTTGAGCTGAGGTGAAGCCCATGAAGGCCCCACAGTCCACCCACTGGATAATTCATCCACCTTCAGATATATTCACCTTCAGAAATACCCATGGCTTCCTGAAATCACATGCTCCCATTCCCTAGAGAGGCAACCCATAGTTTCATCTGAGTATTGCAAGGGTCTCTGGTGATACACTGTCCCTTCTCTTACCCCTGAAAGGAGTTGTTTTTAATGGTCCAGTGATGGTATGGCTAAATAGGTTGGGTCCCCCAAAACATCGGCCTGCAATGGTGAAGAAAGTAGGATGCTACCATAAACCTCCCATTTGGAGAGGGTGAAAATAAGAAAACTCCCAGTGTGCTGGTCGCCGGATCAGGAATAGCAAGGCATCCTTGGCTTGGTCCGCTAGCCTGGCAGCTTATGGCTTTGCCCATTGTGGATTATGCCCATTGTGAGACTCTCCCAGGGTCCCTGTCCTCTACAGCTACAGGGTCCCTGTCCTCTACAGCTGCACCTGGACGCGGCCGGTCCTGGCAAACTGCCTCTTCTTGGGTCCTGCTTGGGTGTGAGTTTGGGGCTTCAGGGTTGGGTGTCTAGGGATCGAACAGCCGCAGGCTAGTGTTGGCTGATCTGGGTATTTGGCAATATTGCTCCTGTGAAAACTTAGTACTGAGTTTGTTTGCATCCGGTCAATACCTTGACCTGGTAACAGCAGCCCGTGACCTTTTCTAGATGAAGTCTCTGGTTCTGGGAGTTTCTGTGTCCTAGCGAATGGTCTCCGTGCCCTGTTCATCCCCTTCACTTCTGCCTCAGAGCAGTTTGAAGTTAGCCTCACATGAAGAGGCATACCGTTTGGATCCAACGGACGGCTGGGCGCTTGAACCCACCCTGCCTTTGCTCTGCCTAGTCAGAATGCCCAACTTCCCCAGGCTGGGATGGTGGGGCTCACAGGACCCTCCGCCTGCCCCCGACTCCACCATTTCAATCTTATTTATAGCACTTCTTTTTATACACAATCTGTTACGGTTAGGGCTCTTGATTGCAAGCAACAGTGACCGATTCTGATTAATTTAAGCAGAAAGGGATTTATCGAAGGCATTTTGGATGGCACAGGAGTACCTGTCAAGCTGGAGAGCCGGGCGTAGGCTGCGGCAGGGGCCAAGGGAGGCTGGGCACCCCAAATCACAGTGAAGGACCCGGGGCCCCCCGACACTGAATGCCACCTCTGACACCGTTCCATACCCGTCTCTGGGTGCCGCGTGGGGGCATCCCCCTTGCCGTGGCTGCGTCCCTCTCCTCTTGCTTACCTGTGTCGGGGGTCCTCACCACCACTCTCGGGCTCAGTGATTCCTTCACAGGGACCCAGAAATTGTCGTACTCACAGTTACGGTTTATTATAGTAAAAGGGCACAGAGCAAAGTCAAAAGGAAGAGATGTGTGGAGTGAGGTTTGGGGGAGACCAGGTCGCCGGCTTCCACGCGTCCTCTCCCAGTGGTGGCCCGCAGCGTGCGCAGAATTCCTCCAGCAGCAGCTGTGACAGCGTGTGTCACAGCGTGTATGGGACGTTGTCCACCAGGGAATCTCACGAGGGACTCCGAGCCCCGGGTTTTGTCGGGGGCTGGCCGTGGGATGCCCTCCGCCTAGCACACGCACTTCCAGACTCCCGGAATTGGACGTGAAGCACGTGGCCGGCACAGTCTGGGCACAGTGAGGCACAGGTCTTGTTCGGGGAGAGTTGCACCCTCTGCGGAAGGAACTGTTTACCGTTCAAGTTTCCAGACACCGGCGGGGGCCCAGCCTCGAAAGCGGGCCTTTCTAAGGAGACCGGTCTGGGCCTGCTGCACCAATTCCCACCTGCTCGCTGCCTCTTGGCATCCCCGATGGCCAGTCTCAGGCCCGTGCCGGCGACCCTTGCTGCCACGGGAGGGGGATGCAGGGTTTGTTCCTCCTTTTTTAAACTTTTGGTTTCTGTGGTGGGAGGTGGGCCTGGCCTCCCACCAGATCTCACACTGAGCGCCACCCCCCCCCCCCCCCCCCCCCCTGCCACATGGGAATTGGTTTCTGATGCTGTCAGCTGGAGAGCCAGGCCTCAGCCACTGCAGGGGCCAAGGGAGCATCAGCATCCCCCTCCCTAAAAGAAGACCCAGCTAAGCATGGATCAGGCCCGTTATAAATGTGGATTGAGTGGTTGCGATAGTGAGGCGAGGCGGTGTGTGTTTTGAGCATTTGCCATCCCTGCATCATGGAGAGGCCGTGACATATTGTTGCAAATTTTGTGTCCTTGTTGGGGGGGGGGCGCTGAGTGTACCCCAGGTGCTGTAGGTTTACAGGTGCTCCCCAGGGACCTACGGTGTCCTTGGAGATATGGGAGAGGGATTCAGTTGAGATTGAGGTGCTGTCAGCTGCTTGAGGTTGGGGGACAGAACATTCCAGACCGGGGGGGGGGGTGCGTAGCAAACATGAAGGCCCCAAGATGAAAATGAGCTGGAGGAGCTGGGGGAATGGCAGAAAACCAGAGTGGCTGGAGCCTGGGGGGGACTGGCAGGCAGCAGGGTCAGAGAGGGGGGACGGGACAGATCAGGAGGGCCTGGACAGCCACTGTGGAGGGCTGAGCTTTCCTCGGCACAGTGGGAAGCCGTTGGAGCGTTTTTCGGCAGAGGAGTAGAGGGATCTGATTTGTGGCTTGAAGTAACTGGAGGAGAAAGGGTTGTTGGAAGGACAGGAATGAATGAAGACAGGGAGGCCAGTCGGGGAACTCCGGGACTGGTTGGGTGGGTAGGAGGTGTGGCAAGCTGGGATTCGAGCGGGGGCACAGCAGAGGGAGGCGGAATGGAGGGACCGGCCATAGGTTTTGGAGGAATTGGCTGGGACTGGACTGTTAGACAGACTGGGGATGTTGGTGTAGCAATGGGCGGGGAAATCGGGAGAGCAGAAAGGTCTGTGCTGATGAGGCTAAAAGTAACGTGTCCATGAAGAATCCGGGTGACGCCAGCAGGCAGGTGGATATGAGCATCTAGAACCCAGCCCTGCTGTCAGGGCGGGGATGGGCTAGTTGACACTTGAGGCCGTGAATTTGGGAAAGGTGAGGATTGGGGTGGAGGAGAGGCCAGGCCCTGGGCGAGGAGGGCGGCTGGCGCCCTGGGGGACAAGTGACGGGAGGATGAGGCGGATGCCTTGGTGGCCCTGGTAGGAGCTGTGTCAGGAGGAGTGGGAACCCAGGCCCCCGGGGAGGCCACCCTTTGGAGGAATTTTGCTGCAAACGAGCGTGGAGGCCTGTGGCTGCCGCAGAGCGAGGGCTGGGTCCTGGAGGATGTTTTCTGAGGTTGGGAGACACCAGGGTGTATTTGTGTGCGGAGGGGGAGAGATTGATGCAGAAAGGGAGTCTGCCTTCGCAGTGGGTTTGGTGTGGTCACTGCTTTGGGGTTTCTGGGCCTGTTGGAAACCATCTGCGGTTGTGTTGGCATCGGTGACCCTTTGGCTGCCTCAGGCCGAGGAGGTGAGGTGGTAAGAGGTCAGTGGTTTCCTCCTCCTGCCCAGCGAAGCCAAACAATGGTGGACGTGGGGTGGGAGGGTGGGTAGTGAGTGTACATTTCCCTACGGTTGAAAAGGCACAGGAATAATGAGTCAGCACCAAACATGGCGAGGCTAGTATAGCCGTCCTAGGGCCCAGGAGCCAGCCTCGTGGCAGCCAGCACCACAGGATGCAGACCTCCTAAATGAAATCACAACCAAAAAATGTAAGTCAGCAGAGAGGCGGATTGAGAGAGGTTTTTCACCTTTTCAGTGGAATGCCGAGCTTCAGAAGTACTGTTCTGATTCGTGGTTGAGCCCCAGTTGACTTTCTGGTGTCCTCTGACCTTCTCTGCCCCATTGCCCTGATGCTTTGAAACACTTTTATTGTCTTAAATTGTATATCTTCTTAAAAGCGACTTCAGTCTTGTTGGAATGAGGTTGGTGTCAATACACGAAAAGGTTGATAATTGCAGGAAGGGACCGGAATGCCCGCTAATGGACAGTTGTAAGGATAGGACGAGGTGGTTTGGCCCATCCGAGTTCCATAATGGCCCTGTCGCTCCAGGAAGGAGCAGCTTCTCAGCTTACCGGGCTTATTATTGTGGCGATTTTAACTCCCGGGCCACAAAGACTGTGTGTGCCCTTCTTTGCCAGGCGCTTTGGATTGTGGAGTCTGCAACATGACGTTTCAGGCCGGTGCCCTGGTACGGACGAGGATAGTTTCTGCGGTTTCTCTGCCCTTTTAAGAATCTGAGGAAAATAAAGCCCAGGGGTGTTGAAGGCTCAAAGGCGAGTCTGCGCCCTTCTGTTGAGTGTATTTGCCTCTTTGGGACTTGGAGAGGCAGGAGATCTTTTCACTTAGAGTTTCTCTCTTCCCCATTTCCCCCAATTCTAAGTTAATCCTATGGACTAGAAAAAAGGGGTAATACCTCTGTGGCATGAACAAATTAGGGTTCAGAAAGATCTCAAAAATGATTTTTTGGGGGGGGCGGGGGGCACCTGATCTGCTGGGATTGGCTGATCTGCAGGTGTCTTGGATGGAGGGCATACTCGTGGGGCCTGATGTGGTGCTGGGGATGGTGAGAGGCCCTGACCGATTTGAGACAGCCGCGTAAACGACCATCACACGTGGTGGTCCATGAAGGAGCAGAAACAGCTCTCCAGGGCAGTGCTTTCGGGTCTGGGGCGTGAAGATAGGTGGAAAAGATGGGGTATCCAGCCTCGAACAGTGAGCTCTGAGCTGAGTTTTAGATAAAGATAAGCGAGCAGCCAAAATTCGAGCACTTTCTACATGCTCGGTGCTGACAGAAAGGTCTTAACAAAAACGAACTCTCCTCGTCTTCACCTCAGCAATTTGCGGTGGGTACGTCTTTCTCCATTTTATAGGGTCGGGAGAGAAACTGAGGCACAAAGATGTTAATTGATTTTGCCCAGAGGGTCACAGAGCTAGTAAGAGGCAGAGCCAGGACTTGAATCGAGGCAGTCTGGCTCCCAAGACCGTGGGTGGAACCGGCACCCGTGGTGTCTCAGGGCAGCTCTTTAGGGAGGAACCTTGTCCAGGAACTGGGTGCCCCATCCTTGGAGGCGCTCTGGGAAACCTGTGTGATTTGTGCTTTTCTGTTGCTTGCTGTGCAGCAAGGGGAGAGTGGATTTGAGGTGAATAACCATAGGAGGTCCTGCAGCTGGCCGGGTAGAGATGGTGATAATGACAGTGGAAGCCAGCAAGGGGGATAAATGCAGGAGGCATTTTAGGGGGCGGGCTGCATTGGATTGGTTACTGGTTGATGAGGTGAGAAAAAGGAAGGAGTCTAGAATAGTCACCCAGGTTTCTTGTTTCAGAGGGCTACATGGATGGGAGGAAGGGAGAAACCCACATTTAGTAAACACCTAGTATAAAGGCTCTAAACTGGGGGGTATCCCCCCTCCAACATTTGGCTATGCCTGGTGATATTTTTGGTTGTCACAACGTGGGAGGTGCTCCCGGCGTCCAGTGGGGAGAGGCCAGGGTCACTGTTAAATATCCTACAAGGCACACAGCGTCCCCCACAACGAAGAAATACCCGGCCCCAAATGCTACTATTGCCAGAGTTGAGCAATCCCACTCCGAGGCCTACCAGTTGTACATAGAGCTATATAATTTAACCCATGGACCAGTCATGAGCTGTTGTACATCCTATCTTTCACATTTTTCCAATGACAAAATGAAGGCTTAGAGGGGAACAGGACCCAAGCCGCGGAGCTAATAAGTTCCAGGGTCCGAATTTGAACCCCTGTCTTCTGGATGTAGGATTCAGACAAGCCTTCTCAGTTCTCCCTGCTGCTTTTATTCCGAACGGTGCTGCAAAGGAAGAGGCACGTCGGGCTGGGGGGTTCTTTTTCTGTAGTGCTGGCTCCAGACTGGAGGAGGCAGGAAGGAAGGTGGTTATTTATACTCCGCTCCGCATAGGATCGAATAGCTCTGCGTTTTCCGATCCTGAAGGTCTTACAGTGAAGATTTCACAGAAATATGATCATTTAGATGTTGGCTTCCCCCTGCAGATCTAAATATGGGAACACGTACTATCCTCTCCTTGAAAAAAAAAATACTGTTAATTTACGGTAAGATAAAATGCAAAAATTGTCATTCCAAGCCCTATTTATTCCCTGTGCATATGAACTATTGCTGGCTGTCTTTTACTAATTTAATTACTCAGTATCCCTGTGGGAAGGGATAAACACGAAGAGGGGGAATTTGGAGGATCATCTAGGACTGCTCTGGATTTAAAGACAAATGTAAAAAAAATACATTGGTTTGCCAGAGGTAAGGAGCCCTTTAGAGAATCCGTTTGTTTCAGTGTGTGGTCTAGAATGACCAGACAGCTTTTGGTAGCTCAGGCCACAGTTGCTAATTTTCTAATGGGGTTTCTAATTTTGTCAGCTGCTGCCCACTCTGGTTATTATCCAGCTCCCGGGCAGATTTTGGATGTATGTAGCAGCCTTCCTGGGTAGCTCATGACGTTAGAGATTTGGGACAGAGTTCTCCTAGCTGAACTCTTCATAATATCGTACTATTGATATTTTCAAGGTTATGTTTTTGAAGATACAGTCTTGGATGGTGATGTGAAAGGGGACTGCGTCACTGAAATTGGGATAGGAACTTTTATGGACATGATTTGTCTGTTTAAAACAGCTTTGTGCTGTGTCATCTTATTATTTGGAAGCCGCACGGTGCCCTGGTGCTTGGGCTGTTGGGACCATTCGGTGAGCGCGAAGTTTGTCCTTCACCCATTGGATCTGTTGTCCTGAAACAGATGAGACTCTTGAGTCCAGCCAGTGCTCTGGGGGGTTGTCACCTTCGAATCTGTTGCCAGTCTTGCTAGAAAGCAGGTGCCTAAGAGGGCCCTGAAGGGTGTTCCCATCACGGAGTTGGGCAAGCCAGTGGCAGAGTCGCAAGCTTTATGTTGGAGAGTTCATGTTTTCATTATGGTACAGATTGATAGAAAATCAGAGGGCAAATGGGCACAGGAGGGCTTCATACTTGGTTGTTGGCCGCCATCTTGGTGCAAGCAGTTGCTAGCCTGGATTATACCACTTTCAACGTTGAACTTGCTTGTATAGTTTCTGCCTTTCACATCCCTTGTTGAGGTTCACGTGCATAACTCAAAAGTAGTCCTAGGAAGTTTTGACAAATAAACCGAAGGCACAATCAGTGAAAGGAACCCTTCTAAATTTAGCTCAATATCGAGGCATAACTATCAAAATAACAAATGTCTGTTCATTCTATTGTTAACATTAGTCAGTGCCTAACTGACTGGGCTTAGCTTTTTTTGGCCCAAGATGCCCCAGTGAGGAAGACCTTATTCTATATTGCTTGCCTTGGGAAGAACAATCAATTGTGTTTCCTTTTCTGGGATGGGAAGACCACAGGCAACATGATCTAGTATTTTTAAAAAATTTTTTAATTTAAATTAAATGTTTATTTATTAAATTAAATAAATGTTTATTTATTTTTGAGAGAGAGACAGTGCGAGCCAGGGAGGGGCAGAAAGAGAGAGAGAGGGAGACACAGAATCTGAAACAAGCTCCAGGCTCTGAGCTGTCAGCACAGAGCCCGACACAGGGCTCGAACTCACCAACTGTGAGATCATGACCTGAGCTGAAGTGGGACGCTCAACCGACTGAGCCCCCGACACGTCCCTGATCTAGTATTTTTTTAAAGCATTTGTGAAGTAGACTTCCTTTAGAGAGAAAACATTAGTGAGGGCTCCACGTGTTGGCTTAAATTATTTTTTATTATAACGTTTCTTAAAATGTGTCCAAACATAAAAAGGAATAAACGCGTTTATAGTACGTGCATGACCATAGTGATCATGAGAACCAATATACAGATTCATTACAAATCTAATTCCCACCCTAATTCAGTTGAACTATGATTTTAATGTGATAGGTGATGCTGTTTGGCTAAAACCACTGCCATCCTCTGTGCTCAGGAAGTCTGGCTGCTAAGACAAGTTTTTTTCCTGACCTGCCACAGGCAGTGGGGTTGGGGGCGGGGTCATCATTTATCCTGTTTTCCTTTACTTCCGTTATTCAGACTTTTATTGTACTTTGTGCTAGAGCACAAAGGCATCGTTGACTTAAAGTCGAGTTAGCTGGAGACACCATGGGAGCTACTGTTGCCATCTAGACCACGCATACAAGTGCCGACGGAAGCTCCAGAAATCAGCGAGAGTACGCAGCTACATGAAGTGGCCGTGTAGATGATCTAGAATGTGCTTGTATTAAGGTATGAAGGTCATCGTTGCTGGAAGCTTTCTGTGCAAGGTGTGGTCCTTGCTCTCAAGCTGGGAGGGAATTCCTGTGATGGGTGGGGGAGCCTCTTTGGAAAGAAAGCTGCTGTATTCTGTTGGCTCTGCTGTGACGTGTCAGAATGTGGGTGACTCTCACCTGGCTCCAGTCATGTGGCTGCATTGAGCTTGTCAATTACATCAACCACATCCTAAGCATTTCTTGCTGTTTGATCTTGCACAGATCTTGTCTTTTAAAGATAGTTCGGTGCTGAAAAATTCCCTGATAAGATAACACCATTCAGTCTCCTCTAGCCATTCCTTAGCAACTCTTTGTCCACTCTCACCATCAGATGACCTTGCTGATTTTCCAAGTAGTAAATGCTTTTGTTATATTTTTTCTTCTCTCTCTCTCTCTCTTTATATTTTTTTCAAGGCAACCAGAAATCCATAACTGGTACCTCAGCTATACATGGAGTTGTGCAAGTTTCCAGAATAGCTTTGGTATTCTTGAATGAAAATAATTCCTTTCTCCCTTGGCTTTTAACTGGAGATGACAATAAAATAAGGAACAATTTACTTTCTTAACAGAACGAGTGTTGCCATTCAAGGTGGTTTCTTGAGAGGCCTTTGCCTTGACTCTTCACAGGGTAACTGTAGGTCAGTGAATTTTTTGGTAATCCTTACTCTGTCGACACTGCCTTCTCAGCCAGGTTACTGTCCACATCAGCCTCATTACCTTACAGTAACACCTCATCAAAATGGCCTTAACTGCATCCAACACTCCTCTTACTCACTGTGGTTGGCTTTGAGGCCGTTTCTAGAAATATAATTTATCCCCTGGGAAAGCATGCTTGCCCACCACTCAGGGTGTTGGGTGTAACGGGATATGGGCTCTCATGGCAACTCCTCCAGTAGAGAAGGTCTGAGAAGGTGTTGAATGATGACTTTCTATTGAAGTAAGTGTTTAGAGTCCCAGGGTGGCTGGAATGACATGCCAAAAGTTCTTGGTGCTGTATTCGGAAAGAACCAGGCACATTCTCTAAGATGCAGATCTTGTAGAGTTAGTATCAGGAAAGAAACTTAGCATAAATCTTTAACAAAAGTGGAGGCAGAAATTACTGAATTTTTGTACGATAGAAATATGTACAAATCCACCCCGCCCCCCTGCCCCGCCTCGTTACTTCAGTTGTTTGTTTCCTGTTACATCTCATGATATTTTTGGAAGGCTTTTGTAAATCCCATTTTTAAGCCTCCGTTTTCATAGAAGTTAGGTGGTTTGGGGTTTTTCTTGGGATGTTGATTTCTAGGCACTAAGAAATTCAGTAACTGGCTGAGAGAGCGTTTTCTCATTGAATGCCGCAAGCTTGTTTGGGGATTGGGTTGATTTTTGTGAGGTTTCTAAACTTAGATCCCTCATCCACACCCACAGTGGATTCAGAATGTGCTGTCTTTAAGTGATCCTTGATGTGCTCACCAGTGTAAGCATTTTAAGGCCCTTTCTTTTAAAGTGAACTTAAATGCATTTCAGTTTCTGCCAAGAGAGAACAACTGGTTGGATGAAAGTCCAAATTCACATATCACGCTTGCACATGTTTAAGCCCAGTTTTGAGCACATATATGTGCATCTAATACCACAGAGATCTCAGGCCGTGAAGAGTGACAATAAAGGGAGATGATAGGGTATCATCCTAGTATCCCTGCTTGGATACCCGTTTGCTGTGCCTATTTGAGGAGTTACCGGGAAGTGATCTAAGTTGACATTTTCTGGTTAAAGCAATGGCTGGGGGTAAGGTGGGGTGAGTCACCGTGAGGGCACGCCTGGCTTTCCTGCTGCCCCTAGCTCACCGGGCGGGGGCTCTGGGGGCTGTTGGGGTACACCTGGACCTCCTGGTAAACTTACAGTTCCCAGGGAATAGGGTCTTTTAGCTAAGAAGTGAGTCTAAGCTAGGGAGTAAAGAGAGTAGCTCTGTGGGAATTCAGCACTTTCAGTGCTTTTGTGACTGCCCACATAGATTGTCCTTTCAAATATCTAATTCGTGTCCCAGCGGAGCTGTGGCCTAGTGGAAGCTGGAGGAAAAAAGGTCTTACGGTGTTTCGCAGATCGGAGGTGAACTGAGGGGACCGGGGAAGTCGGCACTTTGGAGCCAGTCTGGGAGTGCAGGGATGCTAGATGACAGCTGGGGGAGGCAGCAGGGAGCGGGGAGCGCAGGCGGTCCGTGTCCAGGTGGGGCATTGGGCTGGGGGGGGGGTGAGTTTATTTATTTTGAGAGCAAGAGAGAGCAGGGGAGGGGCAGGGAGAGAGAGAATCCTATGCAGCCTCCATGCTGCCAGCACGGAGCCCAACTGCTTCAAGTGGGGCTTGAACTCAGGAACCGTGAGATCATGACGTGAGCTTGAAACCAAGCATTGGATGCTTCACTGAGCCAGCCAGGGGCCCTGATTATCGTGTTGTGTTAGGTGCGACGCATCGCCTTAGAATTCTACGACAGACTGAAAGGAAACCTACAAGGGAAGATATCTGTTCCCAACTTCCTATTTCTTTTTTCTGTCTCTCTCTCTCTCTTTTTTTTTTTTTTTTTTTTTTTCCATTACTCATCAAGGAAAGGTAGACACTTAAGAGAGGTCAGTGAGGTGGATGGCCCTGAACCAGGTTTGGCGCTGAAGTGATGGTTATGTCCTAGTTGTAGGAGACAGTGGGGCGGGCCTCTGAGAGCACTGGATCTTTATTTCTTCTTTTGGAAAGGATGTGTTTCTCTGAAACTCTTTGTTACTCTTCCCTAGAATGGTTTATCAGGAATTGGGATGACCTCCCTCTGCCCTTCCTCAGCAAGTGTTAACAGCATATGGTGAGCACAACTGTTAAGGCTTTGTTTCCACAACTTTCCAAGTCGCTGAGCACCAGCAGTGCCAGACTTGCACTCCGGACCACCACACCGGGAACGGGCTCTCGGAAGCTGAAGTCCGTGTAAATCTAGCAGGGTGGGAAAATGATGATGGGGACTCCCATCTTCTCATCATTTTTCTCTTTCCTAAGCTCAGTGTTGGGACGTGGTCGTAGGGATTCCCCTGGAAGAAAGTTTGACCAGATAGAAAGCAGTGATGATAAATTTTCCCCATCTTTCTTGTGCATTGTGTTCAAGAAGTAGCAAGTTACTCAGAACACGAACAGGAAGTGTTAATGTTGTAATGCTGGGTCATGCGGTAATACTGAGTTTTAAATGATGGTGAACGTTCCACTAAGATTTCATGCACAAATAAAGAGAAGGGCCCTAGAATTCCAGAGCGAAAGAGTAAGGGCCTCTGAAAACTTTTGCCATAAATGCGTTGAGAACAATGGCAAAAGCTATCAATACCAACTTTTTCAGAACTTAAAGACTTGGCAACATTTGAGGAATACTTGTTCAAGAAAAACAATGTGCTCTCTCAGCAGGAAACAGTGAGCAGTGATGTTTTAACTTGTGCTAATCCCATCCCTCCCTTACCCCAACTGCATAGTGGCCTTGAAAGCTAGCGGCCTTAAAAGTATGGTAGTTGGGGGCGCCTGGGTGGCGCAGTCGGTTAAGCGTCCGACTTCAGCCAGGTCACGATCTCGCGTTCCGGGAGCTCGAGCCCCGCGTCGGGCTCTGGGCTGATGGCTCAGAGCCTGGATCCTGTTTCCGATTCTGTGTCTCCCTCTCTCTCTGCCCCTCGCCCGTTCATGCTCTGTCTCTCTCTGTCCCAAAAATAAAATAAAAACGTTGAAAAAAAAAAATTAAAAAGCATGGTAGTTGTGAAAACCGGTAGTCTAGCAGCCACTGGATGGGGCCGAACAGAACTTCGGAACTCTCTAAAAGGCCCACTCCCAAAGAAGTCACTGTTGGAATTGCCTGCAGCTTGCTTGAAAGCTTCATTCTTAGAGCCTGTCTTCATTTGACCTGACTCCGAGCTCACTTTGCGTAAGGGGCTCTACTCACTGAGCGTTTGTTGGAAAGAATCAGATGCAGTTGTTTAATCACAGCCCCCTGACATGATCTTGGTGGTCAGGGCCAACAAGTAACTGACCAAAATACACTAAAAAAACCCTAGGAATGAAATGTCCATCAAGGACTTTGAAAAGCTCCAGTATATTTCTGGGAACTTACAAGGCTTTGCATGTGCCCAGGAAAGACCCGAGAAGACCCTAACTTCTCACCTCTGGCTGACCTTGACGCTCTGTGCAAGCAGAAGTGAAGACTGAGAATTATAAACTGTCTGGCAGAGCATTGAGGGCACATCCCAGCACATACACAGAAGCTCTTGGTAAAGGCTGGAAGGTTATTTGTTCAGAGCAGTTAAGGAATCTCTGTCCAGTCATTAGCAAACCACTAAGTGAACTAAGCAGAGACTTCAGTGGCTGCGTGGGACAAAAATACAGACTTTACAGAATTAGTGCAGGAAAATCACTAAACAGTAACAACAACAAACTCTGGGATCCACAACAATTCTGGAATCTGACTTCCAGAATTAAAACATCATATTCTTTAAAATGTTCAGTTTTCAACCGAAAATTACAAGATATCTTGGAGGGTAAGGAAAATGTGGCCCATACAAACGGGAAAAAAAATAGCAGTTAATGGAAACTGTCCTGGAGAAAGCCCGGATTTTGGATCAGCTATGATCAGATATGTTAGATATGTTTAAATCAGCTGTGATAGATATGTTTAAAGAATTAAAGGGAAAAAATGGAGTGGAAAAAATAGTGGATGTAAGTAAGGTAGGGATTATTAAAAATTCTGGAGTTGAAAAGTATAGTAACTGGAAAGAAAAATTCACTAGAGGGACTCAACAACAGATTTGAGCTGACCCAAGAATGAATCCGTGAATTTGAAGGCAGGTTCATTGCGATTTTCCAGTGTGAGGAAAAAAAAAAGAATAGAAACACAGACAGAACCTTAGAGACGTGTGGAACGTTGTCAAGTTCACGGATTGGAAGACTTACATTGTTAACGTGGCGGTACTTCCCAAATGGATCTACGGATTCCCCGACATCCCTATAAAACCCCATTTGGCTTTTTTGTAGAAATTGACAAACTTGATCCTGAGATGCACATGGAAATGCAAGGGACTCAGAATAGCCAAAACAATCTCCAAAAAGAAGAACATAGTTGGAATCAGAATTCTCAATTTAAAAAACTTACTACAAAGCTACAGTGGTAAGCCACATTGATCAACAGAGTAATTGAAAGTCCAGAAGTAAGTCCTTACATTTATGGTGTATTGTTTTTTCTTTCTTTCTTTTTTTTTTTCAATATATAAAGTTTATTGTCAAATTGGTTTCCATACAACACCCAGTGCTCATCCCAAAAGGTGCCCTCCTCAATACCCATCACCCACCCTCCCCACCCTCCCACCCCCCTTCAACCCTCAGTTTGTTCTCTGTGGTCTATTGTTTTCTAACAAAGGGTGCTAGGATGTAAATGAATAAACAAAATGTGTTCTGTCTGTGCAGTGGAATATTATTCTGCCATTAAGGAATAGAGGTCGGATACATGGTACAACGTGGATGAACTCTGAAAACATTATAGTAGGTGAAAGAAACCAGGCACAGAAGGCCACACATTTACTGGAAGTGTTCAGAATAGTCAAATCCATAGAGACGGCAGGTAGCTTAGTGTTTGCGGGAGGCTGGTGGCAGGAGGGAGGGAATAGGGTGTAACTGTAAATTGTATAGAGTTTCTTTTGGTGTGGTGCCAATTGTTTGGATTCCCTAAAGTTGATAGATGCCTGGCTTTGTGACTCAGTTAAAAATCACTGAATTGCATATGCCAGGAGTAGTCATGTGAAGAAAAAATTTGTGTAGCACAATGAGGGGGAAGAAAGCTATAGAGATGTTCTTAGGTAATTTGAGGCTACCAAAAAACTTCTGTCTGATGGAGGCTGTGAGACCCCAGCGGTGATTACAGAGTAATCAGGTGATTACAGAGTAAACAAGGATAATTTGTTTTAAAGACTAACACAAATTCTTGTCCTTTATGCTAGTTCTCTTCAGGGAGGAAATGGTGCTGGGTCTTAAGACCAGGAGCCCAAGCCCTAACATTAGACAAGGACATAGAAGATACAAAGACATCCCAGCCAGTGTTGGCTATAAACGTTTCAGTATGTGACACATGGTTGGCTTAGAGTAAGAGGATGCTGGGAAATACGAAAGCAGGAGGGGCAGGAAAAGGGAGACTTCTCTATTGGCGACGAGTTGGATGGGCAGACAGTTGTTAGGACATAATAAATCTGCATATCCTTTACATGCTTTCTTTGTGCGCTTGAGAAGGTATGCTTTTGCTTTGGATGGTGTGTTCAGTATGTCCATCTGGTCTAATAACGTCATTTAAAGCTGATGCTTCCTTAATGATTTTCTATCTGGGTGATCTATTTATAGATGTAAGTGGAGTATCCCAAGTCCCCCAGTATTACCGTGTTGCTGTCCATTCCTCTCTTTTAGGTCTGTTAATATTTGCCCTCTGTATTTAGATGCTTCTATGTTAGGTGCATAAGTATTTACAAATGTTAATATCCTCTTGCTGGATTGACCTCTTCCTCGTTCGGTAATGATCTTCCTTGTTTCAAATGCTTTCTATTATGGACTCATCTTCCCCATCACTCTGTTGGGAGGGTGTATGTTTTGTACAGGTCCCATTTGTCAAACAGTCTCAGGACCACAGGTCCTAGTAGCAGGGATTTCCTGTAGAAGAGAACAAAAGGGGATAAAAGGAATGAGGTTATTCTAAGGACTGTTTTCTCCGGTAGCTGATCATGTCTTTCATTACTGCTTTTCCTCTTGTCGAGCTGCACAAAGTAATCATTAGGTTGGCACAAAGTGCTGTGGAAAATAACCATTGCTGAGACCAAGAGAGATGATTATGCCATTTGATAAACACAGTGTGCGCTGAATTACTCAAGAGCGTTTCCCGTGATTGCTTGAATTGTGGTTCAGTGGAAATGTCACCTGTCCATTTTTTGTGGTCAGGATTTCTTGGTAAGCTGAGAAGCCCACAAATAATGTGAGCCGAGGATGGTGTATCTTGGAATGAAGCCAGACTGACACGGTCACGGCAATTTGAGTTGTATAAACTGCAGTGTAGGGAGGCAGAGTTAGTGGCTAGTGTCTTATGAAAAGCAAACCCTTTTATCCTTAATCTACAATAAGGACATCCTCCTTTCTAAAACTGGGCCCGGTGAAGGATTGAGAAACCAGTGAAGAGCTGTGCCTCTGGCTTGGGGCTGTTAACAAGAACAACTCAACAAACTGGGCAAGATGGTAAATTTTGTTTTGCTTTGTATTCTCATGCTCCATGAAAATGTTTCAGGGCACAGAGAGAAAAGGGCCAGCAGACTTCTAAAAATTTTGTTTGAGGTTTGGGTCCATTTTTGTGAATTTCTTTAGGTACCTTGGCTTACTACGGAATGGGTAAAGTGAGCGGTTAGATCAGGCCTGTGTCTTTCAACCGAGAGAGAAGTTGGACTCCCTTTCTATCAGTGGGTTTTCAAATCCCGCTGACCCATCAGACGTGCTTTGGCCTACCCCCCCAACATTATGTTATGAAAACCTTTCAAGTCTACAGACAAGTGGGAAGAATGTACACCCATGTGCCCACTTTCTGGATTCTACAGTTAACATTTTACTCTACTGGCTCTATTACCTATTTATGCCCTCTGTCCATTTCCCGTATGGATCGGTTTTAAAGTCCACGATCCACATCAGTACACTTTAGTCCTGTGTGTTGAATGCGCCTGTCGTTAAGTATGGTTCAGTATTTGCTTATGGCTCTCTTCCAGGAATTCTTTTCAAAATTAAATTCCTAGGCACCATGAAAGCTCCTGAGTTAGAAGGGTGGGGACGGGCCCAGGCATCTGTACTTTGAAAAGCTCCCAGGTGCCTCTGATGGCGTCCCAGGCTCGGAGTCTTCTCCAGGAAGCTCTTCCTGGTCACTTTAACCTTCACCTAAAATGTGGTCCTGGATTGCTGCCTGTTTCCTCTCCATGGAGCTCCATTTTTGGCTTCCTGGGGATCTTTTGCTTGCAACCCTAGTTCTCAACTGGGGATGTTTTTGGTTGTCCTACCTGGGGAGGAGGGGCTGCTGGCATCTAGCGGGCAGAGGCCAGGGATGCTGCGAAATGCTTTACCACACATGGCGGCCCGCACAATGAGGACTTATCCGGACTGGAATGGTAGTATTGCTGAGACTGAGAAACTTTTTTTTTTTTCTTCCTAAGAGAAAATTAAACCACAAGATGGATTGAAGCGTTGGATGGGACCATTAGAGATAGTATTGTAGTCAGGATCTGCCTGTTCTCCACCAAATACAGATTTATGCTCCAGAAAGCTCCTAATTTAAAATCTGATTTCCAGAAGCTTGTTAAAAATGTCAGTTATCTCAAACTTCGAGCGAATTTGCCTGAAAAAAGTAGTGTTTTCGGTGACCTTTAAGTTTCTTTTAATCTAAAAAAATATAAGCAGGGGAAACAGTGTTTCGGGATTGCGGTAATTAGCATGAAACAGAACAGTCTCACGGGCACCTGTATTCTGGGGCCTGTCGTGGGGGTGGGCAGGCAACGGTGGTGGTGGATGAAGGAACACTGGGTGGGGGGGGTGTGTCTCAGTAGTTGTTCCAGGGCTTCAGAAGCCGGTGGGGCTGTTCTTCACAAAGTCTGATTTGACTTCACAATGTCTCTTGATAAAGAGGCATTTCTAGAATTGCTCTGCTTATCTTCTACCAGTCTTCAAACAAAATATAAAAATGAGGGCTTAACAAAGTGGGGGGGGGGGAATCTCTTTTTGAGGTGAGAACGGTTGGTCCGGTGGGGGACAGGGCTGGCGCTGGCCCCTCGAAAGAGCAGGAGGATGAGCGTGAACGAGCAAGGTCGGGCCAGACGTTCCTTCTTGCTCCGTTGGTTTTCGGGACCTGCGACAACACGGTGGGAATGAAAAGCTGGCTGGATTGGGGGAAGCTGGACTTCGTCTCTGGATGGGTCCGTTCATCTCACCGCTTCCCGTCTACGTTGAGGAAAAAGAACGATGCCCTATGGCTGTGGCAAGGTTGAGCGAGCGACGATTGTGAGAGTGGATGGAACGTACTGTGCGCTTACCGCGGCCAGAAGGTGTTCTTGTGCCTGGTCTGGGGGAGCAGCTGGGGCTGCGAGTGGCAATGCACGAAGACGCCTGCACCTGCAAGGTGTGTGCAGGTTATACCTGGGTCACCGCGGACGAACGCTACCCTGCTGAGTGTGCCGGGGCGGGGCGGGGGGGGGGGGTGGTGCCAATGCAGTAATCTCCCTGCGAGTCGTGGCTCCCCTCCGGGGTTTAATTAGGACTTAGTGTCTCTTGCCTGGCTTCATTTCTTCATATCTGAAATGGAGGTGCTTGGATCATCTGAAAGATCATTCTGTCTTTAGGAGGCAGTGGTGTTGAGCTTTCTGGAAGAAAAGCTTCTGGGAATGGAAAGGGAGTAATGATCCGAGTGGTAGTAAATGGCCGTGTGCATACACGTTCTCATCTCCTTGACAGACACCGTGCTTACGGTGTTCCAGGCCCTCCGCTCAGGACTTTAAAAATAATCCTTTTTAACACCCTGTAATGTGGGTACTATTATGCCCATTATACAGAGTAGGAAGCCGAGGCCCAGAAGCTTGTGACTTGCCCCTGGTCACAGCTAGGAAGGCGCGTAGTCTGCTGCTGGGATCTTACATACTTGGCCACCTCCAGTGCCTGAGGTCCCTGGGGAAGTCTGGAGTTGGGGGCCTGGTGAGGTTCAGGGATGAGGGTTGGTGTGTGTGTGTGTGTGTGTGTGTGTGTGTGTGTGTGTGTGTGTGTAGAATTTGAGAAGTCCTTTGGCTGTGGGTGGGGTTATAGAAGTTATGCTTGTTTTAAGCTAGTCGAGGTGAGAGTATCTAAATACTGAGAGATTGTGTCCGTGGAGAGGGGGATGGGAATAAGGCAGAGAGGTGGCCCCTGGGGAGTGAGAAGGCGTGGGGTCCAGTGCTCCCTTTAAATGGTGGAGGAGATCCACCTGGACACCTGGCTCCCGCACATTCTCAGCGGTTTCAGGTGAGCAGTGTTTCACTCAGGCTTCTTCTGAGTTCTGGTAAAAGCTTTAGGTTTGACCTATCGCCTTGGAGGTTTTTGATTCTTGCTGATGTTGGATAAACTGAAGCCTGTGGGTTTGATGTGGAGAAGAAAGTGGGATTCCTTCTGTGAGCTACCCCAGCTGCCCTACAGACACTTTTGGTCTAGAAAGGTGTGAGAAGCTATGTATTCGTTAGCATGAGCCAGGTCATGGAGGGGTTGTGGGAGAAGAGGGAGACTTGTGTCACTCCAGAGAGCAGAGCCCGGATGAGAGGGGCGCAGCAAGGGGTGCTTCATGCCTGTACCTGCTGCTCGTTGGGAGAGAGCCACCCATGTGATAGGAGGAGCCATATCGAGCTGCTGTAAATAGGATTTTTTGGTTTGTTTTTAGCCCTCAAGTATAAGGAAGCAAGAAAGAAAAAGGAAAAAGAAAACAGTCCTTCAGTAAGTGATAGAGTGGGCATTGGAGCTTGGGGGGCTGTCCCGGCCAGCTGACTTGTGTGAGGTGTGATGGAAAGTTCTGGTGGCTGGCTCGCCCCGTTGGTGGCGACCAGAGGCAACCGTTTTTTTTCCCCAGACTCCCCCCTCACAACCTGTTCCAGGAGGAGAGAGCAGTGATCCTACAGGGCAGTTTAAAACACAAAACTTGGCTGGAGGTGGGGAGAGTAGGTAGGGTTGGGGTGGGTGAGTAGGGGGGGAAGCCCCTGTCTGAGACACGTGAGCAGGCCGACTCCTAAGCGTCACAACTCCGGGAATAACAGATCGTCTGGGCTTTTACAGCTGCTGTATGTATCAATTATTACCATAACATTGTTCTCTGCTGCTCTCGGAGACTGAGAGCCGCTGATGTTTTCAGCTATGCTGTGAGTTGAAAAGGCAGGTGTGGACCAGCTTTGGCAACTCATTTGTGTTTGAGGAAATGGAGTCCAAGCTTCAGATAACTAAAAAGGGCTCACCAATGAAATTTTGGAACACACTGGGTGTTTTGAAGCAGGGGATTTATTGATATTCGTACAGAGGGACTTTCGAACGCATGTGGAAAGCTGAATGCTGGAACGAACAGTCAAAACAAAATAAAACACAGACCTAAAGCGTCGTGTCTTCCTCCGCCCTGATGTGAACTGCAAGCTTTGTTTATTTTCATTTTCTCCACTCCTCCTCTGAACCTGCATGGTACACGTGAACCCTTGTACCTGTCTCTGAGTATTTACCTTAATTACTAGACGATTAAGAGTTGGCTGACTCTGCTTTACTTGCTGTTTTTTCCAGGCCATTCTCCCTAGCAAATGTGTTAGGCACTGAATCCAGATTACCTATTTCCCCAGCGACACCTTACTTAGAGTTGGTGGTTAACTACCTAATCTAATGATCTCCCCTTGTATTTGACAGGCTATTTATATTTTAAGAGTGAAAACAACGCATCTCTTTCATTTTAATGTTTTTGTTTTATTTTTGAGAGAGCGCAAGCAGAGGAGAGGCAGAGAGAGAGGGGGACACAGAATCGGAAGCAGGCTCCAGGCCCTGAGCTGTCAGCACAGCTGTCAGCCTGACGTGGGGCTCGAACTCGTGAACTGCGAGATGATGACCTGAGCTGAAATCGGACACTCAGCCGACACAGCCACCCAGGCGCCCCACCTCTTTCATTTTAGAAAGGAATGGTACAGAAAATGATGGGAACCTAGGACTGGAAATGCAGTTCAAAATGTCAGCTCTTTGTTTATCTGGACTTTGAGAAGTGGTTTTAGCTTTAGCGTGGGGAAATGTATTCATAATTTATTGATTTCCTTCCTTAGCATTGTACATTCCATTCTTCGTTCTTGTTCCTGTACATTCTCCTTTTCTTACATTTTGTCATATTGGCTGTGTTACTTGGTGACCTGTGATTTGGGAGACGGGACTTTTCCAGGAGTTGGTAGTGCAGATTGATCTCTGAATTACAGAGGTAAGAGGCACACTGTAAAAGCACCAGGTGGTGGTCTCGTGGAGGGGGGGAGCTCGTAACATGGAATTTTTTGCCCAAAAACAAAACAAAACAAAACAAAACACAGCAGAAACAGCATGTGTCACAGGAGAGTAAGTGGGACAGTTTTTCCAGTGTCAGAATTGGTTGATAATGCATTTATTAAATGCATATAGTGTCTCTTAGGTGTAGAGTAGTGGTAGGAATATGTGCAAAGGAGGTGGGAAACGTAATGACTTAAGTTGTGATAATTTCTGCCTTTAAGGAGCATATCTTAAACATCTTTGGACCTTTTTACTGTAAGATACACGGAGAAGCGTACAAAACAAAAATTCTCAGCCTAGATGTACCTCCAGG
Source organism: Prionailurus viverrinus (assembly GCF_022837055.1). Classification (NCBI taxonomy): domain Eukaryota; kingdom Metazoa; phylum Chordata; class Mammalia; order Carnivora; family Felidae; genus Prionailurus; species Prionailurus viverrinus. The sequence continues at coordinate 78,083,799 of NC_062572.1, forward strand.
ACCCCGTGTATTCTTCACCGTCCCATCCCCTTGACTCCTTCACTCCAGAGCTTTCAGATTTAGATAGAAACTCCAGTTCCAAACAGTCCGATGTTTCTTTTTAAAAAAAGTTTTTTACACTTGTTTATTTTTGCGAGACAGAGACCGAGTGCGAGTGGGGGAGGGGCAGGGAGCGAGGAGAGACAGAATCCGAAGCAGGCTCCAAGCTCTGAGCTGTCAGCAGAGCCCCACGCACCATGAGATCATGACCTGAGTCGAAGTCAGATGCTCAACCGCCTGAGCCACGCAGGCGCCTCTAAACAGCCTGATGTTTTTAAGAGAGACGTTCTCATAGCTGGAGAAATGGGAGAGGAAAAAGAAGAAAAAAAAAAAAATCAAACAACCAGAGCCGATGGATGTTACAATTTTTTAATGCTTCTATTAGTTTTCTAATGAATATTTTACACATTGAAATGGTGCTGTGGATGCAGTTTTTACATTACCTTTTTATAAAATCAGCATTTCTTCTAAAAGAAGACTTTAGTAAACATCATAAATGATAAAATACTGGGGCGCCTGGCTGGCTCAGAAGAGCATGTGACTTGTGATCTCGGGGTTGTGAGTTTGAGCCCCATGTTGGGTGTAGAGATTACTTAAATATTTAGAAAATGGTAAAATATTGCATTATATGGATGTTCTTGTGTTTATTTGTCTATTATGTATTTTTTGGACTTGGGTCGTTTCTGGTATTTCCCGTATTACAAAAGAGGCTGTGGGAAGCATTTTTATTCATCACATTCTTTTCCTTTCAGATATCGTTTACTATCAGTTTCTCTTGATGAGCCAAAGACTATATTCATTTTTAGGAGGAACTTAATTCTGAAGTATAGTTGACTCACTGACAGCCCCCTACCCCGCCCACTGAAGTTGAAAATCTCTGCAAAACTGCCCCCCGCCCCCCCCTCATGTAACTTGACTTCCCAAAAACTTAATCGACTTCTGGTCAGTAGTAGGCTATTAGTAGTTAACACATTTTTTTTGGATGTTACATGTATTATATACTGTATTCTTACAATAAAGTAAGCTAGAGAAAAGAAGTTACTAAGAAAATCATAAGGCAAATAAATTTACAGTACTGTGTTGAAAAACATCCTCATATAAGTGGACCCACGTAGTTCAAACCTGGGTCCAAGGGTCAACTATAGAAGGTAGCACACCATAGATTAAGATTTATAAGATTAGATAAGGCATCAGTTTTATTTGTTTTTTATCGTTTTATTAACTTTTTTAAATGTTTTATTTTTTAAGAGAGAGAGTGTAAGCAGGGGAGGGGCAGAGTGAGAGGGGGACAGAGGATCCAAAGCGGGCTCTGTGCTGGCAGGCTGACAGCAGCGAGCCCCACGTGGGGCTCGAACTCACGGACCACGAGATCATGACCTGAGCTCAAGTCAGAGGCTCGGCTGACTGAGCCACTGGGGTGCCCCAAGGCATCTGTTCTATTAACTGAACATGTACATGTAGGTGCCTTAATGTAGTAGGTGCTTAACAAAGGTTTATTGACTGAACGAAGACAATTGAACGGTTGTGGGTACAGGAAGTGCAGCAGTGGTTCATGATCGGATAATAGCTAATGCTTATTGTGTAACAGTGTGACACTGGATAGCGACCTAAGTGATTTATATGTTGTCTCGTGGGATTTTGGGAGTGACGAGAGTCCACCTGTAATGTTCACATGCTGGGGAGGAAGTAAGACTTAAAAATTAGTTGGGCTTGGGGCGCCTGGGTGGCGCAGTCGGTTAAGCATCCGACTTCAGCCAGGTCACGATCTCGCGGTCCGTGAGTTCGAGCCCCGCGTCGGGCTCTGGGCTGATGGCTCAGAGCCTGGAGCCTGTTTCCGATTCTGTGTCTCCCTGTCTCTCTGCCCCTCCCCCGTTCATGCTCTGTCTCTCTCTGTCCCAAAAATAAATAAACGTTGAAAAAAAAAATTAAAAAAAAAATTAGTTGGGCTTCCATATTGGAGACTACCCAAAATGTCCGTCAACTGATGAATAGATGAACAGAATGCGGTATATCCATTCAATAAAGTATTATTTGGCAATGAAAGTACTGATACTTATTATAGCCTGGGTAGACCTTGCAACTATTGTGCTAAGGGAAAGGAGCCAGTCACCAAAGGCCCAATATTGTATACTTTTATCTATATGAAATGTCTGGAGTAGGTGAATCCATAGAGACAGAAAATAGATTCATGGTTGTTTAGGGGTAGTTGTAGAGGGAAATGGGTGTAGTTTTTATTTCAGGTGGCAAAATGGTCTGAAATTAGTTTTGATGTTTATGTAACTCTGTAAATACACCAAAAACCATTGAATTGTACACGTTAAATGGGCGAATTGTATGGTACGTGTGGTTTGCCATACGGTTGGTATACTTAAATTGTGGCATATTTTCAAATGAAGAGAAAAATCAGGTGAGGTTTAACATGATATAGAAGGAGGGTATGAATGGTTGGCTAGATCGGCCATAACAAAACACCATGGACTGGTTGGCTTAAGTGACAGAAATTTATTGTCTCACAGTTCTGTAGGCTAGAAGTCCAAGGTCAAGGGGCTGGCAGGTTTGGTTTCTCCTGAAGCCTTCTTCCCCTTGGCTTGCAAATGGCCTCGTTTTTCCCTGTGTCCTCACATGGCCTTTGCTTTGTGTGTGTGCATCCCTAGCGTCTCATTGTGTGGCCAAAATTTTTTTTTTCCTTTTCTTTTTCTTTCCTTTTCTTTTCTTTTCTTTTCTTTTCTTTTCTTTTCTTTTCTTTCTTTTTAAAATAAGAATGCCAGTCAGATTGAATCAGGGCCACCCTAATGGCCTCACTTTAATTTAATCACCTCCTTAAAGGCTCCCTCTCCAAATACAGTCAAATTCTGAGGGTGCTGGGCATCAGAATTCCATCATATGAATTTGGGGGGGGCAGTGGGGCACAGTTCAGCCCATTACAGTGGTTACCTGGTTGAGGTGAGGAACCCATGTGAGTGGAAGTGCAGGGGTAAGGGTGTATGGGCCAGTGACCCTGCAGATCTTTCTGGGGCCACAGGACTGACAGCAATGCCAACGGTGCTTGGATGTGCGAGGTTGGGTCAGTTTGTGGGGGGCTGGTGCCAGCGTCAGCAGCGTGGACTTGGGTCTCCAGGCAGTGGGGGAGCCGCCGGGGGGATGGATGAACTGGGAGTGAGTGACCTGTGAAAGCAAACTTCAGGAAAATTAATTTGCGCCGCTCAGCAGCAGAAGGAAGAGGCTGGAAGGAGGGAGGTAAGTACAAGATGATGAGGCAAGCGTAGAAAGGCACGAGGATCGAAGGCCTTGCAGAGGCGGCAGTGTTCAGAGTTCAGAGCCCGGGAGTCTGAGTCGACTTCAGAGTTTGAAACCTGACTTTGGCAAACACAGTAATGTGAAATAGGGAAATGTAGGCAAATGAAACTCTAGGTCCCATTGTTGAGAAGGTACGTAAAATGTTATTTACTCAGTCTCTTTGTTAAAGTAGAAATGTAATCTACTTTGTGTACGTAGCTTTCTTCCACTATGAATCTTTGCAACCACTTGTTTTTTTTCCTCCATTAAAAAGAGAGGCTTTTATTTTACACTAACCAACCAGATTCCCTTAAGAGTTTTCGGGAACCTGACTGTAGGGGTCAGATGGAGACCAGCGAATTTGTTAATCACTTGCACTGGTTAATACCGTATAGTTTAGAAAACGTTCCAGCTGGTTCCTTAACAAGGGATGGTTGGGATTCCCACTAACCATTTTCGATTTTACCTTGTTTATAACCATCAGAGCACAGGGGTATACTCGTTGGTTTGGGTCGATTTTGCTTATACATATTGCAGTTTGAGCTGTTGGATTCCATAGGTCTATCATTTTCACTTTTAAGTCCTTGAAAACAGTTGACTTGAAGCACATCCAGCGCTGTAGAAGAATCATCATCCAGATGCTTGTCAGAGTAGAGGGGCTTGAGTGAACAGCTCTCCAGCTAATCCGAAGCTCCCTAAAGATATATAACAGTACGGACCAGATCATGCTTGTGTCAGAAGGGAGAACAGATGAGATTTTCACATTTCTACGTGTAAAAAGAAACTTTGGAAGCATTCCCAAGAAACCCGGCAGTAGTGGTTTCCTGTGGGGTTTTGTGTGTGGGTGGGATGGGGGTGGGGGCTGGCAGGATGGAGGTCGGGGTGAGAGAGGGATGTTTTTGTGGCGTATCATCTTACATAGTTTTTTGAACGATATGGGTATGCTAACTTAAAACAATTTCACTGTCTAAAAATGTTTTCGTATAACTCTTGAGTCCTTGGTTTTCAGTTTTTTTGGGGAGATGGGGAGGGGGACCATATCACACAGGACAGAGGGTCACGTGCCTGTGATATTTTAAGTATAACCAGACTGTCTACAAATTCACTTACTTTACTCATTTCTAATCAAAAAGGCATTTTTTGACTCCAAGGGAAATAGAGGAGTAACGGTTCATTCTATGCTTTGGGGAAAAAGTATATTATTAACATACAGTGCTAAGCAACCTCAGAATTTAGCATCTTAAAACAGTCGTGTCACACATTGTTCTTCCTTTTCTATAAAAGCCTCTGTTTCTAGCTCAGTAGATTTCTCAGCCAGCTGCTGGCTGAAGGAATTTTGCTCTCTACTGTCTCTGTGCCTGTCAGTTCAAGCTGTTTCTGCTAGTATAATTCCTTTAAGAATGTTGTGGATGCCCTATGAATCTTACTGGGGGCTCACTTTATTAGACAAAAGCTACACCCACAGATCCGCGGGAGAGAACAGCTGTTCTCTACACTGGGCTTCTGCCGAGTGCTGAGGACAGCGGCTTTACCTCTTAGAAGCCTTTTTGTTGGCCTGAGTGGATCTCCCAGGGTTTGTGTTCTGTTTTGTTTTGTTTGCGTAGTTAAAAAGGCTTTATGGATGGCCCACCTTGAACACTCTGCGTGGATGTCTCCTTAGGTGGGTCCTGTTTCCTTACATACGTTTCTACCTTTCACGTTACCATAGGCAACAGCATGGCTAAATTTTCCAAATTTTCTCTAAGTAACAAGGATTCCTTTTGTTCCAGCTTCTGACCCTCCCCTCGCTTTACACCACCCCTCACAGCCTCCTGGAAGACCCCGGGGACCGTGCTCAGCTTTCTCAGGACGCTTCAGGCTTTGGCTAACACTCAAGTCCTTTCCAGCTTCCTTCCACTGCCAGCTTCCAAAGCCACTCACACATGTCAGGTTTTTCTTAGAGCAGCATGTCAATTCCAGTTGCCAGAATCTGTATTATTCATTTATCGTGCAGAAGAAGTTAGTCCCAAACTCCACGGGTTAAAACAATGGTCATCATTATTTCACAGTCTCCGCAGGTCAGGGGATGCTGTCGCGCTCGGCTGGGTGATGCTGGCTCAGGGTCTCTCCTGAGGTGGTGGTACCTTGACCGCGGCTAGAGTGCCCTGGAGGCTTGAATGGGGTAGAGTTCCTGCTTCTCAGGGTCTTCCTCCCCGGCCTGCTCATTGGCAGGAAGCCTCGGTTTCTTGCCACGTGGGCCTCTCTGTGGACTGCTTGAACGTGGACGTTGTGGCATGGCAGCTACCTTTCCCCGGAAGGTGAGCTCCAAGAGAGCCAGGTGAGGGCTGCCCTGTGACCTAATCACAGAAGTCACACTTGGTCATTCCCACGATAATACCCTGTTGAGTTTAGATCAGGACTGCTTATTGTTCAAGGTGACCGTGCGAGGGTGTGAATTCGCCTCCCCCTCAGGAGGCGCCGAAACGATGCGGTCCATCGTGGAGGTGGAGGCTGGCTAACACCATTTCTGTGAGATCCAGGGATTTATGTCCACTGATTGTGAAAAAGTCTTGCTTTAAAAACAGGCCATCGAGGTTCTCTAATATGACTTAGAAGCGCTCAGCTTTTCTTAACGGATGCCATGTGAGAGCATCCTATGAACTTCACATTTTTTGATAAATGCAGATGGGCACATTGTTTATTGTATTAGTTGGTGTCCATTGTATAATTCCTTAGAGGAATGATTTTTCTCCAGAAATCAGTGTAAGCAAAATCTTGGTGTCCATTGTTACCTCGGCTGGGAGGAAACTAAATGTGATATCTGTTCGAATGTGGCCGTTACCTTGATCCTACTAACTTGCGTATTTCTATTCTTATTACTTGATGTTTTGCTGTGAGATATTTCAGTTGATTTGTGGGGATAGAAACCAGCTGTTCTTTTTTTTTTTTTTAATGTTTATTTATTTTGAGAGAGAGAGAGAGAGCGCGCGCGAGCAGGGGAGGGGCAGAGAGAGAGGGAGACTGAGAATCCCACGCTGGCAGTGTGGAGCCCGACACGGGGGCTCGAACTCATGAACCGTGAGATCGTGACCTGAGCTGAAACCAAGAGTCGGACACTTAACTGACCGAGCCACCCAGGCACCCCCAAAACCAGATACTCTTAAATTCAACAAATATTTCTTGAGCTCCACTCATTTGCTGGACTGTGTTCCAGGGGCTGTAGATACGATGCGTGCAAGCAGTTGAGGCCCCGCTGTCATCTACCTCACAGTGTAGTAAGAAAAAATACTCTCCTTTGCTCTATGAGGATTTGGCCTCAGAGAAAGCTTACTTCATATGTTGCTGTCTTACCCATTCAGGTTTTGTTTCATGATTCTATCAGTCATAGGGAAAAAAAAAATGGGAGAAAATGTAACCCATACGAGCTGCTGAGTCTGAAGAAGGCTTTTGGAAGTGGCTGTGGGTGCATCATAAAATAATGATGGTTAAAATAATGACATTGAATCTTTGGCGGTCCCAAGTTCTAATGGTTGGAAATGCATTTCAAGAAGGCGATAGGTAATGGGAGACACTATCCATTGCTGATAAGAGGTCCCAGTAGGAGTGACTAGCCTTTGGACTGTAAGACCTGTGGGTTTTTGTGCTCTCCTCCTGGGCCATGACTCAGTTCCTGATTTTAGGACTACCTGTTATTCCTCTTCCTCCTTTGAGGTTGTGTTCCTCCTTGGTGGTCATCGACCACAGCTCTCAAGGCAGATTGGTCGAAACTGTATGTGAACAGTGGAGGGGCCCGGTAGAAGGTACTGCTTTAAGTAGCAGTTTCTACGGGAGTGGGGAACATAGAAGTCCTTGTCACTGGGTCACGCATGTGTGGAGCCCAGCTGGTGCCACGTTTTCCTTTTCTCTGGGACATGACCTTCTGTGAACCTCGGTTGGTTCCTTCCGTTTTCTTGGGTGAATAAGCCTTTCCCATCATTGGGATATCATCCAGATAAGACCCATGATTCATTGCATTTGTGATTTCCAACTTTGTCTCTTGTTCCTTCTGTAGGATGTTTTCCTACAGAGGTATGTCGTTTAAAAAACTACCACCTTGGGGCGCCTGGGTGGCTCAGTCGGTTAAGCATCCCTTCGTTTCAGCTCAGGTCGTGATCTCACAACTTGCGAGTTCAAAACCCGCATCAGGCTCTTCACTGACAGCGCGGAGCCTGCTTGCGATTCTCTCCCCCCTTCTCTTTCTGCCCCTCCCCCACTCCCATGCATGTGCTCACTCTCTCAAAATAAATAGATAAATATCAGAAACAAAGCAGAACAACCACCTAAAGTCATGGATGGAAAAAGGTCTTCCTTATTTTGGGGGTTGTTATGGGCTGAATTAGCTCCCCCTCCCCCATTGAAGCCCTAATTTGGTGACTGTATTTGGAGAGAGGAGTGATTAAGTTCAAATGAGGCCATTAGGGTGGGTCTGAATCTAATCTGACTCCTGTCCTTAGAGGAGGAGACAGCTGGAAGGCTCACGGAAGAAAGGCCCCGTGAGGACACAGCAAGAAGGCGGCTGTCTGCAAACCCAAGAGCTCGGCCTCACAAGAAATCAAACCTGCCTGACACCTCTTGGACTTGTAGCTTCTAGAACAGTGAGAAAGAAATTCCTGTTGCTTAAGTCATCCAGTCTGTGGCATTTTGTTACGGTAGCCCTAGGAGACCAAAACAGGGGCAGATGCGTCCTCTTGGGAACTTCACACACTGAGCTTTAATCGTCCTGTTAGCCAAAAGAGAACCAGGCTGAGCCTTTCCAAGACCGTCCTGCTCCCCGGTACGATTCCCCCCGGAACTAGGGCCCTTCACCGTCCTCCCTGCTCTTCCCTGACTGGGTACCGGTTTGTCTGTATCTTTCTTCAAGTGTGGTGATCAGAACTTGGCACAGTGAAGGAAGGTTCCAGAGCCTGTCAGTGCAGCAGGGGAGGTGGAGCTCAGGCCTTGGAGCTTCTTTAGATTTTGAGGCCACTGGCACTTCTTTGCCCTTAGACACGTCATTGAACTTTCTTGGACCTCCGTTTCTTCCTTCATAAAATGAAGTGAGCTGAGAATGTGTGCCCGTTACCTGATGGGGACTGGGATGCACTTGGTGCCCAGTGTAGAATGACCAGCAGCAGCTGACAGCCGTTCTGTTCACGGGCTGCCTCGCTCTGTACCAGGTGCTGTCGCTGAGGGCTTGACGCGATTCACCCTTTCACCCTCACTCCAGAGGAAGGATAACTGTTAACCTTGTCCCCACTGGACACGTGAGGCATCTGCGTGCCGAAGAGATTATGTGACTTGCCCGTGCTTGTGTGGCTAGTCAGAGGGGGAGCCAGGTTGCTGTCTGACTGGAGGCCTCTCGGATCTGTTTCCTGAACTTGCAGGCTGTGTTTTACGAACACACCGTGGCCTGAGTCTTTGTCTTCGTGTAAGTAAGCACGTGATGTTGTCGTGAATGTTGCCTGAGAACATCAAAGGGCCCTTGGCGGCTACATACTACTGGAGGCTTGTTTTCACTCTTAGGAGATTCAGGCCCCAGGAGGTGTGTTAACTGCCCCCACTACCCCTACCCCACTGGGTTTTGGCTCCAAGTATGGCCTGTCACGTTCATCAGTTAAATGTCATCTCTGGAACTTGAGATTCTGCATTAGGTGTTCTCTGTTGCTGTGTGTCTGCTCCACGTTGAAGATGTGGGTAAAAGCGGCCGGGGGGTGGTGGCGGTGGTGGTGGCCCAGGACAGGCATCCAGGCAGGGCACTGCGGCTTGCCACCTGTGTTTTCTTTTCAGACTGAGATCTTAATCTGGGGAGACTAGCCGGAGGGTGTTGGCAACATAGGAGATAAAAACGCGGACCACACCAGCGGAAGGGTTTGTAGGGGTGACGGATGACAGGACCACTGCTCACAGACGGGTCGGATCTCTGTGTGGGGAGTTGGCGGGCCGAGGGTGGGGGGATTGTGTGTAGAACACAGCCAAGACTGCCGAGCATCTCAGATCTGGGGTTGGGAGGCAGAGCTGGGGCTGGTGGGTCTCCACAGGCGTAGGCCCCAGGCACCCCAGGGGCATAGCAGAAATCATGGTGCTGGACAAGACGTTGGGTCAAGACCAGCGGGAGGAGGACTGAGACTGACATGGGATAACGAGGTACAAACATTATGGGAAGTGCTCCTGCCCTGTTTGGAAGGGTAGAGGGGATTCTACCAGCCACCTGGCCCAGCACTGCACCCACCAGATGTCTTGGTGGGGGGGAGGGGGGCAGCGACTAGAAGAGTTTGCAGTCAAGAAGCACAAACGCCATAGAACTTCAGATACATGCAGTACAAATTGCCAGAATTTCAGTTTATGTGGAATTTAAGAATTCAGGGGCGCCTGGGTGGCTCAGTCGGTTAAGCGGCCGACTTCGGCTCAGGTCATGATCTCGCGGTCCGTGAGTCCGAGCCCCGCGTTGGGCTCTGTGCTGACAGCTCGGAGCCTGGAGCCTGTTTCAGATTCTGTGTCTCCCTCTCTCTGACCCTCCCCCGTTCATGCTCTGTCTCTCTCTGTCTCAAAAATAAATAAACGTTAAAAAAAAATTTTTAAGAATTCAGATAAAAAAAGTCCCCTCCCTGTTGGCAAAGGAAAAAGATCCGTATATTCCCTCTCTTGAATGGTGTTTCAGAAATAGGTTCAGATTCAGTTTTAAGGTAAATGGGAGGGTTTATACTACAGCGTCACTTAGGCAAAAGGACATTTCTGTGCAACGGAGATGGGAGTAGTTTCCTCCATAGGTTGTGAGCCCTTGGGAACACGGATTTTGCTAAATACAGTGACTTACTTATTTTTTTGATTTCATGATGTCTGGCACGGTGCTTTCACATAGGTGTTTTTCAACAAGTATTTATTTCATGGTGATCTTGAGAAATAGCAAGATGTTTGGTGAGAAACATGTAAGATGTTCTTTCTGCTCTAGCATAGTCGGTTAGTAATAACATTTCATAATTGTCCTGGTCCCTTAGACAGACTGGTATTGTAGCTTAGCAAGTTTTTCTTGAAAAGCAGGAATAGCAAATAGTTATCTCCAGGCTGGGGGACAAAACCCCCGGCTACCCCAGCCAAAGTGGAAGAGGATACGCTCGAGCCACTGTGGGGGTGTGTGTGTGTGTGTGTGTGTGTGTGTGTGTGTGTGTGTGTGTTCATTTTTCAGGGCCAGTAGTTCATGTGAAGAAACCTTGTCATCTCTAAAGAAATGTGATACGGGTGGTGGCCCTGCCCTCTTTGGAGGCGTGGTTTCATGTTGTCTGATGACACAATGCAGAGGTCAGCACTGTGTAAATCACGCCGCTGGGGAATTCTCCTGTCCGCTCTCAAAACATAATAAACATTTGACCCACTGAAGGAAATTGAATTTTGTAGATGAGTGATCTATAAGACCTAAGCTGGGTTACATTTGGGGAACTCCTACCATCACCGTGGCTCCATAAATGGGAGCCATTCCTTAAAAATTGCCTTATGTCCCACGTGATGACAGACAAGGACGCACAGCCCCGATCCAGGGCGCTCCCACAGCCATTGAGGCAGGACTGTGGTAAGGTTCCGGGAAGCCTGGCTCCCTTCTCTCATCCTTCCTCCGTGTTGCCACAGATAGGAACACCTATGGCACAGATGTGGCCTGAGCCACGTCTCTGCACTTTCTGCAGAATAAGGGCACCATTCCTGGTCCAGCTTCCAAGGCCCTTCCCACCTGCAGCCCCCTCTGAGTCCTGCACCCTTACCTCTGGCCGCCCTGGCCTCACTGGACCGCTACTCCCATATCACCGGGTACTCTTATGCACCTGACATGCTCTAGCCCCGTCCCCCGCCTGGTATGCCCCTATGCCTTCCTTGTGCGCCTGATGGACTCGACTCATCCTTGAGAGCCCTTCGGGGCCCATCTTGCTATCCTCTTCTCCGCGGACCCCCCCCTCCGCAGAGTGGACTTTCTTCTTGGTGGGTGGAGTGCTGGGGATCTCATGGCGGGAGGCCACACTGGGGAGGAGAGGGTCTTGGAGGCTCTAGAAACCAGGCGGTCAGGGTGCGGCTTTGAAGGCAGACCTTTCGCCTGTGAAGATGTCTGAGTGTGTGGACGAGACGCATAGGGTTGTACGGCTTTATTGCTCCTCCCTCTTCTGTGAATATCTAGAAAGAGCACCTACAAGAAAAATACAAAGACGGGATTTCCTTGTTCGTGGCCTGAATTTAAAAATGAGCGCTTGGCGGTGGTTTCTACGTAGGTGTCTTCTAGGGCTTTCCTGACCGCTGGGTTGACAGGTTAGAAGGGTCTACGCGTGTCATCGGGATGTCAGGTGCCCATGGATCGTGTGTTCACATAGATTCTGACATTTCCTAGATGTTCTAGAAATTAAGATGCCGTGAGGTGATCATTATTTTATTCCTCCTCTTCCTTCCTTCTCCCCGGCGCGATGCTGCTGATCTCAGCTCTCCGTTCCCGAGAGACTGGTGGTCTGCTGGTTTTTACTGTGCTTCGAGCCATGCTCGTCTGCTGGGTCACGGAGGTATCGGGGCAGAGGTATTCAGCGGGTTCTTACTGAGGGCCTGGCTGCTCAGGGCTGGCTTCGCAGGGTCCGCAGGGCGTGAGTCAGGGGTGGGCCCTACTGCTCACACCTGCTCACTGTCTCAGCCTCACCCGTGGCTTCACTCACTTGGTCTTGCACACCTGTGCTCTCACGGAGGCCAGGGCAGGCTGGGGCCCTGCTGCCCAGGTGGGAGGGAGGACCTGCCCCTGAAGGCAGGGCTGTGTCTGAGCCGGCCTTGCGGGGCGGGTAGGAATTTGAAAGGTGAAGGATGGGTTGTGGGTAGCTAAGTACAGGCACAGCTGCGAAGGCCCGAGAAGGGACGGGGTCCCTTCAGGGAATGGTGAAGGGGCAGTGGGGGTGAGAGCAGGCCTGGGCGGATGGGCGGGACTCGCTGGCCTGAATGCAGAAGGGAGAGGCCTTGGGAGAGCATCTGTGGTAGGAGGTCAGCCAGAATCAGCTGGAATCCTCCTCTTCCCGGCCTTCAAGACTGCAGGGCTTGAAATCCCCAGTGAGGGTTTGACATCTCTACAAGTTCGCCATAACGGTTTCCATAGTTTCTTCTGTTTCTTCTGAGCATTTTCTCGTAATGGCACCTAAAACAAGATGTGCCTTACACTTTAAATTCTGCCGCAAAGCTCTTGACTTACATGGTCTAGAGTTCTAGGCTTTAGGTTTGGGGAATGCCGGCCCTTGGCGTTTACGGGGACGAGCTCGCCTCTTGCCAGTGGGAACTCCTTGGTAGAATCTAACATCAGCGTATGACTCCACTTTTGATACTGTTTTCCTCTGCAAGAGTGCTGTATAGCCAACAGCTATGTCTTCGAAAACATGGCAGAATTATTTTGGAAGAGTGCATCAGGGTGGTTTAATGGTAGGTCATTCTGTGGTTGTCCTTATGGAAAACTCACCCCTGCTTTACCGTGAGTAGTAGATTTCACACTGTGGTCTTTCTTTTGTCCATTTAAAACGAGGACGCCAGTAAGTTCAGAAACCAAGTCCGTGCTTCCACTTGCTGCAATGGGTGTATCCTTTACAAGGGAAGAAGGCAGTCGATCTGTCCCGAAGGCCCATAAATCATGGAATGCAGTGTGTCGGGATGTGGATTCTTCTTAGCCTTGCAAAATCGTTATCAGTGTGGTAAATTGGCATGTGGAAGAATATAGCAGGTGGCGATTAGAGATTTTTCTCCTCTATACATTTCACGGTAGCCGTTTAAGGCTCTCATCTCAGACCATTAAGGTCAGTGCTTTGTAAAATTTCAGATCAAACCATTGGCATCTCAAGAGGCAAACCATTTAGAATTCTTCCTTAAATTACCGAAGGAAAAAAAAAAAAGCGCATGATGACTGTTTTGTGTCTGAGACTTATGACAGGCTCTGTGGCTTTTATTCTGATGGGAAGGAAATGCAGCTATTGTAACTTGCCGTCAGGGATAATATTTTAGTGCCAGCTCTGTGCTGAGTGCTATTTAGAATGTTGGAGAAGCTGCTGAATCCTCCCGGGGCCAATTTGCAGTTGGCAGGCAGGGGCTTTATGCGGGGACCATTCCAAGCGGGAGAAGCATTCCAGTCCCACGATGGGTGAGCAGCGAACCTGACGCAAATGTGTGTTTAGTTAATACTGTACCCAGACCAAAGGATCAGCATCGAATCCGTGAAGGTCATCAGAGACAAAAGGTCAGAGCCTCAAGCTTTATCCTCAGCTGCTTCCAGCCCAGGAGTAGGAATTCTCAGTTCTATATGTGGGCTGTGTGGCATGTTATCTGAAGTTTTCCTTGAGCCGGGGGGACCTTAACTACAGAATGGATACACATTGAAGTGAGATGTGCAGGTGGGAAGCGTAAGAGATGAGCGGCAGATACTCACCTGGGGTAGCTGTGAGCTGGAGGCGTACAGGAAACATTTAGAAGCATGAAACAATGGCCGTGCCAGTGAGTGGCTTCCCCCCAGAGCCTTAGTTTGATCCGGAAAATAGTCCTAGAACAGTGGGGAGGAGTCTGGCAAAGGCAGGGTGTGGAGCCATGAGAAGGGAGGGGACTTGTCAGGTCACGGTCCAGAGGAGGACCGGGCTCGAAGTAAAAAGGGACATTCTCAGGGGCCTGGTGGTACATGGGGATCGCGAGGGGACAGCGACATTTGTGGGGGTTAGTCAGTGTCCCTCCGTCCTGCTGGCGTGGGAAAGACGGATGCGATGGCCACAAACACGTTTCCAGGACACCAGATGTCACTCTGGTATCTCCCTTCAGGCCCCCTGTTGCCTAATGAGGCTCAGGCTCCTGGGCCTGTAAGAGCCTAGGAGACCCTTCTGGAGCCTTGCCCCCACTTCTGTCCCCTCTTCATGTTGTGTTTCCTTTGTTTCCCAAATATGCTCCGCCCCTGGGCCTTTCACCATGGGGTGCCTTGAATACAAATGCAGACGCCTCCTCCCGACTGGCTGGGAGCGATTCCCCAAGCCGATAGTCTGGGTTCCAGCCCTGCCTCGCTTCTTCCCAGCTGTGTAAACTCTGCCCCGTTTCCTCACTGTAAAATAGATCCTAACCGTACCTGTCCTTCAGGGACGTACAGCTGTCAGCTGTCACCATCCTCATCCTCTGGCTTTTCACACAAACCCATACCCTTCCGTGAATCATTTCTGAAGCCCCACCAAAGGAAATGGATACCCTTTGTTCTAGATTTCTTCTCCAGTCCGTCCGTTCGGGCTGCTATACCAAAAATACCATAGACTGGGTGGCTTATAAACCACTGAAGTGTGTTTCTTAACAGTTTGAGGCGGGGGAGCCCAAGGTCAAGGGGCTGGCAGATTCGGTGCTGGTGAGGACTCACCTTGTAAGTTGAAACCTTGTCAAGTTACTCTCCTTCCTGGGAGGGATGAGGATCCCCTGCTCAGGTGACTGCCACCGCGGTTGTTAGCAAATGCCAAAGCACAGCGCAAGCTGATGTCCTCGATGTCACTCTCATTAGATTATGTGTCCTGACTAATCTTCCTGTCCAGCTTGGGTTTTACTTGTGGCGATGACCTTCTTTTCGGCCCCCGAATTGGGACACGTAATATGATGGAGTCAGGTGAACTTATTTGCAGGTATTTGCCACTGGGGTCACGTTTGAATATCTGGGATATAGTTTTGTCCACATTCCGGTTATTTTGACTTCATTCCACCCCAGTAGCTTGTAAGGAGGCTTCCTTAAGGCCTGCACCCGTGCTGTCTTACTCATTTTTATTTCCCTGGTAGCTCCTAGCACCGTGCCTTGCTCACAGTAGGCATCTGGAAAATGTTTTTGAAGCTTTTTTTTTTTTTTTTTTTTTTTAACATTTCTTCAGTTTTGAGAGTGAGAGAGACAGAGCATGGGCGGGGGAGGGGCAGAGAGAGAGGGAGACACAGAGAGCAGGCTCCAGGCTCCAGGCTCCAGGCTGTCAGCACAGAGCCCCACGCGGGGCTCGAACTCACGGACCGCGAGATCATGACCTGAGCTGAAGTTGGACGCTTAACCCACTGAACCACCCAGGCGCCCCAAGAAAATGTTTTTGAATGCACTTATTATTGTTCAGTAATAAATGTTAAACTGTTTATGGAAAACTAAGCATGCTTGGGTTCTCACGGGCAAGTACTGAATGTCTGCTGTGGAACCAGCCAGCAGCTTGCTTCTTTTAGTGTTCTTCTCTGTGAGGACAGAATTGTAATATTCCAGGTCACCAAGCGACCATTCAGGACAGTCACATGTTTTTTCTTGTTTTGTTTCGTTTTTGTTTTTTTTAAAGATTTTAAGTAGTCTCTGCCCCCAGCATGGGATTCGAACTTACCACTCTGAGATCAAGAGTCACATGCTGTCCCTACCGAGCCAAGCCAGGTGCCTCAGAACAATCGCATGTTAAAGGGAATATTCACGTATGCATTAAACAAGGCCACCATATTGCACGGTGCCAGGGGGGGTGTTGTCCACATTGTAGTCAGGAGGCTGGCTTCATCGGTTGGTTGGTACATTGAAAGAGTTGGAGAACCCAATCTGGGCATCAGAAGTAGACCCTAAGACATGGAAGGTGGCCCCTTTAGAGTTTTGCGACTTCGGGATGGTTTGAGTGGTTGTGTTAGTACCCACACACGACAGAGAAAGATCTCTTGAAGGACAGCTGGCCTCAAGTAAGAGAGGTAAGATTCCATATCCGCTGCTCAGTATTTTGCCTGTCATAGAAAATAATCTGAGACAGCTTATAATGAAAGCATAGGCCAAATAAAATGAGAATGATTGATGGAATGAGGAAGGAAGGGACATGTAAAATGGATTTGAGGTGACTGGGAGTCTCCTGGCCGCCAGGACAAAGAAAGCGGCATGCTGGGGTGATGCGTTCTCAGGCACGGAAGGGTCCACGTCCTGCGGGCTGCCGCGGGTTCATGGGAATAGATGCTGGAGTCTTTCGCCAGCCTGCACCTGGGGGCTGGAGGTGGGGTACATCCTTGGGCCAGCAGAGTCACTAAGGCCCCTTAGCATCCTGGCTGATTCTGAAGTTCTTCTTGGAAGGAGGATAATAGTACGCTTGGATAATAGTGTTATAGACTGTAGCTTTCCAAAGCTAGTTTTCCTGCAGGGCAGAGTAATGAGTGAGTACAATGAAAATGATCTGGCACTTGCTTGTGAGAGCTGAGTGGTGGTCAAGGGACTTTGCCAAGGTGATACTGTTGAACAGAGGCCAAAGGATCTTTCCACGCCAGCCCATTATCTTAAACCCAGGTTTTATGGGTAGGACTTGGGAGCCCTTCCCACACAAAGAATGTTGCCTGGGGCTCTGGTCCTGAGTACCTCTCTGTCCTGGCCTATTGGAGGTTGGCCGAAATAGTCCAAATCTCTCTTCTGGGGAAGACATTTTGCCTCTCTGATGAACCAGACTCTCCCTGGTGATGGGAAAGGCCTAGAACAGAACCCTGTTTTTTGACTTGCATTCGGACCCTGGAGGGAGTACTTTCCTCCCCGCTTGCTGATGTGGGAGGTGATGGAAGTGAATGTTGGAGTAGGAAGCTCTGATCAGGGTGAAAAAAGGAAACCACTGACTTTAGACCCAGGAAGTTCAGTTATAGCTTCACAAAGCGCCAGCCGGGAATGCAACCTCATGCAAATCTCAGGAAATTTAGGTGAAATTTATATTTTCAGCAGGATAGAGCCAACCAAGACGAAGAAAAATATTAAGGCGACTTGGATAAGTGGAATCAGACATCTCTGGCTGTAGAAGGAGCATGGCTTCTCGGCGTGTTCAGCGCGACCCAGCTGTGTTTCTCTCCCCGTGTTGTCCTCCTTAGGGTCTGTGAATGGCTGAACTTAGAACAAGGCTTTTGCAATCTGTGCTGTGTGAATACGGTTTTTGTTCCGTTGGTTTAATTTGCATTTGGTGTCTGGAGTGCCTGGTCATGGAAAGAGCCAGTGCTTTGTTTTGGGTAATGAGGGCTGAGGTTTCAAATCAGTGTTTCTCGGTTTACCCAGTGTCAAGTGTTATTTGAGTAACAGGCGGCTGTGTCGCTCATTGCTCTGAGGTCCTGCGAGTTTCCGTTTACAAATTAGATTTTTGCATACTCTCAAATCGATAGATGACAGGATGATATCCTGAAAGAGGAAACTATATTCGCAAATGGAAATCGAGTCCCTATTACATGCATTTTCATTCTAGGGCAGATGTCGTCTGAAACCTCTTCAGATGCTCGTTTCTGCCCTTGTCAATTACTTCATCGCAAGGGTCAGTGATAAACCAAGAGAATGGGAGGAGCCAGTGTGGAAGACTTTCTTTCTGTTGAATGGGATCATGTTGGGTGCTTCTTGGAAAGTGGGTGAATTATTCATGGTGAAATGAATGAGGGCATTATTTTAAATTGGTGTAGAAGCAAATGGTTCACCCATTTATTAAGCAGCTAGTGTTGATCTGTCTGCCAGGAGACTTTAGAGCCTACGCGACGTGCTCCTTGTTCGATGTGCTCCTTGTTGGTCGTGTTTTTTTGTTTGTTTTTGTTTTAATGTATCTACTTAAGTAACTCCAAGCCTACCTGATGTTATCCTTTTTCCTGTTTTTCTTTCAAGTTTCCAGTAATTCATTTTGAAATAGGATCATGTATATAGTTCCCTTCCCCCCTCTGCCTCCGCTTCCCCTCTCATTGCTGCTGCCATCCTAATGACATTCCTGTTGTGCGAGAGGCAGTCTTAACACCAAGGGGAGGTTGAGCTCTTGGAGAACTGTGGCCTGTCTGTTTATAGAGGCATAGGTCCTAGGAAATCTGACTTAAAGGAAAAAATCCAACTGGCGTTAACAGCTCAGCTACCTGACGCTTATTTTGCAACCTGATCAGAACCAGAAAGTGAACAAAATTGGCCCCTGAAAATAGGACAAAATTCTGTCCTATTCAGAAGATGTCCAAAATTCTGTGAACATCGTGCACTTTTCTTCCAGTGAAGTCCCCGGGCTCTCTCGTAGGACCAATTTTGACATCATTTTGTTTTCCTTCTTAGAAATGTGACAGGTAAAATAAAATGGGTAAAATGTAACTAAACCTTTGATCCTGTAGCAGTCGCTGTTTCCAAGCTGCTCAGCCCTTGTGTGCACGCTCATATCCAGCTCATGACTTGGTGTCTGAGATCACAGCGAATGAGAAGAGTTGCAGGGAGGGGCAGGGGGGGGGGGGGCCTGTCCTGGCGTGTCACGTAGTAGGTGCTCAGCGACTGTGTACCCAGAACGAGGCGAATAGAATGGAAGGGAGGCCGTGCACCTTGCATGTTTCTTTCTCCGCGTAGCAACGGTGTCCCTGATTTATTGCAATGCTACTTCTCCTCAAGCTGTTTACTATAATTAGTAATATACGCGTTGTGCTTATATATGTGCACATATATGTTTGTATTACTACATGCCCACATATACGGGCAGCCCTTGCTTTGCAAAGCGCTGATATTAGGAATTTCAGTTACCGTCCTTTTAAAAATACCAGTCCCCCAACAACACAGTTCAAATTTCAGTTACCCCCAGTGTGTTAACTGATCGCATAAAGTACACAAAGTTCGCAGCTAGCGGGTCAGTCCATGAGTCCGCTGCACGTATAACAGGTGCGCATGGTGATCGGTAACCAGTGACCCCCCTTCTTTCAAAGTCCGTCCGTGATTGGCCACTACACATGTCACTCGGTACACGCACAGGTGGCAAAGTCGTAGTTCGGTTGCCTTCTTGTCTTCCAGCAGTAAACCAATAGGACGTTTGGTGAAAATACCACA
Organism: Prionailurus viverrinus; assembly: GCF_022837055.1. Lineage (NCBI taxonomy): Eukaryota > Metazoa > Chordata > Mammalia > Carnivora > Felidae > Prionailurus > Prionailurus viverrinus. The sequence goes on from NC_062572.1 coordinate 78,102,898, forward strand.
GATTGAGAGGGACGTGGCCACCAAAGGTGAACCCGCATCAAACAAATTAAAAATGTTGAAAGTGACATTCATAACCTACATGGAGTTGGAGAAGACTTAGCTTTCTCTTTCTTACTGAGAGCGTTGCTCTTCCAGCCACAGTTGGAGAGATGAGGCGTGCAGCCTGGGCAAGGTGAGGGGGGTGAACTATCCACATAAACAAGGAAAGGGGTTGTGAAGAAGGGAGTAAAGATACCCGAGAGGAAGTGAAGCTTCCAGACCAAAGCAAAGCTCACGTTAAAGGCACTCTCAGGTATTTTCCAACATGGAAAGTGCAAAAGATAAAGTAAGTACGGTGTTGGGAAGGACCATGGACTACAGTGCAGCAGTATTCGTGGTAACCAAAAGGTGGTGACAACCCAAGTGTCCGTCCATGGTAGGATAAACCAATCGTGATCTATAAATACAATCAGACTATTACTTGGTCATAAAAAGAATGAGCTACAGACACGCGGTACAGCATTAGTGAACTTGGGAAACATGCTAAGTTAAAGAAGCCAGGTATAAAAAGATCATGTACTGTATGATTCCATTTATACGAACTGTCTGGAGGAGGTAAATCCATCGAGCTAGAATACAGATTGGTGGTTGTCATTGGTGGTTGTCATGGGAGGGGTAAGTGGTTTAATGGGTTCAGGGTTTCCTTTTGGGGTGCCGAAAATATTTCAGAACTAGACAGAGGTGGTGGTTACGCGACACTGGAATGTGCTTAAATGCCGCTGAATTCTTCAGAGTGTTTACTTTTACCTGAAACCGTAAAAACCATAGAAGACGGCATAGGCAGTAATTTCTCTGACATCGGCCATAGCACCATTTTTCTGAATATGTCTCCTGAGGCAACGGAACCAAAAAATCGACTATTGGGACTATGCCAAAGTAAAAAGCTTCTGCACAGCAAAGGAAGTACTGAACTAAAAAGACAACCTACCGAATGGGAGAAGATCTTTGCAAATGATGTATCCACTAAAGGGTTAGTATCAAAAATATATAGAGAACTTCTACAACTCAACACCCCAAACGCAAATAATCCAATTAAAAAAATGGGCCGAGGACATGAATAGACGTTTCTCCAAAGAAGACTCACGGGTGGCCAGCATCATTCATCATCAAGGAAATGCAAATCAACACCGCAATGAGGGTACCCCTCGCACCTGTCAGAACAGCTAAAATCAAAAACACAAGACACGTGTTGGTGGGGATGTCCAGAAAGGGGAGCCCTCTTGTACTATTGGTGGGATTGCAAACTGGTGCAGCCACTATGGGAAATAATATGGAGGTTCCTCAGTTAAAAATGGAACTGCCCTATAATCCAGCAATTGCACTGCTGGGTATTTACCCAAGAAAATGCAAAAACACTGACTCAAAGGGATACATGCCCCACTGTGTATAGCAGCAAATCATGGAAACAGCCCAAGTGTGTCCGTCAACTGATGAATGGATTAAGAAGATGGCGTGTGTATTTATACAGCGGAATACTATTCAGCCATAAAAAATAACGAATTCTTGTCATTTGCAATAGCACGGATGGAGCTAGAGAGTATAATGCTAAGTGAAATAATGCTAAGTGAAATAAGTCAGAGAAAGACAAATACTGTATAATTTCACTCATATGTGGAACTTAAGAAAAAAGAAACAAAGACTCAAATATAGAGAACAAACAGATGGTCACCAGAGGGGAGGTTGGTGGGGGACATGGGTGAAAAAGTGATGGGGATGAAGGCGTGCACTTGCCGTGACGAACACCGGGTATCGTATGGAAGTGTCGAATCTCTATACTATACGCCGAAGCTAATATTATACCGTATGTTAGCCAACTACAATTAAAAGTAAACATTTTGATTTGTTTATTGTTTGAATTTCACCTGCAAGAGTATGACAATTTGCGAAGGTAAAGATGCTTTCTTTGTATTATAAGTTACGCTTCAGGACGACAGCACTTTTCAACTATCAATATGTTTTTTTTTTTTTTTTACAAAGAAATCAAACACTTTAATTTCTAATGTGCTAAATGACATTGAACTGAAAGATTAGCTTGATTATTTTTTTTCTTTTCCCTGTACATTTATAAGTGACAGTGAGTTATCAATGTTTTGACACACGTTTAAGGGTCATGAGACGATGGCAACTTTTCCTGGTAATTACCAGGGTCACTTAGCGTGGTTTCATCTTCTATGGTCATGTTTTTAATTTTACATTTATTTATTTTTGAGGAACAGAGTGAGACAAAGCATGAGCGGGGGTGGGGGAGGGGCAGAGAGAGAAGGAGACACAGGATCCGAAGCGGGCTCCAGGCTCCGAGCTGTCAGCACAGAGCCTGACATGGGGCTCGAACCCATGAGCTGTGAGATCATGACCTGAGCTGAAGTCAGACGCTCAACCGACTGAGCCACCCAGGCGCCCCGGTCATTTTTTTTTTTTTTTAAGTTTATTATTTTATTTATTTTGAGAGTGAGCGAGCAGGGGAGGGGCAGAGAGAGCAGGAGAGAGAGAATCCCAGGCAGACTCCATTGCTGTCAGCGCAGAGCCTGAGGCGGGGCTCGAACACACAAACTGAGAGACCGTGACCCGAGTCGAAACCAAGGATGCTTAACCGACTGAGCCACCCAGGCGCCGCTTGTGTGACCATTTGTATGGTCTCCTACTGTGAAGAACTGAGGACTGCCTGCTCGCATATTTTACCACTTACACAGGTATATGTGATATTTGTACATCTTCGTTACATCGTGTTATTACAATATACACCATTCACTCTTCCAGCAAGAATCCTGACACGTGTCTTCTATAGTGTGCGTATTTTCACATGGTGCTTTTTGGAAGGAAAAAAATACAAAAGCCAGGCCACAAGAAATTAACCTGGTGGGGGCCATAGTCTGTGATTCGGCTGTGCTCGTAAAGCACGCACTTCGCCTTTTCCGGGGCCAGCCTTCCAGAGCGTTGAGATTTCAGGAACTGTCTTGAAAAAGAAAACTCTAGAACACCCAGCAAGTAATGATTGCAGCAGCCAGCCGTGGAGCGAAGTCCGTTTTGCCGTGCAGAAGGAAAACCGTTCCTAGGCTGGCTGTTGATGGGTGTCCAGCGAAAGAGGCCTGATCCCGGGTGTCAGGTGGCCCGCAGCTGGCCACGCCGCCTGTGTGGGGGCATTCCTGCTGCAGAGATGGCCTGAGGCCCTCGGGACACTGTCCACATCAGCTCGAAGACTGGGAGCCTGTGTCCACAACGGCAGGTGGAATTTATCCTGCGGTTGGGGAAGTCCCTTTTTGTACCCGCTCTGCAGTCTTGCCTCCACCTCCCGTTGAGGTTTTTAAAATCCTACTAGAAGCCTAATGTGTCTGTAGGTATTGGAGATAATTTTGAATCTATCACTGTGTGCAAAGATAACAACAACGACAAAAATCCCTGAAGACTGCTGCTTTTGGGGAGGTTACAGTCCCCCTCTGTTCAGTCTCTCGAGCGCCAGGGATTTGTGGGTTCAAGGGAGCGCAAGACGCAGACCCTGCGCTCAGGGGTGGCAGAGTCTGGGTCAGTGGTCACCGGCCAGAGGGCCGGTCCTCCCGCCTGTCAGGTGCGATGGGACTTTGGGCTAATGAAGGACCCTTCTTAACGGTGTTGTTTCAAGGATGAGCCAATGTAACGTATGTAAAGTGCTGAAAGCAGTGCCCCGCAGGTGGTAAGTGTTTAAACCAGATTCTTACCCTAGAACTAGAGGGTGTTAAAATTCCTGGTCACATTTAACCCCCAACGATCTTGCAGAGGAGGTGGGGCCACAGCTGTTCGTTGAGCGTCTTGACCGGGTGGCAGAAGTCACACTACTGGAAAGGGGCTGGGGCGGGGCCTGAACTTGGCCCCAAACCCTTCACTCTGGGCTTCCTGACTGCCCTGGCAGGAGAAGATCAGGAAATGTGTTGGCCCGCTCTCGCTGCCGTGGCAAAGGACCATGGCCTGGCCGCTGAAACAAGGTACCTTTATTTCTCACAGATCTGAGGCTGAAAGTCCAAGATGAAGGTGTCCACAGGGTTGGTGTCTTCTTAAGCTGTCCTGTTGGCTTGTGGACACCATCTGATCCCTTTGCGCTCACGTGATCTTTTTCCTGTGGACCTGTGTCCAGATTCCCTCCTCTTTTTTTTTTTTTTATTTTGAGAGAGAGAGAGAGAGAGAGAGAGAGAGAGAGAGAGAGAGAGAGACAGTGAGTGGAGGAGAGACAAAGAGGGAGACACAGAATCTGAAACAGGCTCCAGGCTCTGAGCTGCCAGCACAGAGCCCAACGCGGGGCTTGAACCCACGAACCATGAGATCCTGACCTGAGCTGACGTCAGACGCTAAACTGACTGAGCCACCCAGGCGCCCCTGGCTTCCCTCCTCTTATAAGAACAACCAGTCATGTTGGATTAGGGCCACCCTGAAGGACTTCATTTTAACATAATCACCTCTTTAAAGAGCCTGTGTTCAAATACAGCCACGTTCTGAGGTGCAGGGGTTAGTTAGGACTTCAGAACGCGAATTTTCGGGAAACACAGCTCCGCTCCTAACAGGAGAGGAGGATTAGTAGCAAAATCAGAGGGATCGGATACCTGTATCAGGAACGGGAGTGAGGACAGAGCAGGCAGCATTGGAACTGATGGAGCAGGGGGCTGGTCTCCATGGTTTTTGAGTTTTGATTTCAGGCATGGCTTTCAGAGGACAAAGAGGAGTAGACTTTGTGGTGAGAAGCGTGTCCCCAGAACTCAGCGACCTGGGGCGAGCCGAGCGGGGTCTGTAGGCACACGGGATTCGGTTGGAGCCGGGTGAACGGGAAGACGCACCGGGTAGCGGACGGCCTGGTCAGTGTGGGCCTGAGAAGTCTGTATTTTGTTTTGATAGGCATTTGCGTCCTTTATCGAGCACGTATTTACGGAGCACCTCGCGTCTAGGGTCACAGTGCAGTTCTTGTCAACGGGGAGACGGTTTGGGTCTCTGGGTAGATCCCTCAAGGTAGCTTCCGACAGCAGAATCGTTTCTGTGTGTGGTTGTAGAGAAACAGATTATGTAAATCTGAAATTAAATTTCTTGAAGATGGCTTAATTCGATTAACAAATGTTACTTTAATCAGCAAATGGTGGAGTCGTACAGATTAAATTTGGAGCCGAGACTGACTGGGCTTACATCCTGGCTCTGTCCCTTATTAGCTTCGTCAGATTTATCCTATGACATAAATTGGCAGAGCTTCAGTTTTCTCAGCTGTGAGAAGTGGATAATTATACGTATCTCACTGGGTTGATGGAGAGTGTGCATTTGCAGTAGTGTATGGGAAGGTTCTAGCACTGTGTCTTTCGCATGGCGAGCGCTCATAACGATACCCGAAGGAAGGTAGCGCTGGGTGAGTTGGGGGTCTTTTAAAAAGATGTTTTAATAGAGGTAAATAAATAGCGATGAACTTTGGATTAATTCATTAACAACGGCGAAGAAGTGTGAGCACCAGCCAGTGGCTGAGTGCTAAGGGGTAGAAGAAGGCAAGGCCCCTGCCTTGAGATTTGATGTCTTTGGTAGTGGTTACAATTGCTCACACATATCTGGACCTTTCTTCTTTAGGATAGGTGGTGGAATTATAGCTCCCTGCCCCAGTGAGTTCAGATGTGGTCATGTGACCACCTGGAGATGAATTAGAAGGTGAACACGTGAGACTCCTGTTGATTTTGAGCCAAGACAACACTCAGCCGAGCGCTCTTGGCTACGTTCCGCAGGGCCTCTCGGCTGAGTGGTGGGCCTGGGTCCCCGAGTGAGGTCAGCACCTGCACGGACCGGACTCACGTAGACGCCAGATGGCCCTGCACTGAGGAAGAAACCTTTGCTATAGGCTTCTGAGATGCTGAGATGTCACTGGTGGCTTTCTACTGTCACCTGGCCCCCTCCTGACTCACGTTGTGTTACAAGAGGCTCAACCTCGCCGATTGTCCTTTTCTGGACTATAAATCAGTCTTGAACGGACTTTTTGGCCAGTACGTGCTTGTACGCGTGCATGAACACGCACACGTATAGATAAATACAGCTGCAACCGAAAGCATTTCTTTGTCACTGTTATTACCTTCACCAGTATTTTTAAATGAATTAAATGTCAGAAACTCACATGTTCTTTTTAAAAAACAGCTCTACGGAGATAGAATTCGCCTGCCATGCAATCCACCCATTGGAAGTTTACAGTTCTGTGGCTTTAAGTAGATTCACAGAGAGGTGACTTCACATCACCACAGTTTCACGGCATTTCCGTTACCCCCCAACATTACCCCACTCCTCCGTCCTCCCACACACTCCCTCCCCAGCCACAGACCACCCTCAATCTGCTTTGTATAGATCCGTGTCTTCTGGACATTTCCTATACATGGCGTCTTGGAGCGGATGGTCCTCCGCGACTGGCATCTTCCACTTAGCATAATGTTTTCAAGGCTCATCCATGTCGCGGCCTGTATCACTGTTTTCTTGCTTTTGCTACCAAAACACATCCCATGGTATGGAACATAGTGTATTGTAAAACCGCATGGTTCCTAAAGGTGGAAACCGGGCTGACCCCTCTAGGGTCGTGGGCATCCACTCATCAGTTGACGGACATTTGGGTTGTCGCCACTTTCTGGCCGTCACGAATGGGGCTGCTGGGAACATCCATATAGTCTTGTCCAAGTTATTCTGTGAACGTGTTTTCATTTCTCTTGGGTTTATACCTGTGAGTGGAATTGCTGGGTCTCACGCTGACTCTACATTTAACTGTTTAAAGAACTGCCAGGCTGGTCGCCTCAACTCACGTCCCTACCAGCAGCGGGTAAGGGTGCTGATTCTTCGTGCGCCCACCAACACTGCTTACCGTCTGTCTTTGTAGCCATCCTGGTGGGTGTCACCCGTTTTACGTTGTTTAACATGAAACTTAGATGCCACAGTTCCGCCTTCCTGTCTTCACAGGTCCTTTCTGAGGCAGCTTGTGCTTTTGTCACTTTGTGTTGAGTTATTAGCGTCGTCCATGTGTATGTCGCATAGGGACATGCTTACCTTCTACCGACAGACCTACGTTCTCACTTTAAAATGTGGTATTTGGGGGCCCTTGGGGGGCTCAGTCGGTTAAGCGTCCGACTTCGGCTCAGGTCATGATCTCGCGGTCTGTGGGTTCGAGCCCCGCGTCGGGCTCTGTGCTGACAGCTCGGAGCCCGGAGCCTGTTTCAGATTCTGTGTTTCCCTCTCTCTCTGCCCCTCCCCCACTCACGCTCTGCCTGTCTCTGTCTCTCAAAAATAAATAAACGTTTAAAAAAAAAAAGAATTTAAAATTGTGGTACTTTGTTCGGTGTCGGGTTCTCCTGCTCAACCGGCTGGCAAGCCCACGCCGGCTTCTGGTTGAGGACCAGTCAAGCTTCAGCTGAAATGAGGGTTAGTCCTGTGTTAGTACAAAGATCACCTCCTGTCGCTTGAGTGAGGAACTTTGGTGGTGGTTCCTGTTTGTCTTCACTCTTCAAGTCGACTTCAGTTTGTGGCAGTAAAGTCAGACGTATATATTTGAATATTCATGTTGTAAAAGCACATGGTTTCTAAAAATGGGCATGATTCTAAAAGTGGGAACTCCCTAGAGTTCATGTGCTAAGTTAACATGCCATTTAAAAAAAAATTTTTTTTTTAACATTTATTTTTGAGAGACAGAGGGCACGAGGAGGGGAGGAGCAGAGAGAGAGGGAGACATAGAACCTGAAGCAGGCTCCAGGCTCTGAGCTGTCAGCACAAAGCCCGACGCGGGGCTCGAACCCATAAACCATGAGATCATGACCTGAGCCGAAGTCGGACGCTTAACCGACGGAGCCACCCAGGCGCCCCAACACGCCATTTTGAGCGATGAGTCTGCCATTGGGGTTGAGCAGGGTCCATGCCTTCGTGGAGGGTCAGGTCTGGCTGGGGACAGACCTTTCAGGAATAAAGGCGTTACAGATTGTAAAAGGGCTGTGAAAGCAAGTGGTCCTCCATAGGAGAATGAGGTGGGGGGGGCTCCCAAGTTGATTTTTACTTATTTTGGTGGGGGGATGGGTTGGGAAGGACCTCATGAGGAAGTGACACTTCATCCTAGATGCAGGGGAAGGGGAGGGGCACGGTGACGGGGAGGCAGGGAAGCTCTGGCAGGTTAGAGGAAGTGCAGTGAACTCTGTGTGGCTGGAGGGTGGGGGCTGGGAAGAGAGGAAGCTGTGAAGGGCCAGATTGGGCAGGGCTCTCGTGGACACCGCTGATCGCTTGGACAGTATTCAAAACGCAGTGAGAGATCACTGAGAGGTTTTAAGCAGGGGAATGGTATCATCCAATTAAAAAAAAGCCACTTTGGTTGTTGCGTGTCAACTGTATTGCCATTTGGGGGTGGGAGGGGTGGCAAGAGTGGGTGGAGGGGGCCAGAGGGTCAGGGATCCACCTGCCCGGGGACCCAGCTGGAGGCATAAGGGACCCCCCCGCTGGAGGCATCGGGGCCGGGACTGCAGGTTGGGGCGCTGGCACCTTGCTCTGTTCTTCACTCTCCGTGAGGACACACACACTCATGCTGGTGGCAGGTCCCATCTGCTTGCCTCTGTCACGGGGAGCCGTCTCCGCGACGGGTGTCGTCAACGGTTGCTGACCTACTAGCGAGGACCAGGCAGAAGCTATTCTTGAACCTCCAGGGCCGAGCTTTCTCTAGAACAAATATTTGAGTGACCCTTCCGTGGTGAAAACTCCTCAACCAGATTAGCAAATGTGTTCTCGCAAGCTTCTAACACTCGGGAGCTGAAGTGTGGCTTCTAGTGACAGTTTTGCTGCTGGGCCAGTATTTGTAGGGTAAAGGTGCTTGTTTCTATCAGAATCGGTTGGAAGATTTTTTTTAAAAAAAGTATTTATTTAATGTTTATTTTTGAGAGAGAGAAAGACACAGAATGTGAGCGGGGGCTGGGGGTCAGAGAGAGAGGGAATCACCGAATTCAAAGCAGGCTCCAGGCTCTGAGCTGTCAGCACAGAGCTCGATGCGGGGGCTCGGACCCGCAAACGATGAGCTCGAAGTTGGACGCTTAACCGACTGAGCCACCCCAGGAATGACTTACACTTTCATTGTTCGGCTTCATCGCTCCTTAACTGGAAGGGACTTGTGTCCTTAACGTGATGTCCAGCGATTTAGGTAGGACGGCGGGGACGCAAGCTGTGAACGGAGATGAGTGGGAGCACATCCGTGAGTGGTATTCGTGCAAACTTGTGAGTTTTGACTTGACCTTTTGTGCGATCTTGACGTCACAGATCTTGGATTCTTTTTCCCCTGCTAAGAGGTTAGAAATATCAGTGCTGTGTGTGTGTATTTGGCAGGCCCCAGACGACGCTGCCTCGTGAACGGCACCCTCGGGTTGGAGATCTGGGGTTGTGGGAGGAGAAAGACGTTTAGACCCAATGATTTTTAGGTAAGTTGATCACACCCAGCACTGCCAAATTTTCCTGAGAGCCGCTGTGCCTCCTCTCCGGGGTCTCTGTGCTCGGGTGAGGACTAGCCACCTTCCGCAGCCCGCCTCCTTGGGCTGCGGGTGACTCAGGCTGGCGTCTGAGCTGGTGACGAGCTGTCCTGTCCGGTTATTTGAACAAGCTCAGGCTTTCATTTCTCACCCGCCGTCTTCCCATCCTGTGAGCATTTTCTGTGGGTCACCGAATTGACCGTAAGATCATTTCATTTTACAGAGATGGAAACTCAGATTTATTATTAACACATCGTGCTTTTAAGCTCGGAGGGGAAGAGCCGTGAACTTCCCCCAAGGATTTCTCCCAAGTGTGGTTTTGGTCTAGCTGTGGTTATCTGAGGTGCGGATGCCTTAACCAGCCCCCCCCCCCCCCCCCCCCCCCCCCCCCCCCCCCGGCCTGCTTCATCCCAGTCTTTGGGTCCAGGGCTCAGGAATTTGCATCTTAAAATAGTATCTCCAGGGGCACCTGGGTGACTCAGTCAGTTAAGCAAGAATTCTCTATTTTGGCTCAGGTCATGATCTTATGGTTCTGTTTGTGGGTTTGAGCCCCACATCAGGTTCTGCACTGAGAGTGTGGAGCCTGCTTGGGATTCTCTCTTTACCTCTCTCTGCCCCTCCCCTCCCCTCCCCTCCCCTCCCTTCCCCTCCCCTCCCCTCCTCTTCTCTCTCTCAAAATAAATAAATAAACTTAAAAAAAAATTCTCTCCGGATAGGTGTTTGCACTGACATTGGGAGCCACCTCCTTCACCTCTGAACTCTGGCCTGCACATCAGCACAGTGCTAGTGTACAAGAGCATCCGGCAGATACACCCCGTCAGAGAAATAGCAGGAGAATTTATAGTTCGTCTTTACTAGTGCTAAAGCTTGCCACAGGAGAAGGGGGCTCACAGGGCCCGGCCAGTGGACTTGCTAATGCAGAATTGGGCAGACTTAACACCCCCTCACCATGATGGTCAGCGCCATCATGGGCTTGGGTCTCCTCCCCCAGCCGAGGGAAGAGGGAAGGTCTCTATGTGGTGGGTCAGATGGAACCAGAGGAAGGGGTTCGGCCTGGCACCCTGGCTCCTTATCCACCCTCCAGGGGCATTTGTTGCCTGGCGGGGCGGGGAGCGCCAGCGAAGGGGAAGCAGCGGTCTGCTGTTGGGTGTCTCCCTCCCTGAGAAGGGGGTTCCAGGGCTGGGAAGGCCGTCTGGCCCAGCCTCCGTATCTGGGAGGAAACCAGTGCCGAGGAAATATTTGAGGAGGGAGCGAAGAATTAAGAAACTTGGATTTTTTCCAGTGCAAAGCATGTGTAGAACTACGGAAAAGCTTTGCTTTCTCTAGGTACAAGTAAGGTCATGGTTCCAGATGCTCAGTGAAATCAGCACATATGTGGTTGAGGATGTAGGAATTTATCTAGGCCCAGGTAGCCTCTGAGCAGGAGAAACAGCCTGTCCTTACTACCAACCAGAATAATTTACGTTGAAGATAATATGTCATCAGTTGATTTTTTTTTTTTTTTTTTTTTTTTTTTTTTTTAATCCTTCCCGAATTTGATTGAAGTACATTTTTGCGTTTGGACGTTTGCTCCTGTTTGTCAATCTTTATTTACAGGGAAGCCATCAGGCATTTTTTGCTCTTTGTTGGGGAATCCTGTCGTCGTGAAAAGGATGAAATGATGTGCTCATGAGACGCGGTCTGGAAGTATGAAAAACTGCTGTCTTACAGTTAGCTTTGCATGTTCCCCTCCGGTTGTTTGGAAGGATGTGACTCTGGTTCTGGTCACCCCAACGTCCTTGCCTGCGGCACAGAAAGAATGCTCCTTTCTTCATTAATGCTGTCAGTAGAAGCCGTTTCTCTCTCAGCCTCTAGATAATAGCTGCCTCTCTTACATTCAAGTATTTTTATTTTCTTCTTTCCCTTACCCCCCCTCCTCCCTTTCCCCTCCCCTCCCCTCCCCTATCCTCTTCCCTCCCCTCCCCTCCCCTATCCCTTTCCTTCCCTTCCCAGCAGCTGCTCCAAACTTACCATGAATGAGCCAAAGGAATACACCTGATGCTGGAGGCTGTGCCCCCCACAGCCCTTTGTGTCCTCTGATGTCCCTAACTAGCTCACTGCTTCTCATTCATGAAATGTTCCCTGAAGCACAACAAGAATTACAGGAAAGTTCCAAGAAACCTACAACTTGGTATGCTTTATAAATTCACGTCTGTTCTGTTAGTGAGCACACGGATGTGTTCGTGGAACGTGTCGTTACCAACCTGGACGCGCTCTTGGCTTCTGCCCGGTGCACTTTCCATCACCCGCGTGTCCAGTGTTTTCCTCGCGCCCCCCCCCCCCCCCCCATGCGTGTAGGGTGAGGCTGGTGACTGAGCGTGTGCTGTCTGAAACACGGATGTACGGATGCACGGAAGCTGAATTGGCGAGGCAAACTTGGCTTTTCATATTTTCTTTCCGTCTCATTTGCTGGTTTCACTGGCGGTTCTGCTTCGCCAATGTGCTAAAACAACAGTTTGCATAGTCAGAACGTGTTTTTCTTAGGACAGAGTAATTCCCTTTGGTGAAAAAGAGTTCTCACAACTACTCTGTCCTTCTCTAGGCCTGTTCACCACTCTATGAACTTGTGTTTCTTTTTAATTTCTTTTATTTGAGAGAGAGGGAGAGAGAGAGAGAGAGAGAGAGAGAGAGAGAGTGTGTGTGTGTGTGTGTGTATGAGCAGGGGAGGGGCAGAGAGAGGGAATCCCAAGCAGGCTCTGCACGGCCAGATCCTGACAACGGGGCTCGAACTCCTGAACCCTGAGATCATGACCTGAGCCGAGATCAAGAGTTGGGTGCTTAACCGACTGAGCCACCCAGGCACCCCTTGGTTTTGCTTTGTTGTTGTTGGTTTAGGTCAAACAGTCTCTTCACCAGACCTTCCAGAATTTCCTGAAATACCTATGCAGCCATAGGCCACTAGGCCAGAAGGGAAGCTGATTTCCTAATTTTCCAGCCGAGGAAACTGCTGCTCCTTCTGCCTAAAATAACTGTTAGGATGCTGCTCCTTCTCTCCCACGAAGGCTTCTCCTCCTGCCAACGTGCTTCCCGTCTTCCAGTGCTGATTCCAGATCACCTTTGGCCCCCACTCTGGGCCAGGGCTTCTCTTGCAGGTCCTGACTTCACCTCACTCCACTTGGTACACTCTCCTGGGGCCCCACCTCTGTACCCTTTCCTCAGTTGACACACTGCCTGGGCCCCTGCGTCCTCTTAAGGGCCTTTGAGATCCCTGTGGATGGGCTTTCTAAGCCACTGTTGCCTTTGCAGTCTTCCCTCTCTGGCCTGACCTCTGTGCTCTACCTTTCTCTTGTCCTACTCTCTCAGTGGTCTCGGTGGGACAGGGGTCTCAAACACCCGGGAGACCTTCCCAAATGCCAGGATGATGGGGGGGTATAGAGGGCAGGTGTGACCCTCATCTGTTGAAAAGGTGTCTCGGCCATTCTGGCTTCCCTGCCTGCTCCAGTCTGGACTCTCCCTGGATTCTGTTAGTTGTGTTGTGGCCTCACCTCCGTGTTCAGGGCTCCCTTCATCAGCTGCTGCCACAGTGCCTTTGCACTCACTCCATACTCTTTAACTCCTGACCCCACTGATCTGCTGTCCTGGAGAACCTTGCCGTTTTCTTCTCCTAGCTGCAGAAAAATTCTAGTGAAGGTCACCAAGCTAAGTTGTGTGGCATTATAACAAGTGCATGCCGTTAACTTTGGGCTAGTTTTGAGACTTTGCGGGCCTGCCTGCCTGTCTTTTGTTACTGTCTGATTTCAGTCCTCTTAGCTGTTGGTTTGGCCCAGTGGTTCTAAATTCTAGCTGCACATTAGTGTCACCTGGGGGAGGTTTGCAACTTTATCGAAGACCTGGGGCTTGTGCCCAGAGGTCCCGATATCACTGGTCAGGGGCAGGCAGGACAGGCTTGGTGGGTGTGTTTAGAAGCTGCACAGGTGATTCTCTAAGAAGCCCGAGTTGAGAGACAAGGTCTATTCTTGTCTACTGTTACCTAGTCCTCCTTTAAGAGGATTGCTGATCTTTTAAGATCTCTGCTGATCCCTTGAGGAAGAAATCTTCTTGACCACGTCTGACCCTTGCCTGCCTCCAGATCCCCCCCCCCCCCCCCCGCCCCTCACCTGCTGTCTTCAGAATCTGGGCCCATGACCCCTTTTCTGCCCACACTGATATCAGCCACATTGGAGAACCCAAGTAAAAATGTCAATCTTGTGAAAGCAAGGGCAGAGAGGGGCTGGGACGAAAGTCAGGTACATACCAGGGGAAGTAAAGAGGGTGTCTGTCCTCTGATCTACTTGCCAAGGGCTACCGCTAGAGAAGGGGGAGATGGGGCAGACCTGGCTTTCAGTCCTGACTCTGCTCCTCATTGGCCAGCTGTGGCTTCCCTCCCTCTGTAAGGAAATTCATCATGGTAACCGCATCGGATTTGTGAGGATGTGGAGTAAGAGCTTAAAGTGCCCTTAGCACATGCCCAGCCCGGAGTGCTCAGCACGGTCCCCGCCTTTTTTTTCTTTTCAAGTTTGTTTATTTTGAGAGAGAGAATCCCAAGCAGGCTCCGCACTGACGACGGTGGGGCTTGGTCTGACGTGGGGCTCGATCTCAGGAACCACGAGATCATGACCTGAGCCGCAATCAAGAGTCAGACGCTTAACCATCTGAGCCCCAGGCGCCCCTCAGCAGATGCTCCTTAAAACACGTCCTTTCCTACCTTCAAATTCAGGAAGATGTTCCCTTGGTGCAATAACATATAATATTTCACCCCTTGTTGAGTCCCTTTGTGCTTAAACATTCATTGCCATATTCTGCTCATGCTGTTTTAAGCTGCATGGTAACTTGCAGGTAATTTGAAGGTAACTGCAGGTAACGTGAAGGTTAACTTCAAGGTAACTGCAGGTAATTTGAAGATGAGAACCAGGTAGGTTTTCAGTGTTTATGTACTCTAATCAAGTGATCGTGGTGTTTTCCACCAAGAGATGGAAAGATCAACCAGTATTTGTTAAAATTAAATTTAACCAAAGGAAGACTTACACTGTTTCGGGTACATGATCTCTAAATGTCGTCCCCCGCCCCTCCCACCAACCCCTGTTTTTGGAGGGGAAGAGAAGAGGTGGGAATGACTCAGAGTTGGTGAATGAACACTAAACACCAACGTCTTTAATAGACGATGAAACAGGATTCCCACGTGTTAGGGTCCTAGGTGAGATTTGGATGTTACTTTAATTTTGCCTCTGTTATTTGGAGCAAATTACTTAATGCTTAAAAAAAATTTTTTTTTTTTTTTTTTAACTATTATTGAGAGACAGAGAAAGAGCATGGCCACGGGTGGGGCAGAGAGAGAGGAAGACACAGAACCCGAAGCAGGCTCCAGGCTCAGCTGTCAGCACAGAGCCCGACGCGGGGCTCGAACTCACAAACCGCGGGATGGTGGCCTGAGCCGAAGTCGGCCGCTTAACCGACTGAGCCACCCAGGCGCCGCCCCCGCTTTGGGGCATTATTTTTCTCCCGGACAGAATATAGAATGAGATGAGATGAATTTTCGATCCTGTCTGAGTACTAGGGTTCCAAGCGTCTGTCTGTGGTGAACGGGGTCTTCTGTTGCTTTGTCTTTTCCTGAAGTTCGCTGTCTGTAATAGGTTTTTCTGCCTGTAACTTCTGCCTTCTAATTTTGAATGTATTTTAAGTGGTACAGCATGTGAGTACCTTCTTGAAAAATACTCAACATCGCCTGTGGACGAGACGGTGAAAGTGAGCCCTTCCGCGCCGTCTCCCCCAAAGCCGCCTGTTCTTACTTTTGCCGGAGGTGAGCCAGTGTTCCCCAGTCTGGTGTAAAGCCTTTGAGACCTTTTTCTGTACATATCCATGCACGTGGTCCTTTGTGTTTTTATAGTATTCCCTGCTCTGGTGACGTTTGAACTTGAGCTAAATTTCAACCAGAGTTGGCTCCTGCTTAGAGCGCTTTGTTTTCTTAAAATCCGTGCCTGGGAGTTGGTCAGGTCTTTGGGCTGTGTCGCCCTCTAGTGGTGGCTGACTTTGGTTTAAAGCGGCCATCCTGCTGTAGGCCTTGGGGTGGTAAGGGTCAACAGGCTGGTGACAGGGTTGGCTGTTTTCAGTTGCTGCCGTCCTTTGGTGAGATCTGGAGTTACTGTCACCTTTCTCCTTGCAGCCTGCCTTTTGGGGGAGACTTCACATTGTAGGCAGCTGCTCAAGTGAGGCCTTGCTTGGGTACCTGGGATTAGGAGGCTCTACCTGACTGGTTTACTGCCCACCCCCAACCCAACTTAAAGTGGCGCCATCGATTACATGTAAGTGACTGTTTGCACTGGCTTTGCTCCTTCGCCCTGACGAAGACCAGACTGGCTGTCCCCGGAGGCCACCGCCTCCCTTCCAGTCTCCTCAAGGAGCAGTTTTTCCCTATCGCTGTTTCCCACCAAGCCATCTTCTTCCCTCTGTAAAACCTGAGCCCCGTTGGAACTTGCGTCACCAACTGGAGCACCCCTTCACCCGCCTGCTTCCGTCCTTGCTTCCTGGGCAGCGCCCCCTGTTCATGGATGACCTCTTTGCCGCCTCAACACCACCCCCCCCCCCCGCTCACCGTGCGTGGAAACCTCAGCCCACGCGTTGATGATCCCCCGACCCAGGAACTTGGCCTCGCAAGTTCTTGACCTCCTCGGCTCCAGTGACCTCGCCCCACCTCATCTTAACAACCCTGTTTAGATGCCGTCATCCTGATCGGGATCAGAATCGTGATCTAAAGCATCCTACTCCACGGTCTCATATTCCCAGGCTTCTATGTGAATCCGGCATCTCACGACTGAGAGTTCCGAAGACCTGTAACCCACCTGAGACCCTGACCAGGTCCACATAGAGTCTCCACCCTGGTTACTTGTGACGGCTCCCAGGGAGGTTCCCTGGGGTGGGGGTGGAGGGGACGCCAGCCCTCCGTGCCCACACGCCTCTGTCCTGGGCAACCCTGCGAGGGACCCACCTCTGGTCGGACCCGCGTGTGCTCTGTTGTCAATCTGGGGATGTATTTGAGACATCGGTGCTCTCCTTCTGAGGCCCTTTCTTGTTCCCCGTGTCCCCCGTTGGTCTGCATTTCTACCGAATCGCCCATCATTCCTTCGAAGTCACCATCTGGTTCGTCCTTGGCTTCTAGACCTCTGAACGTTTGCAGGCTCCAGCGGTCTGCCTGCACCCTCCTTTTCCTTCCGCGTCGCCTCATGATGTTCCACGTAGCCCCGAGCTTTAAGCGCTCCCCGGAAGCTGCTGAGTCTCGAATTTGTGTTGTCCGCATGGACTCCTTGCTTCTGAACGAGTAACGTGGAGAGCCAGCGAGCTCTGTGACCTTTCTGCTAGATGACCGGTGAGGTCTCAAAAGTCAGCACAGCCAAAGTAGAACTACTTCTGGTCCCTCCCACAGTGACTCCCTTCCCATCCCCCCGAGTCTTGCCCGTCCTCCTTAGAGGCGCCATCTCCTACCCAGTTTATCAAAGACCTACTTCTCACCATCTCCCGTATTCCTCATCCAGTAGCCAGCACAAGACACTTGAGCATCTACTGTGCCAGGCACTATTCCAAGCATTTGAAAAAGAGTGTATTAACCTGTACGAGGAGAGCTGGTAATAACCTATTTTGCGGAGAAGAAAGCTCAGGCACAGAGAGGTTTAGTAGTTTTTCCATGGCCACAGATCTTCTGAGTGTTGGGTTCAGCTTTCTAGGTTTGGAGACCGGTATGGCCTGACAGTATTGGGTGTTACCACGATACGGTGCTGGGATTCCATGGATCAAAACCTCCCCTGGTCACTGTACTGTGGCTGAACAACACATTGAAATGCCTGAGCGTAAAAGGCAGTCTCTCCTGGATGTCGAGGGCAGCGATGCTTTTGTTTTTCCTGGTTGGTTGAGGCCTTTGGATCAGGGAGAACACTGTACTCCGTTAATGATTTCCTACCTACAGTAACCCGGTCTGCTGTGCACATCTAACACCGTGCGGTTCGTTCCGAGCTATGAAGCTCCTGTCATGCATGGACAAGATTTCTCTTACCGGAAGGGGAGGTTTCTCGCAGGGGGTTAGATTTTTCTAGTACGCAGCTCAGATGACACCCGTGAGCGTTTAAGAAATCCGTGTGCTTGATCGTTTTATCGAACACGTATATGTGTTCTTGGCTCGGCCCAGATTGCTGATGGAGAAGGCCCTGTATAAGTTGTCTGGCCAGTCGCTTGTGGTTCATTCCACAAAAGTCTAACCGAGGAGGCCGCGCCTGCGGTAGCTCAGGCTTCTTAGGCCTTCAGTTCTCAGTTACCAACAGTAGGGAAACAAAACAGTTGATTCAGAACGAGTAACAGAGTCCTTAGCCTCTGGCTTCAGCGTGCGCTGCCCTGAAATTCAAGAGTAGCTGTGTGCATCATGTCCTGGGATCAGATAGAAGAAAGGAAACTCATAGTTCATCTGGCTTATCATTTTGCTTCGTCGTCATCTCCTCCCTTCTGGAAGCTTCTCCACTTGAGCCACGCGCCCGACTTAGTTTTGACTTTTCTCTCTGGCCCATTAGGTGTTACAGGTTTAAAGTGAGGATCCTAGTGGAAGAGAGGACCAACCAATGGGGAATTGAACTGTGTACGTGTGCGTTCTTAATGTAACTCTTGGAAAATTTGTCACAGGCAAGCCCCAACTCCCCAAATGGACCTTGTACCCCCAACAGGCCAGATTCATTCTGTGCACTTGTGGCTTCACTGTCACGTGCTTGCTTGAGTGTTGGCTGAACTGCTGACTGTAGAGCTTTTCCCCAAGCCGTGCTCTTGGAATTTTTGTTTCGTGTTATTTTACGAACAGATGCTTCCTGGTCTCCCGTGTTGACTTGGAAACGTAGGATATGTTGGAATGTTGTGGGAAGACCAATGTATTTGAACGTGTGTCTTCACTAGTTTGATCATATCACTTGAGGCACGTTCTCGTGTAAATATATTCTGAAAAGATGGGGGAAAACCTACACTTTCTGCTCTAAGACCAGCCCTCTTCCTTCTCTTTACCAGCAGAACCTTCCATTGGCCCTGCCTCCTTTTCCTCCCTGCTCTCTCTTCTCGTTGCTGGAGCCGAGGGTTCAATGGAGACTAAGTAACTCTGAAAGCACCAGGTAAACGGGAGGAGCTGGAAATGAGATCTGTGGCTGGTTGGCCATGTCTCTAGGTTCACGTCTCCCTTACTGGAAGTTCTAAAAGCCTTTCAGCCTTATCCCCCCTTGTAGGCTGTTAACACTTAAAAGGGTTTTGATTCTCTGTTCTCCTTTGGTTTTTGC
This sequence comes from Prionailurus viverrinus, assembly GCF_022837055.1. Taxonomy (NCBI): domain Eukaryota; kingdom Metazoa; phylum Chordata; class Mammalia; order Carnivora; family Felidae; genus Prionailurus; species Prionailurus viverrinus. Next base: position 78,121,703 of record NC_062572.1, read on the forward strand.
CCCCCACTGGAAAGGGAGTGAGGAAAGAAAGACCTATGGGACTTCCATAGGATGAATTAAATGTGGGGTGGCCACATAGGATGGATATAAGGGAGGTGGTATTTAAATGATTATTTTGCAGATGTGAATTTAGTATATATAGTACGGTGGTGGGGCGAATATTTTCCTTTTGGGTTGCAGCATAGCAAAAAGTACTTTAATAATTTAAGGTCATTCCTTTTGAATTTTTGTCAGGTAGGGCATTGATATGGTTACTCTGTTTGCAAGTGCTCTCAGTAATTTAGTGAATCTATCATAGTCTTCACTTTCCTCATCCGTCAGGTGGCATTATGATAGGATTTAACGTTACAAAATTTCTAAGAGTGAGTTAAGTACACTTAAGTGCTCGGCAAATGGCAGGTGCCCAGGCTGACCCCAGGTGCCTTTCTGAGCGGTCGAGGACTTTGAGCAGTTGATACTATATTCTGGGTTTTTGGCTTTGTTTTGGTTTGACTTGTTTCTTGAAGATGATGAGCGTATCTGTGATTTGGACTCATTATTGTGAAAAATGTCAAAGTTCAAAGGCAGTCCGTGAAAAGCGATTTTTAACAGACGTAGTAGCGAGAGGTTTATGAACCTTAATAGATTAAGAGATGAGACAAATCAGTGAGAAAGTCATTGAACTCTAATAGCAGTACGAGTTGAGTCACATTTAGGAGGTTTACCCTGGCTTTAGAAACCACGTGGTGCCTTCCAAAACCAGATGGAGGGCCACTTTTCTCTGCGGATTTTGGCTATTCACGGTGTTACACGACTTCCCCCTCTTACATGTCTGATGTGTGGTGCTCCGTAAACATTTGTTGAGTGAACGGATGGAACATGAGTAACCGCCGAGAGTCGGATGTCTTTCCTGATTTATTTGGGAGAATCCAGAGTTTTGACCGTGATGGAATTCTCATGGGTTTTTATGCTGAAGTGCTACTGTTTATTTAACACATTGAAGCTTTGAGGAGAGGGCTCATTAGGAGAATGAGCTCCTGAAGTTTCTGTGCCAGTTGTTCTCACTTGTCTAATGTTTGCCCAGCCCCAGTGTTTACAAAGGGTTTTCTCTGGCCCCGCATTGAATCTTGCCCCTGGGAGGTGGATGTCCCTTCCCTTGTATAGATGAGGTTGGAGCTCAGAGGAACATAAAGAAGCTTGTTGACAACTGATGAGCCAGATGATGTGGCTGGGTCAGGACTTGAATTCAGATCTTTTTACTTGAGATCGTATGGTCTCAGCATTAACCAGCGTGTGTGTGTGTGTGTGTGTGTGTGTGTGTGTGTGTGTGTGTGTGTGCGCGCGCGCGCGTGCGCATACACATGGAAAAAAGTGCATATATTTAACTAGGGACTTAAACTAAACCGCAAGTCCTTAATATACTAATACTCATAGTGAAGCAAACGTTACCTTTTCCCTTTCATGCACATAGTCTACCTTATGTATGTTTCATGATGATTAAAATGCTAGCATCTTTTTTTTTCAACGTTTATTTATTTTTGGGACAGAGAGATACAGAGCATGAACGGGCGAGGGGCAGAGAGAGAGGGAGACACAGAATCCGGAAACAGGCTCCAGGCTCTGAGCCATCAGCCCAGAGCCCGACGCGGGGCTCGAACTCACGGACCGCGAGATCGTGATCTGGCTGAAGTCGGATGCTTAACTGACTGCGCCACCCAGGCGCCCCTAAAATGCTAGCATCTTAAGCGCTCACTCTGCTATTCTGTGTTCTAAGTGCTTTACACGTAGAGTGCGAGTTCCTTTAACAAGTCTCAGTATTTTATCCTCTTCGGGGGGACAAGATTGTCAGGTATAGAGAATTGAACTTTGTATTCTTAATTTTGCTGTCCTGTGTCGCTCAGATAAAGCAAGTCTATTTCCCAAGTGAAGTTTCAAAATGTCCTTTTCTCCCCACTTGGAACTAGCGATGTCCTGAGGGGACTGTGCCCTTTGGGTCCTCAAATCAAGGGTGTCCCGCTGCCTGCTTACGTGTTTCCAGCTCCTTGACATCAGTGACCCCTTTCTGTGATGCCTGTCTGGACTGAGCCTCCAACAGTATGTGATCAATCAGTGCTGTGGGATGAATGAATAAACGAGAAGTGAATGTTGTTGAGCCTTTCCAGAGACGAGGAGGGAAGGACTGATGATGTGGTAGATTTTCCCAGTGTCTTGAGTGCCTCGTGCTGTAGTCTAGTGACACTCTCTTTCTTACTCAGGGAATGTGCTTTTTAAACTGCAGTTTGCTGTAAACACGAGCATTTATGCCTCTTCTGAGAGGCAGAGCTGCGTTGTGTTTGTGGTGCCTTCTTTTTTCGTTTGCCCTTCTGATTATCAATTAACATTGAGGTGGAGGCCATCTGACCTTGAACTGGGAGATAAAAATCACTTTCTTTTCTTTCTTTTTTTTTTTTTCAGAAGCTCTGTTAGTGCAGAGTGTGAAATTCCAAGTCTCGATCCGAGGCATTCTGCAAAAACTAACCTTTGGCATACTTGGCTGCAGCCGACCTCTTTCTAGTAAATTCCCCACTGGTTCTTGGCTTTTCTTCTGGAATTAACACATTTAGAAAGTTTTCTTCATTGGTATTCCTGGTGCATGGACTTGAATGTTTCTTCGCCCCTCGATTTGTAGAGTTGTTTTGTTCGTCTCTGGGTCACACAGCGAGAGTGAAGCCAGACCGAGTAGGGGAGTAACGGAAGCGGGTCCGCTGTAGGGACATCCCAGGTTATTCAGAGAGTCCTCGCCCGTTTCCTGAAGACGACACTGGATTTTCATTTGGCTCATTGGTATAAATGCCCCTCGTTTGGCCAGGAGCTAAGCGCTTGCCCTGCCCCCCACCCCCATGGCTGAACACTGGCAATTGTTGGACTGGGAAACCCAGTACTCCCTGCATCCACTAGGGACTCCAAGGGAGATTATAAATGTGTTCGAAGCTTTTTGTGTCTTAGAGGTAAAGCAAGTCAATAGCGAAGGGAACAGCTCACACGCGGAGGGGGTTTCGTGTGTTTTCATTGTGGATGCTAATACCAGTTTTGGCTCTCCGTGGGAAGCAGTTTCTCACATTTGATCACTTGGCAAAGAAAGGGGGGGTTGTTCTACGTGAACAGAGAAAGTGGGCTTTCAAGGAAGACTTTTCCTCTGGGTCCTGCCCCTGAGCGGGGAGGACTCTTCCTGAGTAAGCTGCTGGCAAAGTGGTCCTGACGACCAACGGGCTGCGTGTTCGGGGACCGGCACAAACGCTTGTCGGTGCGCTCCTCGGTGCCCTCTCCCCCCAGAAGTCAAGCCGGGCGTGGGGTGAGGTTCTCGGTCCTGAAGTGATCGTTTGCTGGCAGGAAGCTGGAGGAGAACGGACGGCTGGGAGCCTGTGGTCACAGTGGACAGTCACAGAGGGAGACCTCAAGAGGGTCTGAAGTAGCAAAGGGAGGGCTTACGGAATGGGGATTTAAGGAAACTTTTTAGGTTAAAGCGAAGGAGCAAGGGCGTTCCAGAAGGACCCGGACAAGCTGAGGAAATAAACCATGGAGATGTTGGGCGTGTGAGGAGACGCTGTTCCAGACCCAGCTTCTGTGCTGCTAGTTTCCTTTGGGCACATTTTCTTCCATTGACTCCCTCCCTCCCTCCAGTGTCACAGGAGAGGGTCGCGGGGCATGTTGGTGGCCCGGGGCAGGATCCACATTCAGACTTGTAAGGAGGCTTTCTCCTGAAGCAGGCTCCAGGCTCTGAGCTGTCAGCACAGAGCCCCATGTGGGGCTCGAACCCACAAACCGTGAGATCATGACCTGAGCTCAAGTCTGGCGCTTAACTGACTGAGCCACCCAGGCACCCCTCTACTGTATGTTCTAATGTGTATGGCTTTCTCTCCACCTAAAGTTGAAAAATCCTAAGTCGGACCGTTGTGAGAACCATTGTAACTGTAAGTTGGGGACTTTACGTTTACATTGAATTCAAGGGTAATAAGGTGTCTGATCTGGCAAAAACAGTTACTTTCAGTAACGAGGCAATATTTGGTGGCTTTCAAAAAGCAAAGAGCACCTTGACTCTTAGGAGAGTTATACCTCAACGGGTGCAAGTTCCCCTCAGGGGATGCAGGCTGTGCCCCGGGGTTAGCCTGGTGAGAGAACTGCACCCCGTGTGACTCACGGGCCATGTGACTCTTGTGGCTTCACTTGTCACTATAGGAAACTGGATAACCAAACTCCAGATCGTACCCTCAACGCATCTTCAAGACCAGAGAAATGAGTTGTGTGTCGTTAAAGCAGCTGGGGGGGGGGTGGGGGGTTGGGTTGGGGGGGGCTCCCCTGTAACAACAGGAGGTTCCGGAGGGCAGGGCAGGGAGGGTGTGCTGGCCTAGGGCTCTGTGGAAGCCTGAGTGGAGGAGGGAGGAGAGGGTGGGCACCGGTGGGATGTGGTCCTTTCCCTGGGAAAGGCCTCGAAAGCCGGGAAGAGAGGCGTGCAGTGGACAGGGGTGAGGCCCATGTGGAGGGAAAGGGCGAGAGCCTCGAGATGCGTGTCTGTTTCCCACTTGTCAGAGGCGACCACTTTGACCTCCTCTGACCGCTTCTCGGAGCTTGTGTGTTTCCACGTCTCCTCAACACGATCTGGTTGCTGCTACTTGACTTTTCCAACTGGATTCCTGTTCTGGAAGTTCGGGGCTTGCCCTCTCGCGCGCGCACACAGCCCCGGCCCTCCCTCATGGGGTAGGGTCCTGGTTCTGTGCCCTACCAGTCGCGTGGGTTTTCTGCGTTTACCTTGCGGTGACTCTGTGCGGACTGTGACCCGAGGACTGTGCTGTGACGCCGTCCCGGCACGACTCTGCCTTCTCCTGTCTTGTGCTGTGTTTCGTTTGCTTCAGGGTCCCCAGCTTTTCCCTCAGCATCGCAGACCCTCCAGGCGTCCTGTGCTGGTGAAGTCTGGACAGAGCCCTGTGCTGACGTTGCCCTGAGAATCCCCCTTGGCTTCCCTCTGACCTTGGGGCCCCTGGGGGATGGCTCCTTTCTTTTCCTTGGTCTCCGACGCTTTCTGGCTTAGTGCTGCTCATTTCCTCTGTTCTGTTGATTTCATTAAATAGGAGCCACTACACTGATTCCATAACCACATGTTGTGGGCCATGTCGCTGAAAAACACCGAACTGGACGACCGCTAACGGTGATGCTGTAATACTGCTGGGGTGAATCCCCCTCCCCCCATGCCTCCCCTTCTCCCCTTCCCTCCTCTCCACCCTCCTCTTTCCCCATTTCCCTTCCCCCTTCCCTCCCTCCCTCCCCCCTCCCCTTCTTCCCAGCTCCTTCCCCTTTCTTTTCCCCTCTGGGCCCCCTCCCTCCCCCTTCCTCCCCTCCCTCCCCCTTTCTTCTCCCCTCCCTCCCCTTTTCCCCACCTCCCCCCATCTCCCTGAAGCTCTTCAGAACGAACTAGTGGCAGAGTTCAGAATCACAGAGGAAATAAATGGTGGCGTCGCCGCCACCAGCTCTGCCATCATCGTGTTGACTGAGGGCGCAGGGTGCTAGGGTGCATGCAGGGGGTGGTGTGGGGAAAGATGCTCCAAGCGGGAGGGCGCAGCACGTGCACAGGTGCGCGTCTGAGGTTCTGATACTTACCTGGCCTGAGAAGTAAGTCCTTTTACTTTTTTTGATAAGTTACTACACGTGGGAAGTAAGTGTCTCCATTCCCTGCCTCCTTGCTCCTTGGCTAAGGGACAGGACCAGGTGCCATATGGCTGACACAGCACGACGCCAGGATCTCACGAGACCTCACCGTCTGGTTTCACAGGAGCCGCAAATCACTGGAGCCCAGTAGCTGCTCTCCTGTCCTCGGTCCTCTCCCTTCAGATCACCTGTGTAGCCCTTAAAAGCTGAGCTGCTCACACTCGCTGACTTTCGCTTAATACAGCGGTCACTTAACGGCAAATTAAACTCTGCCTTACTCTCTCTGATAAGGCAAGAGCTGCACATTTCCTAGGGGCGAGCTGGGAGGAGAGGATGATTTGGAGTAGGTAATAGGATTCCTTCTTGTGTCTCCCCCCGACCCAACAGGGACTCTCGACTACCTTTGTCAGTACCCTCGGTCATTTATTTCAAGGGACATAATCCTTAATGGATGGAAACTCGGTTTTGATGACATGGAGAGGAAGGGACTCATCGAGGGTAATCCATTCATTTTACCATCTTATAATAAATACATTCTACCATTTTATAATAAAAAGTACATTGAAAGTAATGCGTATTTGTTGTCAAAAAAAAAATCAAAGAAAAAAGAAAAAAAAGAAGTGAAAACCCTCTACATCCGGTGGTTGCTAGGGGCAGATGAAAGACGTCTGTTGTCTGAGTTCCTCGTTAGCAAAGTCACTCCACATTCTGGTAGAGCTGCATAGGTCTGGCTGAGGAGAGGCAGCTGTGTTCACGCATCTGCTTCCTTGCTAGCTTCCAGAAGAGGGGGCGCTATGGCCAAAACACAGGGTTATGGGATGGAAGGGACAGAGCGAGGCTGGTGAGTTATACAGGTGAGGTTGGGGCTTTGAGGACCGTTGGGGCCCCTGGCGATGCACTTCTGCGCAGGGTGTTGATTTCAGATGTATATTTCGGTTCCCCCGCCCATCTTCCTCACACTGTCCCGTCTCCCTCACACTGAAGGAGGGCAAGAGCAGAGGCGGGGACACACGCTAGGAGCTGGGCACGTCATCCGGGTGAGGAACGGGTGGGAGCCTCCAGAAGGTGGATGCAGCTATAAGGTGACTGCACCTGCTGGCCCCAGAGGGCTTCCTGGCAAATGTGTAACAGGGAGATTCAGTTGCAAAGATCAAGGAACTGCTCAAGTTTCCACCAGTGGGGTTTTTTTTTTTTACTCGATTAAAGTCATAATTCCCAAGGCTCATAAAAAGCGTACCGTTGGCCCTGCAAAGGACTGCCAGCGTGAGGAAGTAGACGGTATGTTCCCTCGTCATATTACAGAAATGCAGGTTGGTGCTGCATGCTGTAAAAATTCCGATCAGATTGGTTCCTTTGTATAGGAATCAATGGATCCTTTTGTCCACTTCGGAGCAAAGGGTTGCTTTCCATTTTTAGTAGTGTATTTTCAGTGTTTGTCTCCGGGAGGAATGCCTTCCTCGTGTAATCCATCCAGTCCCCGCTTTGTGGCAAAGTTCTGCTCTTGAAGGGATCCATTGTGCTGCTCTCCGCCACCCGCTTGTCGCTGCTGGAGATAAACCAGGTGGAATTGCCTTTGTTCTGAGTCACTGCTTATTTTTCTGAGATTATCGGAGGCCTTGGGGGAACCGTTGAGTCTGACGACTGTCACCTTGGTGGTAACTGATCCCGATGACCCAGCACCTTGGGGGAGGAATGTGGATTTTGTGCGCAGACAGACCTGGGTTCAAGGACCAGCTACCCTGCCGTGGTTCCTTAGGCTTGTCCTCTCCTCCAGACCCCCTGCGTAGGAGGAGGACACTAACACTCTCCCGAAGGGCTGGTTGGGGAGATGGTCTTGGCATAGGTGACTGATGCCTTGATTAGTGCTCATCAGCAGATGGGCGTTTCCCTCCTTCCTGCTCGTGTTAGGCGCCTTCACCTTAGTGGGGATGTGGTGGTACGTTTTATTTTTATTTATTTATTTTGAGAGAGCTTGAGAGAGTGCAAGTGGAAGAGGTACAGAGATTGAAGGGAGAGAGAGAATTCCAAGCAAGCTCCACACTCAGCACAGGGCCGGATGTGGGGCTCGATCCCACAAACCGTGAGATCATGACCTGAGCCAAACTGAAGAGTCAGACACTTAGGGGCATCTGGGTGGCTCAGTCGGTTAAGGGTCTGACTTCGGCTCAGGTCATGATCCCCCATTTCATGGGTTCGAGCCCCGCGTCTGCCTCTGTGCTGACAGCTCGAAGCCTGGAGCCTGCTTCCGATTCTGTGTCTCCCTGTCTCTCTGCCCCTTGCCTGCTAGTACTCTCTCTCTCTTAGAAATAAATAAACATTAAAAAAAAAAAAAAAAGTCAGATGCTTACCCGACTGAGCCACCCAGGTGCCCCATGGTGGTGTATTTTAAAAGCAGCTTTGACTGTTTCTCAACTGTGAGGCTATGGGAGAAAACACTATAAATTATTCAGATTAGAGAAAGTGCGAGCTCAGGCACGGTATTATCACAGAAAGGCAAGTAGGGTCTGTTGGGCTGTGGCGAAATAAACAACCTTGAGTTACAGCATAAAATAAAATTCCTCTAATCCATCAGGGGTAGCGTGGAAATGAGGCAAAGCGCTAGATCACTTCACGTGGTGATGGTTTCCTCTGGTCTCATCATTCCTACTCTGAATGTGCAAGCACGTCCCCATTTCCCTGTACAAATAATTATAATTGATACGAATTGGTGCTTTTCCCTCCAGGCTGGTGTGATGGGTGTATATATGTGTGTGTTGTGACTAGTATTGTGAATGTGTGTTTGTGTATATATTTATCATTTAGATTGAATGTGTCTAATGGGGATATTTGAAAATTTCCCTGAATTTGAAATTAAAAATGAAATAATCCTGGAGGCTGCTCTTGTGGTTGGTCAACCTGGCTCGGTGCTCACATTCCAGGCTCCTTCACGGGGCATCGATCTGTGAAAGCAAGTGTGAGGTCACGGTCACGGCAGATTCCAGAGCAGTGCAATGCAGGCAGGCTCCGGGTTTGTCTTTCTTGCCCCCTACAAAATTTCTTTTCAAAAGTTGATTTATTTTGAGAGAGAGAACTGGAGGGGGGGAGGTGGGGGGGGGGTGGAGGACCGAGGATCCGAAGCAGGCTCTGCGCTAATCACAGCTGGCCTGCGGCGGGGCTCAAACCCACGAACCCTGAGATGGTGACCTGAGTGGAAGTTGGACACTCAACTGACTGAGCCACCCAGGTTACCCACCCCTCCTCCCCAATTTCTAATTGAATTTGAATCACCCACTTTTAAATTCTGATTCTGACTTGATGTCTGCAATTTTCAGTTTTCAGAAGGAAAATCCTGTGTCTTCCTACTGGGGTGTAGAGAGCGAGGGGGACAGAGGATCCGAAGCAGGCTCTGTGCTAATCACAGCTGGCCCGCGGCGGGGCTCAAACCCACGAACCCTGAGATGGTGACCTGAGTGGAAGTTGGACACTCACTTGACTGAGCCACCCAGGTTGCCCGCCCTTCCCCCCCCCCCCCCCAATTTCTAATTGAATTTGAATCACCCACTTTTAAATTCTGATTCTGACTTGATGTCTGCAATTTTGTTCAGTTTTCAGAAGGAAAAATCCTGTGTCTTCCTACTGGGGTGTTTAGGAAATGATGTTTACAGATTCCTCTGACATGTTGTAGCCTGGCACATGGGCTCACACATGTTGTAAACCTCAGATGGTTTCTGAGTGGGAGAATTTTAAACTCAAGCTATATAAAAGGAGTTTGGGCAATTTTACCTTGAACTCTGTTTTGTAGAAACAACTGCATTTAATCTATTTCTCATTATTGGCTTAACCAAGTTTCTGTGTTCAGGAAAAGATCTTTCCACTTACCATTTTAATGCCAGTTATTTAAGGAATGTTGGGGCCCAGATAATGTAGTCTTGAAATGAGAATTTAATTTTATATCTTTTGTGCAACAACTGAAGTTGCTCGAAAATGATAGACTTCACCTTTCATTATTTTTTCTAACGGTTTTAGCTCTATTTAAGAGGAATCTTGATCTCAGGCGTTTGGTTATCAAACCACCAATATTTGGATACAGGCAGAGTCTTCAGAAATGGAGATTGGGAGGGGCGCCTGGGTGGCTCAGTCATTTAAGCCTCCAACTTCGGCTCAGATCATGATCTCACAGTTCATGGGTTCGAGCCTGTCGGGCTTTGCGCTGACAGCTCAGATCCTGGAACCGCTTCGGATTTTGTGTCTCCCTCTCTCTCTGCACCTCCCCTGCTCATGCTCTGTCTGTCTCTCTCTCAAAACAAACATTAAAAAGAATTTTTTAAAAATAGAAAATAAGTAAAAAAATAAAAAAAAGACACGGAGATTGGCAGAGGGGAGACCAGACTACAAGGTTAGATCAGAATTGAAAACCACCCTGTTGATGGAGAAGAGGCGGAATGTGCCGGTTCCTGGTTAGAGGTTCTGACTTGGAAATGACATGTACTGACACCCTCTCATGTGCCAGCTGACTGGCCTGGCTTCTTTATATAAGTGTCATCTCAACGCTTCCAGATAGAGGATCATATCCCTGTTTGCTGATAGGAAAACTGAGGCTTAGTAATGTGCCCAAGGTTACAGAGCTGAAAAATACCTCTCCATGGCTGACTTCACCTGCAACCCTTGACTCAACCTTGTTAGATAGACCGGCGCTGCCTAATCTCTCAAAAAGGGTTTGGGACACATCATCGATCGTCGTATCTCCTGAACTGGACATTTCAGTAATTCTCAGAAGTATTCTCAAAAAGGCAGTTTCGCTACCTTCCGGACTTCCTCCTTAGCTGCAGTGATGACAGCAGGCTCTGGGGGACTTGAAAGATCTCTTTTCTCGCAGACCCAGTGCCGGTAATGATGCGGTGCTGTTCCGGGATCAGAATTAAGCCAACGCCAGAGAGTGCAGCAGGGTAGTTATGCTCCGGGACCTCCGGGAACTTCCCGGGTCTGTGTTCTGTGTCACGTCTGCGGGGAGGCTGTGGATGGTCTGGTGAATGAAGGCAGTGGGAACTAGCTGGTCCTTCCTGTGGGTGGTCCTTACGGAGCAGTCACAGCCGTGGGCTCTGGGACCGGCAAGCCACGGCTGTCCGGGGAAGGGAGAAGGGTGGGATCGAGGGCCAGCTTCCAGATTCTAGTACCATGAAGCTCTGTTGTGGCACGCCTAAGCAGGAAGAGAGTTGGTCGATCTAAAAAAGAGGACTTTCCTCTGTGGTGTGATGTCGAGTGTCTAAACTATTACTTGCGGTGTTAAGTCCTTGCAGAGCGGGGACTTCAGTGTGTATTTGTTACTGTTGTGATGGCATCTGGGATCTCTTTTGATTTTGTTCCCTCTGGCCAGAACAGAAAATATTCTGCCCCAATTCACGCCTGTGGTTCTATACAGAGAGCATTGTCTCCTATTTTCCAGTCTAGCCTTAAGGTCGTCTCACTGATCTGGTTGAAACGTTACGGAGTTCGCAGAGGAAGGTAGTTTTTCTGCTTTCTTTTTAAATCATTTATCGATTGAGTTTCCTGATTATAAATTTAAAAAACCCCGGAAACCGTGGAAAAAGAAGAGATAAAAATGATCCACCTCCTCAGTAGACTGAAGTGTGAACAGTTCCTCGTAGCATCTGTGAACCCCATTCTCTGCAGGCAGGCAGACCTGCCTGTGCGACAGACACCCTGTCTTTCCAGGCCTGTGTCCCAGGGACCTGGGAAGAGCCCCTGGGGTGAGGTAGGAGCTGGGGACTTGCCCCTATGGAGCACCTGGGCGCCAGTGGGTGCATTGGTCTCAGGCTCCAACCGCGGGGCCCTGACCTGGAGAACTCACACAGGTGTAGAGCCTGAAGGAAAAGGGGGTCCCCCCGAGATAACCCAGAGCGGGTATCTGTAGGAAAAAGGCACCACCCCGAGGACCGCAGGAACCAGGGAAGATCCGGGGTGACCCAAGCACAGGGGCGTGAGGAGGCCTAGTGGGGACGGAGCCTCTGGGGCGGGGGGCTCAAGGACCGTGCTGGATGTCACTGCTTGACAGCAGGCAACACTGACCGCGGGAAGATGGGGACAGACAGGAGGACGCCCCCTCCTCTGGGTCCTCACAAGGGAACCAGCTAGAAAGGGAGTCGGGAAATGCAGTTTGGCGGGGAGGGGGGGGCGGCTAGGCCAGGTGTCCCAGAGCAGAGAAGGGACGGGTGGCTTTGGAGTTGAGGAGGCAGGGAGTAGCCAGCACTGCGTGTCGTTTTAAAGAATTAAATCTGGCATCAACTTCTGCTCTGTTCTAACGTCGCTTCTATTTTTACTGTGAATAACACATCAAGGGCGTTTTCCCGTATCGGCAGACACAACTCCACCTCACCTTCCTCTGTGGTGCAGCTTCTGGAGTCTGATTCCAGCCGAACTCCTCATTCGGGGCAGGACTGACCAGTTCATGTTATGACACGGGCAACATTTCCCTTCTTTGTAAAGCCCCCCCGAGTCGTGAGCATTAAATGCAGCTATGTCAAAGCGGGAGGGGCCTACCCTGACCCGTGTGACGATGAGAGCAATGGTAATGACAGTTCTGAGTCCAGTGGATTTACCCAGTCCCATTAGATGATGTCTAGTGAATTGGTCTTTCCCTGGGTGACTGTTCTTGGAGATATATCTTCACCCACTCGTCTGGGTTGTTGTGTTGTGTTCAACGGTGGGTTTTTAGAACTTTTGAGTTAACTTCAGCTCAATGTGGTTGGTCTGTTGACCCTCAGAAGAGGGATCTGGGAAGACCGGAAATTGGGGGAGGGGGACGCTGGGGTCAGGGTTGCAGAGGCAGAGCAGTTCTGGGGAGTTGGCTGTGGGTGGTTGAGGTGGAACGTGGGTGTAGATGCCTGGGGTTCAGAGGCCATGTAGGAAGCGAGGGTGTCCCGTGGCCGTGGGCCTTGACGCCATTTGGGATAATGCAGGACTTGGGCCAGAGAGGAAGATGGCGACCCAGGTTCCAGTGTCACCTTTGAAGGAGGGATAGGATACAGGGGTGTTGAGCCATGGGCCGGGTGGTCTGCAGCTAACGTGGCAAGAGGGGGCTCTTACTGACGGCCGGAGGAGCACGGGTTTGGAGGCTGCCGCAGAGTTCTGGCGTAGCGGTCGGCCCTGGCCCTGGGAAGTGTGGGGGGAGCCCCTGCTCTCCCCGGGCCCGTGTTCTGTGCAGAGCCAAGCTTCAGGTGCGGCACAGGTGTGGGAGCACTGTGGGGAAGGATGAAGGAGAAAGGGGGTGCCGGTGGTCTTGGTGAGGGGGGAGGAGTGGGGCGGGTGTCGCTGCAGCCGCTTAGGGCGCCACACTTCTGTGTAGATGTCAGCAGGTACCCGTAGCACCTCCCCACGCTGTGACAATGAGAATGTCTCTGCACGCTGCCCGGTTCCCCGTTTACAGCCGGGTTAGCTCCAGCTGAGAAGCACCGTTGTAGAAAGTCCAGAGAGTTCTACCTAGCGTCTTCCTCGTAGAAAGTCCAGAGAGTTCTACCTAGCCTCTTCCTCGCATGCTGGCGATCTTGGGCCTGTTTTAGATCTCTCTCTCCCTGAACTCCAGTGCTCCTGTCTGCGAATTATCACGGTGGTTATTAACAGCACTGCTCTGAGTGCTCAGTGTTGCAGAAATAACATTGTTGAAATTATTTTTTCAAAAAAAAATTTTTTTTAACGTTTATTTATTTTTGAGACAGAGCGTGAATGGGGGAGGGGCAGAGAGAGAGAGAGAGAGAGAGAGAGAGAGAGAGAGAGAGACAGACGCAGAATCCGAAGCAGGCTCCGGGCTCCGAGCTCTCAGCACAGAGCCTGACGCGGGGCTCAAACTCACGGACCGCAAGATCATGACCTGAGCCGACGTCGGAAGCTCAACTGACTGAGCCCCCCAGGCGCCCCAACATTCTTGAAATGATTAATTTTGCCTAAATGAAGAGAGATTAAGTCATGTTTTAATTTGAATACAGGGATGAGGGAGATTGGCCAATGTTTCAAATGCGCCGCTGCTAATTATATATTGTGGGCTCGATTCCTCTTGCATATCGGCCAGATTTCTGTTGTTCTTTTCTCGGCCGGGGTTTTGAATGTCCTCTCTTCACGCATGGGGCCTCTTGTCGCTCCCCTTCGTCTTCTCTGCCAGCAGACCTTCTCCACCCTGTCAGGTGTCTTCTCCACCTCACCTGCAAGGTCTGCTCCTGGGCCTGGTGACGTCTGCTGTGCCCTGCGGACGGGGCCAGGTGGACCCTGTGGTTTGTCTGTCCAGGTGTGTGCCCCCGGGGAGGGAGTAAGCAGGAGAGTAAGCGGTTCACCCCTTTCCCCCTAGAGTCACCCATCCATCTGAAGTCAGTTTTGACTGATACGTCTTCTCACGCTTGTTGTCTTGCTTAACTAATTGGTCACTTAACTCCCGATTTCTCTTTCCAGTTCTGCTAGTCTGCTCAGGCTGCCAGAACAAAATATACCACTGGCCGGGGGGGAGCTTAAAGAGCAGAAATTTGTTTCTGGAAGTTCACGGTCAAGGTGCCAGCCGATGGTTTCTTCGGGGGCCTCTCTCCTTGGCCCGTGGAAAGACCCCATGTGGTCATTCCTCTGTGTGTGTGCCCCCTGGCGTCTCTGCGTGTCCACATTGCCTCTTACAAGGACACCAGTCAGGTCGGATTAGGGCCATACTAACCACCTCCTTTTAACTTAATCACGCCTTTAAGGGCCTATCCCCAAATCTAGTCACATTCTGATACAGCTAGTTGGGGCTTCAACATGGATGTGGGGGAAGAGGTGGACCTTGCCATACAGTTCAGCCCATGACACTGAGTTTTATGCTTTTTGTGAGACCGGTGTGCCGTGTATTATTGGATTTCTCCTAGAAGAAAGGTGAGTCCTTTGGGGTATTTTAAGGCTTCGTTATTTGATGGCTTCTAAGAAGGCGGTTAAGCATGTACATGTCCCTTGACCATATGGTGCTTCCTTATGTACAAGCAACCTGATGTGTTTGCCTCGAGTGGGACAGTTTCTGGGAAACCTGCAGCCAGTGGTACAATTGCATCACCTGGAAGTGGCCGGAGGAGAAGACTTTGCCCAGGGAAGCGATGACCGTGGAAAGCATTACCGTAAGACAGGGTGTACCTCTAAACATTGACCGAAGGCGGAGGCGCACACACAGCCGAGGTTACCCCGCCAAGCGCTCTGGGTCGCAGCCCTAACGTTTCCTGAAGAGGCTGCTCTGCAGGGCTCGGAGAATCTGGCATCCAGGTGGCCGGGTTCCTGAGGCACCTGCCACAGGAGGTGAGATGGGACAAGCGCACGGGTTTCTGGAGAGGAGCAAACCTGAGGCAGTTTCCTGGGCGTCGAGTTCACCTTGCCACCTGGCCGTGGAAAGTCACCTCAGTGGCAGCCAAGGCTTCCGCGCGCTGTTCAGGACTGCTGGTGCCTTGGGTTTTCCAGCTTTATCTCACCTGTAATGTGTAGCCTATTTGTAGGAGAGGTTTCGCATGCGAGGAATTAATGCCACTTGGTAAGACTTTGCTTGGTGGCGGAGGGAGCTTTGCTGGGGCTTTAAAACTGGTCATTCTTCCGCAGGGCTGTTGTACGTTACCTCGAGGTTCCTGAGCTGGTCATTCTTCTCTAACATACTTGGCCTAGTTTTCTTCTTTCTGGAAGGATTTTGTTCAGACCTCAGGGTCGGGAACTTTTTAAGGAACAAGTCTAAATGGGCCTGTTTTTCTTAAATGCAGATGTTGCTTTGGGGGGCAGGGATTTAAGAAAATGAGTGGATTTAAAACGGATGAACGTTGGAGTGCCTGGGTGGCTCAGTTGGTTGAGCATCCGACTCTTGGTTTCGGCTCAGGTCATGCTCCCAGGGTCATGGGATCGAGCCCCATGTCTGGCTCTGTGCTGAGTGTGGAGCCTGCTTGAGATTCTCTCTCCCTTCCTCTCTCTCTTCCTCCCTCTCCCTCCCTCCCTCCTCTCTCTCCTTCCCTCCCTCCTCTCTCTCCTTCGCTCCCTCCTCCCTCTCCTTCCCTCTCTCTCCTTCCCTCCCTCCCTCCCTCTCCCTCCCTCTCCCTCCCTCTCCCTCCCTTCCTCTCCCTCCCTCTCCCTCCCTCTCCCTCCCTCTCCCTCCCTTCCTCTCCCTCCCTCTCCCTCCCTCTCCCTCCCCCTCCCTCCCTCTCCCTCCGTCTCCCTCCCCCTCCCTCCCTCTCCCTCCCCCTCCCTCCCCCTCCCCCTGCCTCCCTCCCTCCTCTCTCTCCTTCCCTCCCTCCTCTCTCTCCTTTGCTCCCTCCTCCCTCTCCTTCCCTCTCTCTCCTTCCCTCCCTCCCTCCCTCTCCCTCCCTCTCCCTCCCTCCCTCCCTCCCTCTCCCTCCCTCTCCCTACCTCCCTCTCTCTCTCCCTGTCTCTCTCTCTCCCTCTCTCACTCCCACCCCCTCCTCCCCCCCTCCCTCCGCCCCTCTCTGCTGCTTGCACACGTTCTCATAGAATGTACGAACACTGTGAAAGTTGAGAATTTTTCTTGGAGGAAGAAATGTGCATCTGTGAGTGTTTCTCTTAAATTGTTTAGTGAGAAATGAAGCTTTACTGGGGATGGTAATTTATTTCAGTGCATTTTGTCTGAGTGAGTCTCTTCCTAGTATTGAATATTGAATAGAATTATTAGATTACTTTATGGAAGAAAGGCAGATCTTTGTTTTAGGTTTTATAGGTTTCCTCATTTGCTAAAAGATTTTGATGAGGAATTACATGAAAATGGCTGAATCACACGGCATTCTGTGTGAAGGGGTTGGTGCATTTCTGTTCTGCAATCAACCTGTCCATTTACCTGCTGTTTGCCCTGCTGGCCTGGGCCATCGACTTTTGTGTTGATAAATTCTCACTACTGGTTCGAAGCCTTTGTTTCCAGTGCGTGAAGGGAGAAAATTAAAAGCACCAACCATGTGGCCTGACAAAAGCATTGCAGATCTGAGAGAGCTGCTTTGCTTTGTTTCCTTAGGAGTAGGGGGGAACAGAGGACCCCTCTTTTCCTGAGGAGGGTACTGGTGTTCTTCCAGGTGACCGGCCCCTCCGTGAGCTGGCGGACTCCGCCTGCTGGCCGTTGTCCCACTGTGCCCGGGGCTGGCAGGCAGCAAGGCCAGGGCATTGGTTTCCGCTCTGGGGGCCTCCGTTCATCAGGGGTGGTGGCTCAGAGTGATGCCCTGCCCACTGCCATCTTGCCTCACTTCCCTCCCCTGCCCTTGGTAAGCTGGCCCCCCGCAGTCCCAGGCTCCCCCAGCTGGGAGACGACTTTGAACTTTGACTCTTAGGGAATTCAGGCCACACCTCCGCCAGGCAGAGAGATTAGAATCTAAATCCACTTTTTAAAAACCCCTACAGGGGATTTCATAACTTTCTAGAGTGTCATTTTCTGCTGCCTAAACTTGACTCTTTGGAGGCCTTCCTTTGCCAAATGTGCATTCCTCACATGCTCGCCTAAACCGATTCTCAAACTGATGGGGCCTCTACACACAGACCACTGGCACGGAGAGGGTGCCGTTGGCTGCCCGGCGGAGGGGGGGGGGGGACCCTTCCATCCAGGTCCTTTACTCTTATTCCTTCTGTTCTGATGTCCCCCGTGTCATTGTTTTGCTTCAGGTCAGGGGTGAGTTGTAGTAACTTCGAATTTAAATTTCCAGTGGGGCGCCTGGGTGGCTCAGTCGGTTAAGCGGCCGACTTCAGCTCAGGTCATGATCTCGCGGTCCGTGAGTTCGAGCCCCGCGTCGGGCTCTGTGCTGACGGCTCAGAGCCTGGAGCCTGTTTCCGATTCTGTGTCTCCCTCTCTCTCTGCCCCTCCCCTGTACATGCTCTGTCTCTCTCTGTCTTAAAAATAAATAAGCGTTAAAAAAAAAATTAAAAAAAATAAATTTCCAGTGCGTAGCAGGTTCGTAGTAACGGTTGCTAAATACGAAGGGCCAGAACCAGTGTGGAAATACAGAACTCACCGCGGCTTGGTTATTTAAGGGATGGTTGTGAGGGGTACAGCTGTAGACTGGGGTTGGCCTGTCCGGACTCTGTGTGTGTGTGTGTGTGTGTGTGTGTGTGTGTGTGTGCGCGCGCGCGCGTGCAAGCACACATACAGAGGGGCAGCCTGGACGAGGCTTACTGGTATTTTAAGTAGCCCTGGGCACATAGGGTCAGGTGTGAATAGTAATTTGAGTGGTATGAGAGAGCAAAGAGGAGGCCGTGTGAGCACGTGGAGGGCGGACCACGTGCAAGGGAGAACCCTGGACCGCGGTGACCAGGGTGCCCGAGCGCTCCTGGCCCGACCCGGGAAGGGAATGAGGTCACTGCCGTAGGCAGAGGGATGGTGTGAGGCATCCTGTTCGCTCCTACTGGATGAAACCGAGGCTAGTCCGTGGGACAGAAGGATGGAATCAGCAAGATTCAGTACATATTGGGTGACACAAAAAGAATCTATTGAGGCATGAATAAAGTGGTTCTACTTCCTCACGAAAACAATTTAATTTGTTATTTTGAAAGTGTAATAAATGCTCTTTGGGAGAATAAAGGGAAATGAAACAACGCAGACATGATAGAAAATTATACCCAAAGTGGAAGCCTCGCCTGCTCTCGCCCCGCAGAGGAACCTTTGGTAACGTTTGGTGGGTGAGTTTTCCAGGAGGGATTCTTGCTGAGAGTTTAGTGGGGTCCTGCCAGGCCTTGGAGCAGAGGACTGAGGAACACGGGGTCTGTTCAGCTTTCTGTGTAGACCCCAGTCACTCCTGCCAGCGTTGCTTTCTCAGAGAGAGAGAGAGAGAGAGAGAGAGAGAGAGAGAGAGTGAGAGCGAGGGGGAGGGATGGAGGTTTAGGGCTGGGTTGCCGGAGGAAGGGGGTTGGGTTGGAGACGCAAATCTGGGAGTCCTTTGCATTTAGAAGCCTTGTTGGCTGTCCGCACACATCCATCCCCCTCTGAGTTTTCCCTGGAGGGAGGGCGCTGCACTTGTCCCTGCGGATGAGTCCGAAGCAACCAGTTGCAAGGAAATCTTTAAAACCGGTGCAAATGGCTCGTTTTGCTCCATGGTGCTTCCTTATTCGTTTTCATATGACATTGTTCCTCTAAGTTTATCGTGCTTCAGAATCACCAGGGAGCTTGCGAACACAGATCGCTGGGCTTCAGCCCGGAGAGTCTGATTCTGGAGGTCGGGGTGGGGCCTGAGCATTTCTGCCAAGTTGCCAGCTGATGCTGGTGCTGGTCGTCAGGGGTCCACACTCTGAGAACCACGGTCCTCCCCATGGAGACTTCCAGAAAAATTGGGACTCCAAGAAGATGCTCCATGCCGGTACTGTGGCTTCTTAGTACATGATCCTGCGTAGAATCGTGCAGGGAACTAGCACCTGTCCAGGGTGGGAGATGCACAGGTCGTGTGACCGGTATTAGTGCTCTGTGACCGTGAGCAGCCCTTGGAGGGTGGCTCATGTTCTTCCTTTGTCCTCGGGGTTCTGGGGGAGAGGAGACGAAATGAGCCTGTCCAGGCCGCGGGAGGGGCCTGGGTCCACGCCCCGTAGGTTGGGATGGTTTACATCAGAAGCTTTATCATCCTCTGGATGAATCGGTATCTGTCTTCCTTACAGTCTCTCATTTGGTAATAATTTTAAAAAGTCACCCTCGTAAATATAACCGGCTCTTTATAGCTGGGCCTAAAGAATAGCAGAGGCTTTGTAAAAGGTACAAAATGTGTCCCAGGGCCTGTCGTTGAAGAGATTTAAATTACTAGTGGGGGAGAGGTTGACGTTTGTGTCTCCTAAGGCGCACGCAGGGAGATGTGAAGGAAAGGCAAGTCTGTAAACATCATCAAGCGTCAAGAGTCAAAACCCAAGTACCAAGTGCTTGGCATTGAAATTCAACACTAATTTCAAATAACCGGGAAATACAGCATCCAGCAGAGGTCGACGGACAAAAGAATGGAATAAAAATTCGGTAGAAAATCCTTAAAAAAAAAAAACCCACAACAAACATGAACGTGTGATGTGGGCCTTCAAAAGGGGCCATAAGTCCAAAGAAAGTTCCCTGAAGTGAAAACCTTACATCGTCGGTCCTTGCTTTGCACGATTCTGTGGTGAATGAACTCAGGGTCGGTGCGGGGCTGGAGCAAGGCCACGTGGAACCCTCTGCCGTTCTCTCGAGTAGAACTCCCTTCCAGAGCGAGAGCCCCGCGGGGTGAGAAGGGAAACGCAGGGTGCGTGCGCGGTACCCACAAGGGGCGGAGCGATGTGACGATCACAGCTCCTTTTAATACCCGGTAGAGTCCCAGCCACCATCTGGAGCAGGGAAGCTGCTGCCAGGACAGGATGGGTTAAGTCCAAATACCGTTCGCGGTGTGCCGTGGGGCCTCCCGTGCGTCGGACGCGGTTCTGACCCGGCAGAAGTGTGTGTGTAGACGTGCGGGTAGAGGGGTACAAGCACTGTGGCCGGAGCTGCCTCCTTTAGGAATTTCTCTCCTCCCAGGAGAAGTCCATATGATGACCACTCAAAAATAGTCAAACTTCATAAAATATTACGGTGAAGGGAATGTGTTTCAGGGGCTCCTGGGTGGGTGGCTCAGTTGGTTAAGCCTCCGACTCTTGATTTCGGCTCAGGTCTTGATCTTTCGGTTCCCGAGATCAAGCCCCACGGTGGGCTCTGTGCAGCCAGTGAGGAGCCTACTTGGGATACATATATTCTCTCGCTCTCTCTGCCCCTCCCCTACTCACATTGTCTCCCTCTCTCTCTCTTTCTCTCTCTCTCTCTCTCTCTCTCTCTCAGATAAATAAACTTAAAAAAACCTGTATTTCAGGGGCGCCTGGGTGGCTCAGTCGGTTGAGCATCCGACTTCGGCTCAGGTCACGATCTCGAGGTCCGTGAGTTCGAGCCCCGCATCGGGCTCTGGGCTGATGGCTCAGAGCCTGGAGACTGCTTCCCATTCTGTGTCTCCCTCTCTCTCTGCCCCTCCCCCGTTCACGCTCTGCCTCTCTCTGTCTCAAAAATAAATAAATGTTAAAAAAAAATTAAAAAAAACAAACAAACCCGTATTTCAGGTGATCTTTCAGAGAAGTAGCACACTGAGTCGATCTAGCACCCTGTTATTTAAAGGATACCTTATCATTCCTGTTTGGTTTTCTTCTTCCCCCTCCAAAAGGGGAAATAGCATTTGTAATATTCTGGTGTTACGTACTTGGACATCTCTTTTGAAGCAGTGTAAACCCATAAAGTAATTGAGATTATTTTGTAGTTTGGAAGAAGGTTAGAAAGCTTGACTCTGATAGTTTTAAGTTTAAGAAGGGGGAAGGATGCCTGGGTTGCTTAGTCAATTAAGCATCCCCGACTCGTGATTTTTGGCTCAGGTCACGATCCCGGGGTTATGGGGTTGAGCCCCGCGTCGGGTTCCACGCTGTGTGTGGAGCCTGCTTGGGATTCTCTCTCTCTCTCTCTCTCTCTCTCTCTCTCTCTCTCCCCCTCCCTCCCTCCCTCCCTCCCCGCCTCCCCTGTGCTCGCTTGCTCACTCGCTGGCTCTCAGGAAAAAAAAAATCAAAGTTAATTCTTTAGTCTTATTTTTTTTCTTTGAGGAAACCGAAAAATAGAACCTTTCTATTTTTAAAAGTATTATTTTTTTCAAAACACGAGCTAAAATTCCAATACGCCAGGAAATAGAATTTCTCAGTCACTATGTTAATGAGTTATTAATGTTGGGATTTGTAATAAAATGGCATTGCTGGATAATGAGGCTTGGCGGAAACGGTAAATCTGATAATGCACGTTTGCACGTTTGAAGGCCGTAAATTCTGCCTTGTAACAAGCAGTGATTCTGCCCAGTGCAAAACGATAACCTAGCATGCTTGTCTCCTTTGATATGTGGAGCCAGTGACCGTGAAGATTTCGTCTTTGATATTACCGGTATGGAATGAACGTTACTCACGGTGTGTGGCTGGCTTTCAGCCACACAAGGTGACAGAAGGTGGAGTGAGGAATTAGGCCGGGTTCGAAGTAAGGGGCTGCCTAGGACGGCCTCTGGCCATGAATGGTTGCCGTGGCACCCCAGCATCCGCCGTCCTGTGGTTGACACCTGCAGCTCTCTCCTAGGTGTGTGGCCCTGGGTGCTGTGGCTTCTGGAAGTTTCTAAGGGGATGGCTCAGTTCCGTTTGCAGCCTTTCTTTCCCTAGATGTCATCTCAACACTCTCTCGGAGCCGGCGGCTGATGCTTTTCTGTGTTGGTCCCACTTAGCTTTTTGTAGCGACCCGGCTGACTTCGGCCACCCCTCGTACCGGTGACCTCGTCGTGCCCTTTTACATCGTGTTCTCTCTTGGAACACGTCTAGTGATGAGCCCATCCTAGAAGTTCTGCTATTTTTTGTTTGTTTTTATTTTTATTTTTTTTAAGTTTATTTATTTTGAGAGAGAGAGAGAGAGAGAGCAAGCAGGGGAGTGGCAGAGAGTGAGGGGGAGAGAGAATCTCATGCAGGCTCCACACCGCCAGCGCTGAGCCCGATGTGGGGCTTGAACATGAACTGCGAGATCATGACCTGAGCTGAAATCAAGAGTCAGATGCTTAACCGACTGAGCCGCCCAGGTGCCCCTTTGCTATTCTCTATAAAAGGACTTTGAAACATCTGGTATAGAGCCAGCTAGCCATCATAAATCAATTTGGGCGTCAGGTGTGGAATAAGAACAACAAGCAGAACCAGAAGACGTACCGATTCCACGTGCTCTCGTTTTTCTGTTGGTTATTTCATTCATGATGTTTTGAACCTGGTGGCAAGGAGAGAGGCATTCTGACTTACGAGTAATCTTTTGTGCTTCACTGGGAGGGAGACGGGGATTGTGATTACTGTTATTTGTCTTGGAGAAGTTGCAGGTGTATAGAAAGTGTCGTGTGATCTTGCCTAAATCCCCTTGGCCTGAGTTCTTGGTTTCTCTTGCGCAGGTCGTCTAAACTCCCATCTCATAGCTGGGAAGGAACATCGCAGACCGTCTGGTTCGTTCTTGCTACCTGACGATACTTCTGGCAAGTGGCAGGCTTTTGCTCTCACTCTGGTGCTAAGCGGCCGGCTCTGGGCGTCAGGGGGCCAGCTACTCTGCCCTTGACCGGGCTTAGCAACCAGAACTTCCTTCCCTCCAAAAGGCGCGCCTGCCTTCCTGCAGCCTTCACTCCTTGGTTTGAGGTTGGCCGTCCGCAGCCTCGTAAATGACTTGGCCTCTGCCACCCCACCCCCTTCCGACAGAACAGAACGAATCTGGTCGTATTTTGTCGTTGTTAAACCAGGTTAAACATTCTTAAGTCGTCATGTGACATTTGCTTGTTTATTAACTATCCTGGATTCTCAAAAACATTTTCTTGAGTTAATATGTTTAAAGAGTTTTAAATTAAAACAGCAAGAAGGCTGTGCCGTGAGACCTGTCCATGTGTCTGTCTGTCTCCCACCCCTCTGGCCCTAGGCAACTAGTTTCTGTTCTCAGAATCAGTCAGTGGTTTCGGTTTCCTGTGTCTTTACAGAGTTTATGCACATGCAAACAAATATCTGTGTTGACATTTGGGCACATCTCCTTTCTCCTCACGTGGAGGGTGCTGCACCCCACGAGGTGCTCTCCACCTGGTCTTTGCACAGGACACGACAGCTTGGGTTTGCAAAGCTGTATGTAGAGCGCATTCTCATTCCTACGGTGGTTTAGCGTTCTGTTGTGTAGATTTTGTCCCCAAACACAGCAAAACAACAGTCTTCCCCCTGAGTCATGCAGCTTGGAATTGAACATAATGCTGGCCCAGGGTACAGTATGACAGCATTCTCTGCTCTGGACTTTGAATAATACAAGCGGTTTACTGTCACAGCGTTGACTCATATTGAGCTTGAGATAAAACCCCAAAGATTTTTTTTTTTTAAATTTAAATTCAAGTTAGTTAACATACAGTATAGTCTTGGCTTCAGGGGTAGAACCCAGTGGTTCATCTCGTGAATACGACACCCAGGGCTCATCGTGGAAAGTACCCTCTTTAATGCCCATCACCCATTTTACCCATCCTCCCCACTCCCTCCCCTCCAGCAACCCTCAGTTTGTTTCTGTTATTTAAGAGTCTCTAATGTTTTGCCTCTCTTGCTGTAACTATTTTTTTTTCCTTCCCTTCCCCCATGGTCTTCTGTTAAGTTTCTCAGATTCCACATGACTGCAAACATAGGATATCTGTCTTGCTCTGATGGCAACATTTCATTCTTTTTCATTGCCAAGTAGTATTCCATTATGTGTGTGTGTGTGTGTGTGTGTGTGTGTGTGTGTGTGTGTGTCCATGTCCATTCATCAGTCGATGGACATTTGGGCTCTTTCCATAATCTGGCTATCATTGCTAGCACTGCTGTTAAACATTGGGGTGCACGTGCCCCTTCGAATCAGCATTTTTGTATCCACCCCAAAGATTTTTTTTTTAAAGTAAGCTCTGTGCCAAGCGTGGGGCTCAAACCCATGACCCTGAGACCCAGAGTCACGTGCTGCACCCCTTGAGCCAACCAGGCACCCCCAAACCCCAAAGATCCTCCCCCCCCCCCCCCACTTCTGATGCTCTTCCCTCCTGCCCTCTGCATTGGCTCCGGCAGCTGAGCACACGCACCACTGTAAAACTCCATCCTCAAGATTTGGCCCATCACGCATTCTGATGAAATATTTTTGGATTCTGATCTACTTTTCTGACATTTTATCCAATTGCATATCAGCCACAAATTGGATTTGTAGCTGCCATCAGAATCCTCATCCAAATTTTCCAGGCTCACCATGTTGCCCGGGACGGAGTTAATATTAGAACCCTGTGACATAACACGCCCCTTCGCCCCCACCTCCCTGGAGTTTTCTAATGGTTATGCTTTAGACAGGAGTTAACAACTGCGCACAACTAAGCCTCACCCAACTTCAGTATCCGTTCACCCTCTTGTCGTCATCTTGTCTGGAAGGATATGAGCGCGGTTTGGCCAGAGTCTCTCTCCACTAGGTATGCAGCATACCCTGGAGCAAAAAGGAAACAAGTTCTCGTGTCTTATTCTTGGCAAACCCTACCTGTAGGTTGTTTTCCTGTCCTAAATGCTCGCAAACTATTCAGTAATTCACTCTAGAACCTTGCTTTGGATTGATGTCATTTTTCCACCCGGTCATTTACTCCCCTTGGGACATGTGGGTGGCGAGCTCTTTTAGTAGTCTTGGACAGCCGTGCTAAGCAAGCCGAGGGATTGCCCTCTGGCTCTCTGGCTTTGACCGGCTGCACGTGGCGCATTATTCTTGCAGCCCCTGTGATCCGCTGTTCTAGCCCCTGCCTTCCGAGAGCGTCGTCTTTGGCATGACAGTTAATTTTAAAAGCAACGACAACAGAGGATGAGAGCAGAAATCCAGGGCACTGTGGGAACCTTTTGTGGGAGGACCTAACTAGTCTAGGAGCCCTGGAAAGACATTTTCCGAAAACGTGCTGTGTTAGCGGAGGGCTGAAGGACAAGTAGGAGATAGGAACCAAATAGCCACTTGGTGGCTCTGGCAGTGGGTAAAGGTGTCCCCAGCCCAAGCTGCATGATTCATAGTATGATCCATAGCTTCTTATCCCTCAGAGTTGGGACATTTGCCCAACCCTTGTGTCTGGTTCCTCTGGGATGTTGGCAGGTTCTCTTAGCCACTTTGGGAGGTGGCTCAGGACAAGCTGTAGAGCCAGGATGTCCCTGGCACCATTCTGGTTCTGCTGCTTCGAGGCCCTGGGTCTCCCAGGCTCCTTCCCGCTGGCCTCAAATGGAGTCAGAAGCATGAGGGCAGGAAGGCTTCAGAGCCGTACCACAAGAGTGGATATTACGTCACAAGATCTTCATCTCTGTCCGGGAGTCGGGGAGAGTAACCTCTTGAGGATGAAGCCGGGAGCAAATAAGGTATTTGTGGGAGCAAACCAAGAAATGGTCTGGAAGTATGTGGTTGGAGAGTTGAGGAACAGCCACGGCTCCAGTGGAGGCGACTTGGGTGCCATCTCCGGGAGGTGGCGTGGAATTTGGTTGCAGTCTGCGGAGGGGGAGCCTCGTCCTTTTGTGTTGCACGGTGGGAACAGAGCCTGGGAACGGGAGGGCCTGGGCGGGCTGGAGCTCGGGAGACGGAAAGCCTGGAGAGGTTTCTGTTGGCTGCTGCTGTTTGAAGGCCGGTCCGGAGCCCAGGAGCCTGAGCACTTGTGAGTGGCAGGGTCACCCTGTTGGGGAGGTGAGCTCAGCATGCGTTTGGATACTCAAACTAAGCCTTGTTCTCACCAGGCAGGCTCCTGAGTGATTATAATGTGCATTTGTTCGACTTGCCGGCAGAGTAAACGTGCCAGTCCTGAGGCTTCAGATCCATGTAGTGGGCCATCTCCTCACTATAAAATCCAAAACTCAACACTAAAATGAGTCATCAGCCTTGTTCATATGTGTCGTCTCTGAGCTTCTGGGAGCCCTTGGTGCACAGATGGATACGAGTCACGTTTTTCTTTCTTTCTTTCTTTCTTTCTTTCTTTCTTTCTTTCTTTCTTTCTTTCTTTCTATGTTTTGTTATTTATTTTTGAGAGTGAGAGAGACAGAGCACAGCAGGGGAGGGGCAGAGAGAGAAAGGGAGACACAGAATTCGATGCGGGCTCCGGGCTCCGAGCTGTCAGCACAGAGCCTGATGTGGGCTCCAACTCATGAACCGCGAGATCATGACCTGAGCTGATGTTGGCCACTTAACCAACTGAGCCACCCAGGCACCCCCACAGGTCACGTTTCTGATCCTACGTGGGGAGAGTCCGATCTGGGAGCATGGAATTCACTCCGTGGATTGTGTTCTTGGGGGCCCTTTGTAGCCCCCACTGCCTGAAACCCAGAGTTTTTCCAGTGCCTTCTAGTCAGACTACACATTCCACCAAGAAACCCAGACTCTTCACTCCAGTGGGAGAGGTCACAGTTCTGAGCGCCATGGAAAATACAGAATTTTAGATTTTGAGCTACGATTTTTGGCTTTCAACAAAGTGCAGTTGTTTATGACGATCATTTTTAGAACTATAAACATAAGATAATTCTTGCATTAGTGATCTTGGGGGAATTTAAACATGTTTCCTGTCTTATGATTCGAGGTCTGGAACAAAAGAACCATTGATAAATGGATTCTTTGAAGACCTTTTACATGGAGCTTTACCAACTCTTCTGGTAAAAAGAGAATTTTTAATTAGTGGAAGAGAATGACTATGTCCTTTGGGCTGGAACTCTTGCCAGCTCATTCATTTCATGGACACTGTTCAGTGGCACCCTCCTTTCCTGTCTGCACAATCACTGAATTACTGTGGATTTTTGGCATCCAAGAATTGAGTGTTGCTCATGGAGAGCCTCTCTGAGAATCTGTCCACACCTGGAAGAATTTGCATTCTTGCTGTCGTGTACGTTTGAGTCCTGTTCGGTCTGAGGCCCACGGGAGTGGGAACGTCCCTTAGCATGTGACCGATCCCAGCCACCCCCCGCCGTGAACACTTCAACCTACCGCCGGCCCCACCTTCTCCCCTTCTTTAGAGATTGATTTTCCAGGTGAAATGGTGCAGGTTGGCGCTATCCGCACAGAATACCACGGCCCTGCTCTACTCAGAAGTCGGAAACAAAGACATCTGTTGTCACTGAAAGAAAGAAATGCAAAGCTAGCACTTGGAAGGCACAGGTCAAAACTGCACGTAGTTGTAGGAGGAGTGGGGAGGGGGCCGCACCTGCAGGAGTCAGCCTAAGCTGTGGCAAGAGGCCCGGCAGAATCTGACAGGTGCTCCTCCAGCAACAGTCCTGTGTTTGTGGAGCAGTGGATGTGGCTTCCTCCCTCGTCCAGCCGCCTCCTCCCACTGCTCGCCTCCGCAGGCCTCCTTCTGGCTCCCTCTGTGGTTAGCCATCAGCTCTTAGCCCTTATCTGAGTTTCCTACGTGCCCTTTCCCTCCAAGTATTATCCACATCGCCTTCTCTTAAAGCGACCAAGAACGCCTCTTGGGGGTTTACCTCTCTTCTCGCCCTCTGAATACGTTTCCCCATGAATACTGCACAAGGCTGAGCAACCTGGTTACGGTTCTGGCCTCATCATCCACACACTCCGGGGTCTTTTTCACACTCTCCCTTGCCCTCCCTCTCAAGGTGCCCTCCTGTTTCTTCTTTGTCCGAAAGATACGTTCCTCCCTTTTGCTCAGTCTTCGGGGCCTGGCTCAAATGTCTGTTCATCTGAGGCTTGCCCCAGCTTTCTGGCCCATTGCCTTCTCCCCGCCTCTTACACGTGCATCAATTTGTCCCTCTGAATTCCTGCGGGTTAACATTCACTGCTGCTATTAAGTTGACCATGTCATCTTGTGATTGTGTGTGTGTGTCTGTGTGTGTCTGTGTGTGTGGTTCTCCCGGCCCAAGAAGGGAAAGTCCTGTAGGCTTGAACTCTGTCTTACTGTTTCCATATTCCATGTACCATGCTCAGAGCGGGGTGAGCACTCGGGGCTCGCTGACTACACGGACGTGAGCGCACCGGAGGGGATGAATGGGTGCTGTGTGGGCAGGGGCAGTGAGGAAGGTGGGACTAATGAGGTGGCAGGTGAATTAGGACGGAGAGAAGCTGCCACACATCAATAGCAGCTACTCAGGATGGCGCATAATAGATGCCCAGTAGCTTGCGGAAAAAGGAGCAGTTGAGGTTCCGGTGGTGGGTGTTGAATCCTGCCACTATTGGTGATAAATTGAGGCTGTGGGATGAAGAAGGGGTGAATTGAGAGTTGTTTTAAAGGCGGACAGAAGTTTCACAGCTCCTCTCCAATGTTGTTATTGTTTCCAGAATTAAAAAAAAATTCAGGGGCACCTGGGTGGCTCAGTCGGTTAAGTGTCTGACTCCTAATTTCGGCTCAGGTCATGATCTCATGGTTCACGAAGATCGAGCCCCACGTTGGGCTCTGTGCTGACAGCGTGGAGCCTGCTTGGGATCCTCTCTCTGCCCCTCCCCCATGTGTATGTGCTTACTCTCTTTCAAAATAACATTAAAAAAAATTCACACTGATGGTCATGTATCCTGAATTTTCGGGAGTGGTCTCAGTTTGAAATAATCGACTGTACTTATAGGGTGCTGGTTCTGTACTTAAAAAAAAACAATACAGCCACTGCACCTGTATTGAACACGTCACTAAGTTCTGTTAATTCTACCTTCTCGAGGCCACTGCTTTTTACACGATAGAAAACATAAGCAATAGTCTTTACTTTTTCACTGGTATCTTCCTTGTCTTGAACGTTGCCCCAGTACATAAGAAAACCTTGACTTAGCCGAGAGATAAATTAGACTGCAATTATTACATGGGATTCTCCACGTGCCTTGATTCTCCATTGCTGTGTTACAGATGCCCCCCAAATTTGTCAGTGTAAAACAACAAAAGCAGCTTATCGGGGTGGTTCTGACTCGGGGCCCAATCTCATGGACCGTGAGATCACGACCCGAGCCGAAATCAGAGTTGGACACTTACCTGACCGAGCCAGGTACCCCATGCGGGCGTACGTTAAAACCGCACAGTCTGATTTCTGAAAGTTTGTCACCTTGAGCATTAGAATTACAAGTCTGCTCCGAGGCCATCCTTTTCCTGGTCCCCATACGTGAACTTCTCTCAGTGGCATAATGACAGCCATAATCTGGCGGAGGTTGAGGAATTTAGGGTATGCACAGTCTGCAGCTTCTGCAGTCTTCTCAGGAGCCAATAGCCCTGGGACTTGCACTTGCTGAGGATGTTCTGTGTGGGGCTGACAGTGGCAGACAGATCCAGAGGATGGAGCTGTGAGTTGGGGCTGTTTGCTGTCAACAGGACTATGTGAGCTTGAGGTGGACGTGCGGTCCAGTGTTGGGCTCCTTTCCTGTGACATCCTGTGTCTTTGTCCTCACCACACATACCTTCGGTTTCTGTCCCACCCCTGTGTTAACAGGTGCATGATAGGTATGGGTATGTCCGACCTCCACAATTGACTGTAAGCCCCTCCAGGGCAGAGAGGAAGTTGTCTTGATGACTTTTGTGTTCTTCTTGTTTGCTAGCACAGTGCGTGAACATGATGTGCTCATCACATTTTCGTTGAATAAACAGAAGGTCGAAGTAGAGAACTGAGAGAGAGAGAGAAAGAGAGAGAGAGAGAGCACACGCACAAGAAACTAGGAGAGGTAGGGGTGCCTGGGTGGCTCAGTCGGTTTTAAGCATCCGATTCTTGATTTTGGCTCAGGTTTTGATCTCACGGGTTTGTGGGATCGAGCCCCGTGTCAGGCTCTGTGCTGACGGTGTGGAATCTGCTTGGGATTCTTTCTCTTCCTCTCTCTCTCTCTCTCTCTCTGCCCCTCCCCTGCTCATGCATTCTCTGTCTCAAAAATAAACAAGTAAACATAAAAAAAAAAGTTAGGAGAGGGGGCAGCAGTGTGAGGCAGGGGACCCATCAAGGGAGTGAAGAGGGGAGCAAGTTTAGAGAGTAGGAATCAGGGTGGAAAAGGCAGAGCTGAAGAGGACAGGAATAAGGGATGAGGTCAGGGACGAGAGGAGATTTAAAACGAGGCATGAAATAGGATCTTGGCTCGTAACCAAAGCAAGAGCAGGCAGGAGTGGGAAGATTAACGGTTATCTGCTGTGTAGTGGGCACAGCGGGGGCACTTTCTGTACGTTACCTTATTTAATTTCACTTCGAGTCGAAGTAAGCTCTATGCCCAACACAGGGCTGGAACCCATGACCCTGAGATCAAGAGTATCTATCTCTCAATGGAGCCAGCCAGGCGCTACAAGCTTACTTACTTTTTTAAAGCAACTGAAGTTAATTGATCTCTGTGAAACTTACATATTTCAGTGCATAAAGATACTGATCATCCCTTTACACCAGGGAGTGTTTACTGTGATCCTGAAAAGTTTACGGGTAATAGTTTGAACTATAAATACACTGCAGAATATAGAAGGTAAACACATAAATTAATTTAGGGGCAAATGACGAAGATGTGCAAGTCCCTGACCTAGGTCTTATCCTTGTCCGCTTGAATGGCTGGTGTATGTGATACCTGGGCTCACTGGAGATGTGTGAGAAAGAATCCTATTTCCTAACACAGCTGTCCCCTTTTGGGAGTGAGATCAGCCGCCATTGTGGAGATTAAGGGGCAAAATGTACAAAGTTACCTTCTCCGAGCAGATTCACAGGAGAAAAGGTCAATTCTAGTAGCTTACTTTGAGTTGGGATTTGAGGTTTATTTTATCACAGGAGCAAATTTGACAGATTATGTATATGATATGGGTAGGCACGGAAATTTGGTAACCACTTATACACCGTTTATACGAGCAGGTGTCTGAGCTGGAAACCACACCATCTTAAGCATGAACCTTTGGAATACCACCTGTTCAGAAGCGGGGACTTCCGCTCTGCCACCCATCCGGGACTTGGGCTCCTTATCTTGTTTTAGGCCTTCAGGAAGAATTAGGCAACGAAGCGGAAAAGAAAAACACACGTCAAGGGCATAGGATCATCCCCGTTGGGCAATACCGACACAAAAGCAATGGATGAACATTCACAGGAAGAGACCCTGAGCGTCGCGAGGATACCTCCGGTTGTTCGGCCTCACCTCTTCTGTGCCTGTGCTTTCTCTGCATTGCACGGTCCAGCTCCACATAATACGTTCGTGGTCCTAAGCCGCCTTGGTTAAATATTTAATTCTACCAGAGTCATACCCAGGGACCGAAATGTCATGCGTAGGTTTTATGAAAGTCATAAAATGCTTCAGAAGGTCCCATTTGCTCGGCTTGGAACCCATTGCATCTGATAAATGAGTCACACACCTGATCATGTGTTTCCTTACAGAACTACGATGGCTGCTGATCGGTATGCACACTTATTATTTAGAGGAAACAGAGATAAGAAGTTTTTGCTGAAGATCTAAAACTCATGTGTAAAAACTGTTTTTATAGAGTAGCATTGTCTTTCCTCCTCCCCTGCCCCATAGCCTCAGAGGGAGGTGAAATTTCCTTTGACAGCTGCTTGTAAATAGTAAGTGTTCAATAAAGGCCCTCTCTTCTTTTCATCTCCCAACTGTTGCCTGCATATTACGTAAGAGTGTCCTTTTCACATCTCCCAGCTCCCATATGTGCAGCTACATATGCCTTTGTGAGTTTGCGCAAATATAACTTGTAGGTTTTTATTACGACAAAAGAAGGCTTATTTATTTTAGAAATACAGAAACCTAGATTCCTAAGCTTGTGATTTTATTTTATTTTTTTTTTATTTTATTTTTTTTTAATTTTTTTTTTTTCAACATTTTTTATTTATTTTGGGGACAGAGAGAGACAGAGCATGAATGGGGGAGGGGCAGAGAGAGAGGGAGACACAGAATCGGAAACAGGCTCCAGGCTCCGAGCCATCAGCCCAGAGCCTGACACGGGGCTCGAACTCACCGACCGCGAGATCATGACCTGGTTGAAGTCGGACGCTTAACTGACTGCGCCACCCAGGTGCCCCCTTAAGCTTGTGATTTTAAATTTTTCTTAGGGTTTTTTTTTTTTTGGCATTTCTACAGAAATTGAATTTCCAGACAAAAATATTTAATGTTTCAAAAGGAAGAAATGTAGATAATCATAAAGTTATCCGGTATCCAGAGATAATCACTGCTAATGTCCTTTCGATGGCTTTCTCTATGCATATATGCATAATAGGTATTTATTGAAAATTGATTGTATCGTATATGAGCGAAGCTAACTGCTAAAGCAACCTGCCGTTTTCAGTGGGAAGAAACAGTACGGGTCTGTTTCCAGCTCACTGTCCTGGCAAGGTCAGTAGGTGATGGTGAAGCGGGCAGGATGAGGTAGGGATGCTCCCTTCCTCTACATTCCTTTTACAGAGTTTTTCCCCTTCTTGCCTTCAGGATTTTCTCCGGTGAGCCAGGGGAAGAGAATGGAGGGAGGGTGAATGGGAGGGTCTTATGGGCCAGGTCTGGAAAATGCACACATCATATCCGTGCACATTCCGCTGGCCAGAACCTAGTCACGTGACCACCTAACTGCAAGGAATGCTGGGAAATGTAGTCTGAGTGGAAAAGGCAAACAGCTTGTTGACCACCTTGCTTATTTCTAACTCAGTTGTATAAGCCAGTTTTTTTTTTTTTTTAAAAGTTTAATTTTTAGAGAGAGAGGGCATGAGCAGGGGAGGCGGGAGAGAGAGAGAATCCCAAGCAGACAAGCACCGTCAGCACAGAGCCCGATTCAGGGCTCAAACCCATAAGCCATGAGATCATGACGTGCGCCGAAGTCAGACCTTTAGCCAACTGAGCCACCCAAGGTACTCCTTGTGTAACCCATTTTTGAAACTTTCTTTTATAAACCAAGTTGTTTATTTGCAACATGGGCACCTCTCCATCTCAGTCCTGTGGGAACCCCTCCCATCTCTTGCCAGATCTCTTCCTGATTGGTCTGTTTTTGTTCTTGTTCCCCTGTAGTCTGATCTTGCACAGCAAACCAAGGTGGTCTTTTAAAAATTCAAGTCAAAGGGCACCTGGGTGGCTTAGCCGGTTGAGCGTCTGGGTCATGATCTCATGGTCCATGAGTTTGAGCCCCGTGTCAGGCTTTCTGCTGACCGTGCATAGCCTGCTTACAATTTCCCTCTCTCTCTCTCTCTCTCTCTCTCTCTCTCTGCCCTTCCTGCATGCTCTCTCTCTCCCCCCCAAAATAAAGAAATAAACTTAAAAAAAATCAGTTATTAAAAAGTCAACTGTTGTCACTCCCCTGCTTAAAACTTTCCAGAGATGATTGGAATAATGCTTTCTATGGAAGCTGACCTTTCAGGTTTCTGGCCCCTCTATACCACTCCCTCCACTCTTGCCTCTCCCTTCAATGCCAGACCTGCTCCCCAAGGCCTTGGGACTTGCTGTCACCTCTGCATGAAAATCCCCACCACCTGCATCACCCTCTGTCTCCTTTGGGTTCAGCTCAGGTGTCTGCTCTCCAGAGATGCCTTTCCCGACCAGCAGCCTTTAACCTCCTTCCCCTGTTCCTCTACTTAGTTACTTTTTATTTAGCTCCCATCGTGTCGCCAAAGCACTTACCGCCATCAGGAATTCTTGCTTGTTTGCGATATATATTTATATTCTGTCTGCCTTCTGGATTGTAGGTTCCTTGAGGCAGGAACTCTGTCTGGCTCCTGTCTATACCCACAGATAATATGTCTGGCACATAGTGGGTACTTAGTAAACATTCGTGGAATGAGTGAAGGTCGTGACAGAATCTTACGCATTAAAAAATTTTTTTTTAATGTTTTATTTTTGACAGAGAGAGAGAGAGAGAGAGAGCACAAGTCGGGGAGGGGCGGAGAGAGAGGGAGACACAAAATCCGAAGCAGGCTGCAGGCTCTGAGCTGTCAGCACAGAGCCCGACACGGGGCTCAAACTCATGGACTGCAAGATGATGACCTGAGCCGAAGCCAGACGCTCAACCGACTGAGCCACCTAGGCGCCCCATAATCTTACACGTTTTTAATGACGGTATTGTAGCTCATCGCTTGGGATTGCCATGCACATCCCTGCTTTTGAGGGACTTCTGCATTTTTTTCCCTGATTAAAAGTGATCTTTCGGTGACTATTCTTTTAGTTCTTTTCTTGGTTCGTTCCATGCACAGATCTGTGCTTATTTTCTTGGGATTGATTCCTAAATGAGCATTTGTTTACCGAAAAGGGTGTGAGTACAAAATTTATAAGTGTATGTTATGTATTACCCTTTGTCCTTCAGACCCCCAATTTGTGTCCCCATGTAGTTGAGAGCCCTTGTAAACAGTGTACTTTCAAGAACACTAGAGAGATGGGTGGGACAGGGTGGGGGTAGGGCGGTTTGTCTGTATTGCTGTGTCCTTAGATCTCTGAACAGGCACTTGTGCTTAATGAATAAATCAGTTTCCATAAGAAAAAAATTCTAGTTATTCCTTTAGTGAAGTTTATTCTTATTCATTTATTCCTATAAATGTTCCCTGACTTTAAAGTGTATGCTTTTGGAAAGTAGGTCTGCCCAGTGTAAGAACATTCACCCAGTGTTGATATAAACCTAGGGGAACCGGGTGTAAGTTGGGCTTATATCTTAGTCCTTAGAATCCAGACAGG
Source organism: Prionailurus viverrinus (assembly GCF_022837055.1). Lineage (NCBI taxonomy): Eukaryota > Metazoa > Chordata > Mammalia > Carnivora > Felidae > Prionailurus > Prionailurus viverrinus. The sequence goes on from NC_062572.1 coordinate 78,156,441, forward strand.
ATGCAGTTTTGAGCCCCCTGTCAAGTCGGTGGAAAGTTCAGGACACTGCTCAGGATTTTTGAGAATCCCAGGGGCTGTGAGACAGAGACAGTTTCTCACCAGAATTCTTGTCTTTTGCTCTGTGACTGACTGAATGTTGGTTTCCATCCAAGACCCAGTTCCTGGTTTATCTTCCCCAGCTCAGTCCAAGTGCAAGCCTACCGCTCTACCTGAGCTGGTGGTGGAGGTCGTCTCTGCCTCGGAGACCAGATGCACTGTCTCCTTCGGCCGACACCCAGCGCTGGCCCTGGAGACTTAGCACTTGGCCTTGACAGTGTCCGCCTTCCGTGGGTTCCAAACGAGGTCCGCTCTCTGCCCAGTGGTGTCGGGGGAGAATTGCTGTTGGAAGTCTTTGTCGAGGGGGGGCGGGGAGGGCAGAGAACTGGGATGGGGGGGAGGGGAGGCAGGGAGGCAGAAAAAGTGTGCTCCTCTCAGCTGTTCCCCGTCCTTATTTCTTGGAAGTGGTTCCTCATTCCCTGGCAGGTAAAATCTCAAGCCCTTAGCCAAGGATTTTCTTCTTACCCATGATTGTCAGTTGGTGTGCACTCGTGGGCCGTGAACTCTTCCCAGGTGTCCCGTGAACACTACAGAGGTGCTAACTGAATTTTGATCCATGCGTGCAAAATGCTTCCGCTGTGGTATTCCTCGAGTCGAGCAGGGAGAGATGCCATTGGCATTGGGGGTGCCACATGCCCTGAGAAACCAGAGAGCCTCAGGCTAGATAACCCCTGTGCTGACAAAGAATCCTTGATGGCTGGTCTGTGATGTGAGCGTAAGAGAGGAGGGTCAGGGCAGTCAGTGCCTGCTTGGGGGAACCGAGGGAAGGGCACTTGACCCTTGAGGGGCACTTGACGGGGAGGCTTTGGTAAGCACTCGGAGACACTGCTGTGCTGTCGCAAGGTCCCTGGCTTGTCTCTGTCCTCTCGCGAAGCCTGCCAAGCACATGAAACCCAAACTTGAGTGCAGTTCTCATTTCAGAGGGGGTCCTAAGCACACACACGTTGAGCAACCTTTTTTTTTTTTTTTAAACCCGATTGTATCTCTCTGCGGTGTATGTGTGTCTGGGGCAGCCGTGTGTCAGGAGTAGATGGGTTGGAGGGATGGAGAATCCTGGTTCCAGCACGGTCCCCGTGGCACACACGCACACCCAGTGTGCCCCTAATTGGCCAGGGCTCCTCGTCCTCCTCTCTCCGGCTTTTATTTTACCCTGCCTCCTTGGACGTCGTGTACGTAAGCTTTCGGATTTTCTTTCCTTCACCCAGGTCATGACTGAGCACACGGATAGATGACTTTCTCTGTTGCCCCTCGCTGCCCGTGTCCCCAGGGGCTCCAGCCCTGGCATTTCCCCTCCTCGCCCTTCCCGGGCATGTGCTTCTGCATCTCTAGCCGTAACCACCGACTGTGGCTCTACAACCACCAACTGCGATCGCTCCCCAGTCTGACCCCACCAGACGTCTCTCCCGTTTTCTTTGTTCTCCCCCCACCCGGTTGTTTCACAGACGCCTTGGACTCGACTTTTTCCTGCCTTTCAGTTCATGTTGACACTCAGTGACCCAAAGCCAAAACTTGGGAATAGTCCTAGACTTCTGCCTACCCTCCCCCTTTACCCCCCACAAGCCATCTCCTTTCGCCAGAGCGTCTTAGCCCCTAACTACTTCTCCAGACTGTGCCTTTGGGCTTGGGGCCATCTCAGGGTCCTGCACTGTTGGCCTGGCCATCCCCCTTAGGAGACCTGGAGCATATTCGTGTCCATATTTCAAGACCTTGTTCAACGGCCAGTGCGACAGGAACTGCTTAGGACATGTTGGGATGAATGACTATGCCGGTGAAGGAATGAATGAGGGATTTCTGAGATGGGTTGAGTAGACTTCCATTTAGGGTGATGCTTTTTGTTTTTTGTTTTTGTTTTCGTTTTCGCTTTTTATTGGGGCCAAAGGATTATTTTCGCTTGTTCGTACCAACGTTGTGATCCTGTAATTTTGAGGAAATATTGTACAACATGAAATTTCTCTCTGTCTTGGGCCACTCACACAAATGTATAAACTTCCACGGAGGAATTATTTATTAAATTTACAGTACCCTAAAGCACCTGGGCATTTATCTAGGTGATTTCAAATGTGCGTTTATGTTCTTGGTACCACCGGGACATCTTTCACTGGCCCGCATCTTTGAGCTGCATGATGTAGTTTGAATTAAACTTAGGCTTAATTAATCCGAATGCTCTAAATTTCTAGGGTCATAGGATTTTAAGTCTGGACTGTGACCTTTTGAACTTCAGCGTAAGGAGGAATCACCTGTGCTTGAGTCGATTGGTGCTGTGTCCCAGTACGGGTCTAAAGAGGAAATCATTACCTTTGGATATTGGGTGAGACAGTGACCCATTGAAGGTCCATTTCTTAAACTTTTTAAATTTTTTTTCCCTCCAACAGGGCGAGTCACGTATTCTCAGAGTGAAGGTTGTTTCTGGAATTGATCTCGCCAAAAAGGACATCTTTGGGGCCAGGTATGTTTGCTTTGTGTTTGTTTGGTTTTTGGTGTTTTGGGTTTTTTTTTTTTTTTTTGTAGGCTTCTGACGAGTTCGGCAAGCACTTTCCAGACTCAGGTGTGCATCAGAGTTACCTGGAAGCCTTAAAAGAGCTGGGCCCCACCTCCCGAGTTTCTGATGGAGTAGGTGATGCTGACACAGCCAGTCCAGAGACCGTATTTTGTGCAGGTTCCTAGCCCTCCTTACGGATTGATTTCCTGGGGGAGCTGGATTCTGATGTCTGTTTTTCTCAGTAGAAAAATAAAGCTTGGGAACATGTATTCATTGTAATACATTCCTTTAAAAAAGAAATCCCAATGTATTCATATTAATACATTCCTTTGAAAACATCCCAAATTTAGGGAGACGTGAAGGTGTTGTTTTGTTCCTAGTAGAACTGGGTATTCTTTGGCATGTTATAATCAGAATTGAGAGATTTGCTGATGGGGGTGAATTTGGTGATTTCTGTGCCTTTTCTGGAAGCACCAGCAGCCTGGTCTGTCTGGGTCTTAACTTTTTCATTTTGAGTATTGTGCCTGATGATCCTGAGTCTTGAAATCAGCTCTTTTGTTCCTTTGCTCTCTGTAGTGTGTTGGGTGGAGTTATTGGACTAGCAGCAGAATGAGGTTAGAGCCATTTAGACCTGGGATTTGAACCAGATTTGGGGGAACAAAGACCTTTGGAACTTCAGACATAGAGGAGACACTAGAGACGTTCCAGTGCGACTTGTCTGTTCTGTGGTTGACACGACTTTATCCAGAAAGGTTACTGCTTGCCCAGGTCTCACGTGCCTGTAGTGCTGGAACAGGCCCCCTGCCCCCTGCTCTGTTCACGATGGGGACCCTGTGAGGTTGAGCCATGAGGGCTATGGTGGCTTCTGGGGACAGTTAATTGTGGCCAGAGTCCTCGCGTTAGAACATTCATTTCAGGGGCCCCTGGGTGGCTCAGTCGGTTAAGCGTCCGACTCTTGGTTTCGGCTCAGGTCATGATCTCATGGTTTGTGAGTTCGAGCCCTGCGTCAGGCCCTGCGCTGACAGTGTGGGGACTGCTTGGGATTCTCTCTGCCTCTCTGCCCCTCCCCGGTGTGCTCTCTTTCTCTCTCTCTCTCTCAAATAAACTTAAAAAAGAAAAAAAAAGAAATTTATTAAAAAAAAAAATTTCATTTCATCCTGTCAGCCCCCCCGCTTGTTGCCCACAGTCACCTTCTGGCCTCAGGACCTCAGTGTGACACTGGCGACTCTTGTAACAAGACCTCGTTCTGTCCAGCTCACCTCATCTTCCTGCTCGCCCAGCACAAGCCCTTCCCTGCCATTGGTGGGCAAACCTCTTTACTTCCCGTCCTATCTTCATGTCCGTTTTTAGTTTTTCCCATCCCGTGACGTTAACTACAGTAGCAACTAGAGAAGTTGTTAAAAATACATAAAGTTGATGCAAGGATAATATCTGTGAAATCTTTAAAAAAAAATTCTTTTAAGTGTTTATTTATTTTTGACAGAGAGAGAGAGAGAGAGGGAGAGAGAGACAGAGCATGAGCAGGGGAGGGGCAGAGAGAGAGGGAGACACAGAAGCGGAAGCAGGCTCCAGGCTCCGAGCTGACAGCACGGAGCCCGACGCGGGGCTCGAACTCACAGACCGCGAGATCATCACCTGAGCCAAAGTCGGCACTCAACCGACTGAACCACCCAGGCGCCCCTCATGAAATCTTTTTCAAAACATCCCCATGCTTCTGTGTGCCTCAGATGCCTAATGGAGGGTTAGCTATCTGAGCCGTCACGCCAACCTCGCGCACACGCACTGACACCTGCCCAGTCGCTGGTGGTGTGGGAGGGAAACACATCTCACCTGCGGGCCCCTTCTCACCTGACCATGGAGTCGCACCGAGTGGTTGCCCTTGTGCCTGGGTGAACGCTCTAATATTTGGCTTGTCTGTGTCTTACTAGATTAGAAACCCGTAGGAGACTGAGACCTCTCACTTTGATTGCTGACCCTCCAGAACCCCAAGAACAAGACTGGGCAAATTGCCTTTTAACTGAAAGACTTGCACGCTGACCAGTAAACTGCGCTCTTACGTCAACAATGTCTGCTGCTCTCACTCTTTCCCATACATGTTATATAGTTTGGAAGGGCAAGAGGTTGGGTTTGGAAAATGTCAGCGACGTTCATTTTGATTGTTTTTGTTTTGTTTTTACCAAAGCCCTGCATAAAAAAAAAAAAAAATGAAATGGATTCAGATTGCGTTTCTCAGCCTGTTAAGAGGATCTGAGGTTAAAAATTGCTAGTGCGATGAGGCTTCAAATCTTAGAAGAGCCAGACGCACCCGAGCCTGGAATTTTTACCTTTTATATGAAAAGAGGCGGCATTGTTTCTTAGCAGCGGGGTAAAAGGAATTACGGGGAATACCTCAAGATGTGCATTGGAAATCCAGTGCTGATAACTCCTCTCCTTGCGTGGTTTGATCTGCAGTTGCCTGTGGAATAAAGTCCCAGGCTCCCGTTAAGGTGTAGGATTCAAGTCCTTTTGTGACGGCTCATGCCAACCTGTCTGGTCCGGTTTGCCCCTTACTTCGGCCCCACCCCTGTCTGTCCAGATTTATCAGATTTGACTGCTCTTTCTGATGGCAGGTTAATACTCTTCCTGACGAATGACAAAAGTTGAGCCACTGGATGAGCCATTGGACTAGATGACTGTTCGGGTCTGTCTAAAACCTGAAATCGATTGGCTGAATACTTCTTAAGGGCAGATTGCAAGAACTGCCCATTGTATTTGATAGCGGCTGACCAAGCTCTTAGAATTGTTAAGTGAATGCCGTAAGGTAATTTGATTTAGAAGAGATGCACTTTGCTACGTAAGATCTTAAGGTTTTGTTTTGTTTTTTTTAAACTGAGAATATTGATAAGTTTCAAACTATATTCTTCAGGTAAGCTTGTATCTCAGGCTCTCTAACTTTTTGTCATAGGCTTAAGTAGTAACTGAATAGGGTCATTTTAATACAAGTTTTAGGTCCACCTTCCCCCTTTTCCTCCTTGGTTGTGATCAGTCTTCGTTTGAGGTTACTTAGAATCATCTAAAACCGTAAAGTGGATCCTTAAAATTGAGCTATGCTGGCTAAGACAAACTCACTGTAGAATTTCCTACGGAAGATTTCGAGACTCTCGTTTCTGTGTTTTGTGCATGGAACTCTTAGCGTCAAGTTATACCTGTGGAGGTCGCGGTCATGTTTTTCTTTTGACTCAAAACGTAGAACACACACGAACCCAAGGGCATTGGAGAGATGCGGCAAAAAATCCTTGTCTGCTAGTGACTGAGACTGATGGGGACTTACTGCCACGGTGTGATAGCTCTGTGACGCCACCTCGCCTCAGTTGTCTATATTTAAGTTGTTAACATTTGGCTACATGGGCCCCATCAATTTGTTTTAATCGAAGCATTCGAAAGTGAATTCTAGACATCATGACATCCAGCCCCTAAATACATCAGCCTGCATCTCGAAGAAAGCAGCGCATTCCTTTATAGCCACAATGCAATTTTCACAAAATTACCAGTAATTGCCTAAAGGACTCTTGTCACCTTTTCCATTCCCTGAATCCCCCCAGCTGTCCCTACAATGCCTTTTCCAACTGGGCCGTTTGAGAGCAGAATTGAACGGAGAACTCTGCGTTGCGTTCAGTTGTTAGGTCTCTTAAAATCCGGTTCCTATAGGATCCTTTTCCCCTTTTCCGTTTTTAAATGAACCTGAAATCGTCAGCCGGTTGTCTCATCACATTTGATTGTTTCCTGTTGTAGCATTTAGTGTCCTTCTCCTGGGTTTCCTGTATATGAGCAGTTGCATGGAAAGGCTCGATCAAATTCGGTGTCCACACTGGGGACGGCAGTGGGATGTTGTCTGCTGAGGAGGAACACGGCATCTGGTTATCCTATCACCAGTGGTGCTAAAATAAAAAGGAACCCGGGTTTAATGTGGGGCCAGTCTGTTTCGTCCACTGTCACTACTTTTTCCCCCAGGTGACCGGCAAGAAATGGGTGAGCGATGTTTTGGCTTATACACTGTATACATGTAAATTTTAGCTATTAATTCACCTTCTCCAAATAATTAGGATTTTTTTTTTTTGCCTTTTTTTTTTTTTTTTAAACCTTGTACAAAATAAGTTTCATTTTACTCAGTGGGGAGACCCTGAGGCTCCAGGTACCTTGAGAGCCCCCTCGGTATACTGTAAGGACTTCGAGAACATCATTAGGCCAGAACTGGCCAACTGTTGGTCCCTGTGGACTAGACTGAACTCACACATGTGCTTATGAAGGGTCCAGGGAACACTAAAGGCAAGTAAAAATCCCGAGCCAGCATTTGGGAGATTTCGTATCAAAAATCCAGATTCCCAAGGTTTCTGGAAAATCTCGGCAGTCTAGACAACACGAGGTGGCACAGCTGGAGCCATCTGCTGGATACACTCTTAAATGGGGCCGTGACCTTTCGGCCCCCCCAAGGAGCCCACATCTGTCGTATTCTGTGCAGCTGGCCGCCTCCACTGGCATAACGAGGGCCCTTGAGGGACAGGCCCGTGTTTGGTTTTGACCCCCGCGCTGCTGGTCTGGAGCACGTAAAGCTGGTTGTCCCCCCACCCTTCCCCCGTGGCACACGCACCTCCTTAGGTGGGTACAGGGCACCTGATGCTCTGCGGAGACCGCGTCTGTGATGCGCGGGTGCGGTGGAAATGCGCCTCGTCCCCGGGCCTGTTTCAGCAGCCTTAGCTCTCTGGGGCACCTCTGAGAATCACAGCGTCAACACTCACGGCCTCTGGGCCGAAAAGTATTTGCCTTAAAACCCCTGCACCTAAGAGCTCACACGGTTACTCTTGTGAGAGCCGCAGAGAATGTCCCTCCCGACCACCCCAGAACCCTGCTGGGACTTGCCGGGATCTCCCCCTCCCCCTCCCCCACAAAAAACCTCCTCTTGCCCTGTGACAAGGACACAGCTCTTCGTGCGTCCGGGTTTACCTCCTGGTCTCCCGAGCGCACGGATATACGCGACGTCCCTATGAAGTATGTCAGGGGTGGCCCGCACGCCATTCGGGCCACGCGGTTTCCCAGAGGGAAACGTCAGAAGTGGCAAATGGGTCGGCGTGCAGGGCCGGCCTGTTTGTGTTCTGCGTTAGGCCCTAAGGCTTGCTCTGCCGCAGCCAGTGTCATAATATTATTTCGAATGATCTCGAATCACCGAAAAGGCCGTGCTGTGCAGGGAACGTCTTCGATAATTTAAAACGATATCTGTATAAACTGGTCTTTGTGCCACCCCAGTTCTGGTAAACGGAGGAGCGAACCCGACGGGCCACACTTACGTACCATTCTCTGATGTGTTCGTGTGGATCTCTCATTCAGCATTTCCTGCTTTGTCTTCACTCTTTTTTTTTTTTTTTTAATTTATCAATTTATTTCGAGAAAGAACACGAGCAGGGGAGGGGCAGAAAGAGAGAGAATCTCAAGCAGGCTCCTGGCTGTCAGTGCAGAGCCTGACGCCAGGCTCGAACTCACAAACTGCAAGATCATGACCTGAGTGGGAATTGAGTCAGAGGCTTAACCAGCTGAGCCACCCAGACGGCCCTGCCTTCACTCCTGACGCACGAATATGTTAGTCCCGTCAAAGGAGACTTCGCTCTGCCCAAAGGTCCGACAGAGTGCAAGGGAAAGTTGCAGGACACCTTGCCCTTGTTGCTGTCGGAGTCCAGACTGATGCTGTCTGGTCACTGAGTCTGGATAAGGCAGAAAATTGGATGTGTTTCAGGAAGATGAGGGGCACGCAGCACAGAGTAGAGGCTTGATCAATTTTATTCATCTGGTCAGAGTGGAGCCTGAGAAAACTGAATGATTAAAGCTGCTGAAGAGCCATGGGCAGTGTTTTCATCAGCCGATGTAATCGCAGGGGGTGCCTCCGGGGATTGGTGAAGTGATGTCTGCGGATGTGGGTGTGTTGGGGGCGGGGGCTGCCCCTTCCTCGCTCCTCCTCCCAGCAGCCCACCCCTCCTTACTCCTTCCTCTTCGCATGCCTTCTGCCCTCACCCTGGTTCCTTCACCCTTGCTTTATCCCAAGGCATTCTAGATTTGTCTCACCGTTTTCCTTTTTGGGGGGAGGTAGGAGAGAGTGTAAGGAGCTAAAGTATAAGGGAGGCAACGTGCCAACGTGAGTCAGAAATGAAAGCAGTTCTGAGTATGTAAAACAGTGAAGAAAATCCGTATTTTTCAAAAGTTGAACTTAACAGCCAGGCCTTCAGAAAACAGAAGGTACCGTGTGAGGGGAGGTCCGGCGTTGGGATGGCCGAGGGTCTCCACTACCATTGCCTCACCAAACGAGTGGGAGAGGTCCCTCTGTCAGTCAGTGGTTCCCATGTTCTAGGCAGCGAAGGCGGCTGGCCAACCCATCCTCGGTGGCTGGGCCTCGGAGAGGCCTGAGAACAGTGGTCTCCAGGCCCACTCTGCATCTTCGTTGACAAAAATGCTGTTACTGAAGGTGAAAATACTCTGGTATAATACCTAAGAGTTATGCTTTAAACAATGGATACATCTCTCTGGAATCCCCAAGTGTTAGATTTCTCAGATCCAAATCTCCTGTGTTGTAATACTTCATCGTCTAAGAAACATTGTCTTAGATTTCATTAATTTCTCCTTATTATAGAAACATTGGGGGGGGGACCTGGAAGGTAAGCTTTTTAAGATGGGGGACACATGTGAGCTGGCAGGTTCTTACGTGGGAAGTAGAGCCTTCTCTAAGTACTGTAGGTGGTTATCTAAATTGGGGGCTAGCACCCTTTTTCTGCAAAGGGCCAGATAGAAAAGAGCTTAGGCTCAGTAGGACTTTCTGTCCCTGAGATAGCACAGAGTATAGGATGGGCGTGGCTGTCTGCCAGTGGCCCACGGGCCCCAGTTTGCCAACCCCTGAGAGCATAAGCTATTGATTCTCTACAATATATATATATTTAGAACTGGGAGTGCCAGTGTTATTTGGTCATGATTTTCAGATTAAACTGTTACATAGAGCTGCTGGTTAGTCAGTGACAGACAGGAATTGAGCCAGTATTGACTTCTTGGGCGCGGAGGAGTGGGGTTTCTAGATATAGCAGGAGTTTTTGTTTTTGTTTTTGTTTTTCTCCTCTCTTCAAGGGGAAGCATGCGTACAATATAGCTTATGGAACTTTTTAGAGAGACATTGTGGATTTTGAAATCTACAAGTGACTACAATTGTAAAAATGTTTTTTTTGTCCTAGAGAAAATGATTCTTACTGCTTTGTGTATACATACGTGAATAATGAAGTTGAGTTTATATCAAGCAAATATGCAGTCACATAATTTCAATTAGCATATTGCAATAAAAATACTGCCTCTTCTTCCCCGGAATATTTTTTAGACTTAGGACCTTAGTGCAAGTAATGTTTAATAAGGAATCTGCAGTGCGTAACTCCTCAGTAAATTATTAAAAGAACTGGCATTTCTACTGTATATTATCAACACAAGTGATATAAACTATGCCTTGCCCCTTAATGAGCGTGTCCCGGCATTCCTTCTGGCGTGCGGACAGGAACAGGTAGCGAATGTTTCAAGGGTGGTTTGCATTTCTTCCCTTCCTTGTTCGAGGTACACTGTTGTGCTTCCCTTTTGAAGGACTGATCATTGTTTCAAGCCTGTTATTTTTAGATGCTTGAAATTAAGCATTCATGGTCAGAAAATAGAGAAGCATTCGGAAGAAATGCTACATTTCAAGTTTGGAGGCAACTGGTTGGGAAATCAAAATGGGGTGAATCTTAACACTTGATCACAGTTTCTTCTTTCTTCCTTTTTTTTTTTTTTTTTTTTTTTTTTTTGCTAGTGAGAAAATGGTAGTGTTGGGTGTGTATATTCTCCATCTCTGACTTGTGGACTCTTGGGAGTTCATTGTGAACAGCGGTTTCAATTTTGTTGAAGTGATTTTAAATTGTATCTAGACAGTCGAGACTGTAAAAAAGAGCAATTTACAAATTCCTTTCTTCCAGAATGCATTCCTGGCTCCTCGTAGCATGATTTTATTTGGTTATTTAGTAGAGTCAAACCATCTTGTCCTAGAAATCAGATTTGAGTGACTAGTGAGGCCATGTAAGTCAGGACCTTTTGTTTGCCCTGACGCTGCTTCTCGGCCTGGAATGTCAAAGTATTATATTTGAAATTGTTCTTTGTCTGGAACGATCTGTCTTAGCTGGTGGCTCCACCGATTCCCTAAGCATCGGAGCTAGGGAGCTGGGACGTGTCCCTGGTTCTCCTGCCTCCCAGCCGTCCCCAGCCTGGTCTCAGTGGTTGGGTAGGGGACTTCCCCAGTGGTGTTCACATCTGCCCGCTTCCTCCCATCCCCCCTCCCATACGCAGAATTCATTCTGCTCCTGGCAGAACCCTTCGGTGATCAGTCATTGCTGTGGATTAAGGTCCCAGCTGCTTAACCTTGACAGAAGCACTCTCTGTGTGCCTCTCCCGCGCATCTCTTGGCCTTGACCTTCCCAAGCAGCCGTGCTGAGTCCCGTAGTTGCCCTCAGAGGCCACACTCCTCCTCCTCTGTGCCTTTGCTGGTGCCCAGAACGACCACCTTCTCCCTCTTTTGCACAGCTGGCTTGTTCTTGTCCTTCACACCAGAGCCCCCCACCCCCCACCCCCGACCCCGTGAGCTCACCCCCAGGCAGCTCTCCCTGCCTCTGCCCACTTGGGTCAGATCTCGTGGCTCTTGGCTTTGCTTACTCACCCTGTGCAGCTGCCCACGGGTGCACTGAGCATGTGGTGTTGGGACTTTCCTCTGGACCTTTACCTCTGTACCCTGCTGTGGTCCCACATTGGCCCAGGGCCGCCAAATCCATGACTGCCATTGCCTCCTCTCCGCATGCACTTGGCAAACTGTTGCACGTTGCTCTCAGCCCCTTGGCTCTTGGCACCCTCCCTGCCACTAGGCTGAGTTTATTTTTCCTGCTTGTGTATTCTCTGGGTGGTTTATACACACCCGTATTTCCCCTACCCTCTCATTTCACCTCTTGTTTATCTTATTCTGTCTGTATTTTTAAGGTCCTCTTTCTTTACAGTATGCAGATTTACAGTATGAAATTTTACGAATCTAAAAATTCTCAATTAGCACACATATGTTATATCCAGCTCCTTCTTACTTTAAAGTGGCAACAAATGCTTTAGACTTTAAGGAATTCCTCATCCTTAACTCCTCAGTCCACGTGAAGTTCACTGGAGGAGACGAACCGTGAGCATCCCTGACCGTGACAGGCTACATGGAGGGCTCTTCCTGTGTCCACAGGGATGTATTGGGGAGTTAGAGCTCCCTCTGCTGGCCATATCTTCAGGTGCATTTTCATTCTGGACTGTAAAAATGGTATTCACATCTGATAATCCTTTGGAGTTCTTTTTCTTTTAAAAATTTTTAAACGTTTATTTATTTTTGAGAGAGACAGAGCCAACGCGGGGGAAGGACAGAGCCAGAGGGAGACACAGAATCCGAAGCAGGCTGTAGGCTCCGATCTGTCGGCAGAGCCCGATGTGGGGCTCGAACCCACGAACTGTAAGATCATCATCTGAGCCTAAGTCGGACACTTAACCAACTGAGCCACTCAGGCACCCCTTTGGCGTTCTTTTAAGTTTTCTGATTTTTATTTATTTTATTTATTTAAACATTTTTATTTTTTTTTATTTTTTATTTTTTTTAAATTTTTTTTTTCAACGTTTATTTATTTTTGAGACAGACAGAGACAGAGCATGAACGGGGAGGGGCAGAGAGAGAGGGAGACACAGAATCGGAAACAGGCTCCAGGCTCCGAGCCATCAGCCCAGAGCCTGACGCGGGGCTCGAACTCACGGACCGCGAGATCGTGACCTGGCTGAAGTCGGACACTGAACCGACGGCGCCACCCAGGCGCCCCCATTTTTATTTTTGAGATAATTTTCTGATTTTTAAATCAGAATTGTCTGATTTTTGAAATTAACCCACATCTTTGCTTTAGCAGGTGTTGAAGTCATTCTCAAATAGTTACACACAGGAAAGGATGATTTCACTTTAAGCAATTCCGACTTTTTACATAGTTTTAAAGTAGGCAGTTGAGTAGCATTTCCCGCTTTAACTTTATAGCCCCCTTTTCCCTTTCCTTGCCAAATAATTTCCTAAACTTGTAGCATCATCAAAATAAAATGCTACAAATTGCAAAGGAATAAATAACTGATACTGGGAAGAAAGGAAATTCTTCCAGTGAGGGGTACTGTATTCCACTATGGAATAGACAGCATTCATAGAGAAAATGAATTACAACGCATTTTTAGCTTCACACTTTGAAGGATCAGAACTTCAGCACTCTGTTTTCTTTAAGAAAGGAATTTCCAGGGGGTGCCTGGGTGGTTCAGTAGGTTACGCGTCCGACTCTTGATTTCGGCTCAGGTCAAGATCTCACAGTTTCTGTGTTGGAACCCTGCACTGGGCTCTGTGCTGAAAGCGTGGAGCCTGCTTGGGATTCTCCCTTTCCCTCTCTCTCTGCCCCTCGCCCCCATCCTTGGGCACACGTGTGTGCTTGCTCTCTGTCTTTCAAAAATAAATAAAATAAGAAAGGGATTTCCAGGCTGACATTGTTAATATAGAAAAATTATTTTATTAAAAAAATTTTTTTAACGTTCATTTATATTTTGAGAGAGAGACAGAATGTGAGTGGGTTAGGGGCAGACAGAGAGGGAGACAGAGAATCCAAAGCAAGCTCCAGGCTTCGAGCTGTCAGCACAGAGCCCGACGTGGCGCTCGAACTCACTAGCTGTGAGATCATGACCTGAGCTGAAGTCGGACGCCCAACCGACTGAGCCACCCAGACGCCCCTAGAAAAATTATTTTAAATGGTACCTATATCCATGTTAATAATGGGAAACAGGTATAGATCATCTCAAAAATATTTGTGTTTGGCTTTGGAACTGAGAAAAACACACTTTGCAATATAATTTGGAGGTTGTTTAGAAGTTTTTAGCACTACAGAGAAGTTACTAGAGCAACTCATGACATGAAAAACACATTCAGAAAACATGAGAGAAGTTAAATTTTTTTTTCTTGTTCTGGAGCTAATTTCCTCTTTTCCTCTCTTCTGGAGCTAATTTCTTTAAGTTTATTTATTTATTTTGAGAGAGAGTGAGTGAGCGAGCAGGGGAGGGGCAGAGAGAGAGAGGGGGAGAGAGAGAACCCCAAGCAGGCTCCACATTGTCACTGCAGAACCCAACATGGGGCTTGAACTCGGGGACCGTGAGATCACAACCTGAGCCAGAGTTGGACGCTCAACTGACTGAGCCACCCAGGTACCACCGCCCCCCCCCTCCCCAGGACTAAATTTGTAATGATGCACCCATACAGCGTTAGTTTTCAGATTGGTAATAACCCCGAAAGAACAGGACCGGCACTTGAAAATATTTTTTTAAATGCAACAGTGACACATTCGCACTCAGGTATGCTTGGAGGTTTTGGTTTTTGTTTTGTGTTTGTGTGTGTGTGTTTATGTTTTGATAACATTCTGTCAGGGGCAGGGGAAAGAGTCTAAAGTTGTCGCGGGCAGTCTGCCCACGTTTCAGCAAAGGACTTACTTAAACAGAGTCAGGGGGGTTCAGACACCCACAGAGGAAAAAGGCGTGCGTAGGTCATTTCTCTACTCATTTTCCAGTAACATTCTTCTCTCCCTTTGCCGTTTCTTAAGGTCTGTAGCCAACTGGCAGGAAACAAAAGCCAGAGGAAAGCTGTTGATGCTCTCAGTGGGACAGAAGAAATGGGAGCCACCAGGGAGAAAAGTTAGGGAGAAAAATGTCAGTTTGGGAGGATTTTAAAATTGTTTATTTTCTTTTCAGTTGAAGACCTTGAGATTCATTCTCGGAGCTGTTAGGACTGTCCCTGTGAGATCATGTTTTCATGTGACCGTCCCTGATAATTTGTATTCTACAAACACAAGGCCCTACTGTTTTTTCTGGGCACCTCCCCCTGAACAAAACCAGCCTCGGAAGCAGGCAGGTGAAGAAACCGGGAATCCAAAAACCCTCTCAGCTGAGAAGAAGATGCTATTGAAATGGACTGGTACTTCCTCACCACCTTAGGGGTAGAAAGCCCGAGAAACATGATGGCAGCTCCCCTGGTTACAGAGAGAGAGAGAGAGAGATGGTCAGCAGACCTGATGACGTTGACCATGGTTATCACCAGGGACGCTTTCATCCCCACGGTTCACGCCCTCGCCCAGCTTTCCCTCCGGCCTTTCTCTTGCCTCATTGTATCCTCTTGGGCATTTGTGGAGACTCTGAGGCTCGGATCTCAGAGTATACCAGACTGTCCCAAATAACAGGATGGCAAAGGAAGTGTGGCTGTGCCTCGAGGAGGTTATACGTACTGTGAGGGCCTGACATCGGGTGGAAATATTAAGAACGTCCGTATCGAAGAGAACAGCTTGAGAGTCCATTGAAGAGATGGGCCTATTGTGTTCCCTCTGTACCCCCCCCAAAAAGAAACCCAGCACTGCGCATGGGCAGCACATCAGAGGTCGTTTTCCAGTATAATAGTGAGAAAGGCTGATGTGAGCGCTTTTGTTTACTTTTAAATTTGCATGTTTAAGTGATCCGGAAAATGATGCATGTTTATTGTGGAAATCTCAGTAGAACTGCAAGAGGCAGGAAATAAAAGCCCTTTTTGTTGGGCCTCCCGAACCCCGCCCCCACGACGGACCAACCGTGGCAGTTTGAGCATAGCAACCGCCCCTCCTCCCACCCTGTGAAATTTTTTGTGCGTGTGTGTCACAGGGGGGCACAGATTCACGCTGTGCGGTTTTACTAACTGTAAAGTCCACAGTGCACTGTGGAAAGGTTTCCAGCTCGTCCTGTGTATCTCTGTCGATCTTTTCTGCGGCCAGGTGGAGTTTGCGAATGCTGGAAAGATGATGCTGTGCTCAAGGGCAGATCGCTTCCCCCCCCCCGCCCCGCTCAGGCCCCAGTGCAGACAGGACTTGGCTTGAAAGATGACCTCCTAGTTCCTTTGGGCCCAGGTGACTTCAATGGCCTTGATTGCCGCAGGTGAACATGTGCAGCTCTGACCTTGAGTCTTTGGTTACTTTTTGAGCTCCTAAGTGTTCCACGCACTCAGGAGAAGAACTTAGGGTCCCTGCTTGCTCGAATTCCATGCCTTCCACCTGTTGAGTCTTGGGCCAGCTGCAGAGGAAGCCACTTTGAAAGATGTCCCCCTGTCCTTCGTGCCGGGACCCCCCCCACCCCTGCCATGGGAGACCTGGCCGGAGGAAGCTTACTGCGTGACCGTGCTCCTCGTTATAAATAACGCTCCAGATGGAGGTCGCCTGTACTGTGCGACATCCGTGGTTCCAGCAGGTGCCCAGACAGGTGTGCTTATGTTGGGAGTGGGCCCGTATCGGCGGCAGCGTCTTACAGCGCACTCTAGGCTGGTGGGTGCCATCGCCTGTGCCCTGAGCCACAGCTCCTCGCCTGCAGGACGCCCCCTTGCTGGCAGCTCTTGCTCCAGCACCTTCTCCAGGTGACCGAGCGCTCGCGTGGAGTCTCTCTACTGCACTCGGGGGCCTGTTACCCACAGCTGGCTGTTCCTGGTACCTGCGGGCATCCTTTAAGATCACTCCTTCAGTTTTGCTTAGGCTCACTTAGGCTCGCCAAAGCATCTTTTAACCTAAAAATCTGTGTGTTGTGGTTTGGTTTTTTTTTTTTTTTGTTTGAAAAATATTTTACTTCCACCCTTAGCCCTTTTCACTCATGTCAACTTCCGATGTCAAGAGAAATCCCAAGTTCATTTATAGAAGGACATTCGCTGTAAAAGCAGGAACAGCTGCCTAAAGGAGGTAGGCCTGTGTGTCGCGGCCTTCAGGATCGCGTGTGTCAGGAGGAGGCGTGTCCCTGTTGTCTCAGGAGCTGCCATCTTGTGGAGTGGCCTCCTGTGGGAAGGAGGGCCTGAGGTGTCCTAGCTGGCTCCCCTTCTCACAGGGCTTTCCTGCTCTTGGTTTCTCACTCGCAGCCTTCTAGGGGGGGTTTGAATATGGAGCTGAGGGCCTTGCTGGAGGTGTTGCCAGGATGATCTTGGGCCCATGGGGTGGTGGTTCAAGAAGTTTCCTAGAGGAGCTGGGTCAGTTTTTAAAGTGCCTCTGGAGGAGTGACATAGTGTATTCCAGAAACGTTTTTCGTGGAGTCTTGTGTTTTTTTGTTTTTGTTTTTGTTTTTGTTTTTTTTTTGAGTACAAGAAGGTGTTCTTTGGCCAAGCCCTGCTCACCCTTCTCCCGAAGGGCACCTTGCTGGAGAGACAGGGTTGGGTTCCATGTTTGCGTACGGTTTATTTAGTGCCGTTGGTGCCAATCACTGATTGCCCTTAGTGGTGGCCGTTGTTCTCAAGGCACTTGCATTAGAGGGCAGTGTGGGGGTTCAGCGAGGAGCACAGGTTCATGGGAGATGCCCCCGGAAAGGTTAGGGAGGCCTTGACTGTGATAGGACGCGGGGTGAGATCAGACGCATCTGTGGCCCAGATGAGGCTCCCTTCCCTGTGAGTTTCTGCTACCGAGCTCGGAGTGAGCAAGGGTCTCTGGAACCGCATTTCAAAAAGCGCCTAGTATCTTTCCTACAACCAACATGTTAAAACTGACAATGTCCGGGGTACCTGGCTGGCTCGATCGGGGGGCCATGCGACTATTGACATCGGGGTTGTGAGTTCGAGCTCCACATTGGGTGCAGAGATTACTTAATAAAAATTAAAAAGGAACAGTGTCCACAAACCTCAGGAGTTTTTAAAAATTTACAGTCTCGTCTCGACAAAAAAATGAGCGAAGGTAGGAATAACCAGATTGATAAATTTGTCTCAAAAGATGTAGGGATGGCAGAAAACATGCCGTGAAGTTCAAAAGGGGGCATGCTGGGGGAAATGCCAGTTTCCATCACAGAGAAAGAGCTAATTTCCTTAATGTGTAATGGTCTACAAATCAATAGAAAGACCAATAAGCTGATTGCAAAATGATCAGAGGGTACAGGAATTTCAGGGAGAAGGGAATATCAGTGATGAAACGTGGCAACAGTTAACCTCACCGATAATAAAAGAAACAGCAAGTTAGAAAATCCACTGAAACACCATTTTCAAAGATCATGTTGCCAAAGATTAAATTTTTTTTTTTTAATTTTTTTTTTCAACGTTTATTTATTTTTGGGACAGAGAGAGACAGAGCATGAACGGGCGAGGGGCAGAGAGAGAGGGAGACACAGAAACGGAAACAGGCTCCAGGCTCTGAGCCATCAGCCCAGAGCCTGACGCGGGGCTCGAACTCCCGGACCGCGAGATCGTGACCTGGCTGAAGTCGGACGCTTAACCGACTGCGCCACCCAGGAGCCCCGCCAAAGATTAAATTTTTAATAGCACACATAGTCAATAAATAATACCGTAATGACATATGTGGTGATGGATGGAAGTACACGGATGATGGTGAGCTCTGAGTATCGTATAAAGATGTTGGATCGCTGTGTTATCCACCTGAAACTAACCCAACACTGTGTGTCAACTTCAATTTGAAAAAATTCAATAGCGTGGTACGTGGACAGGGATGTGAGCAAATGGCTAGCTTTAAACCATTAGAGGACGTGTGGGTGGTCGAGCCTCTAGCAATTTAGGAAAATGTACCAACATGACTGATGCCTGTCACCCAGAGACCAGCCTTCCCGATTCTGTCCATTTCTCCAACAGACACACATGCACCTGTGTGAAGTGACAGGCATACAGAATAGGCGTTCCCCGCTGATGCAGTCAGAAAAGATGCGGAGTAACAGAAACGTTCCTGACACCAGCTGGATCCTGGGCTGGGACAACAGCATTGATTCTGTTCCTCCCGCCTTCTCTCTCCCCTCTGCTGCTTGTTCTGCTGGTTCTATTCCCAGCCAGGTTTTCTGTTTGATGGCCGCCTTGAGTTTTCATTCTCAGCAGAGAGAGGACGACCCTGGGCAAAGTTTGGGGCTTGCCTTTTATTGGGTCACCCCTGACCTGTGGACAGGGGAATGGAATGTCCTCGATGTTGACCGGTAGCATTGACCGGTAGTGGAGCAACTCTCTCATTTACATTAAAAGACAAGCTCCAGGGGCGCCTGGGTGGCTCAGTCGGTTAAGCGTCCGACTTCAGCTCAGGTCACGATCTCACGGTCCGTGAGTTCGAGCCCCGAGTCGGGCTCTGGGCTGCTGGCTCAGAGCCCGGAGCCTGCTTCTGATTCTGTGTCTCCCTCTCTCTCTGCCCCTCCCCCGTTCATGCTCTGTCTCTCTCTGTCTCAAAAATAAATAAACGTTAAAAAAAAAGACAAGCTCCAGCTCTGTGACTCACCGCCCCTCCCGCCTGCCTTTCCGCTTGAGGTTCCCCAGTAGAACTTTGTCCCGCGTTAACCACCATTTTCAAAGGAAGCAGCGGAGTTTGAGACCTACTGTGTTTTTGAGACGCTGCAATTTTGTATGTTAAGGTGAAATCATAATCACCACGTCAGTCTCAGGAGGTGTTATCTGCCTCCCCCCCCCCCCCCCAATGAGAAACACTGAGGATCAGAAGGGGTGAGGCCCCTTGCCTGAGGGCACAGCGGGTAAATGGCAGAGCTGGGGCTGGACCAGAGTGTGCTGGTAGAGATTGCCTCCCTGCCTGGGAAGCATCTGGGGGGGGGGGGCAGTGTTTACAGCCCCCTGCCCCTGGTGACTGGAATAAGCAGCCAGAGCTGGGACCCACTGGTTCACACCACCAGAAAATGATGACGTTGCACTAATGGTTTTCATGCAGTAAAAGGCTCCGATCCCTGGTGCTCTCCTTTCAGGCTGAGAATTCTCACTCCCACTGCCAGGCTTGTCTTCACGCAAGAGCCCGATCTCTGAGATCAGCTTGGGAAGAATTTAAGCAGCAGACAGTGGCCAGGATCCCACCCCCCATCCCCCCATGTAGGAAGGACGGGCAGAGCGCCTGGTGCCTTCAGGGTTCTAGAAAGCACCCCATCCCCTGTCTCTGGCCGATGGGCCTTCATTGGTCAGCAGTAGTTGGTTTCCCATGAGGTGGCTCTAGAAGGGCCTGAGAAACCAGGAGGAACTTTGGGGGACTGGTTTGTTTTCATCTTCTGCCCACTGGCTTTTTGCCCTCATTCCTCAGAAAAGTTGCCCAACCAGATTGGGGAGCTGGGGGCGGTGGGGGCAGGAACGAAGCAGAGAGCTGCACAAGTGGTAGGGGGCTTGAGAAGGAGGGTTAGGAAGGAAGAAACCTCCTCTCTTCAGGTTCTTGGAAATCAGAAAAGGAATAAATAAGAAATTCAACATTAAAAACCTGTGATTAGGATTTGGGTTCCGTCACTTCATTACAAATGAACATTGTACTTCATATTTTTCGCAGCAGAGTAACGTACGGAAGGCGGGACCACTTTTGTTTTCCTTCGTGTGTGCCATGAGATTTCTGTGTTCTCTTAAGTACATTTTTTTTTAATTTTTTTTTTTTAACGTTCATTTATTTTTGAGACAGAGAGACAGAGCATGAACGGGGGAGGGGCAGAGAGAGAGGGAGACACAGAATCGGAAGCAGGCTCCGGGCTCTGAGCCATCAGCCCAGAGCCTGACGAGGGGCTCGAACTCACGGACCGTGAGATCGTGACCTGAGCTGAAGTCGGACGCTTAACCGACTGCGCCACCCAGGCGCCCCTCTTAAGTACATTTTAAGATTAGTTATGAAAGTCACATCACCAGACACTTGAGCTAGAAATGTACGTTAGTGATATTCAGAGATGATGAAATGCTCTGTAAGCAGAATTCTGCTCTGAAGCAGAATTTCTGTTCTGGAAGCAGAGAGGGAAACCACATTAGCATATCAGAAAACCCTCTCTCCCTGCACCCCAACGCGTGACTCGTTGATCTTTGGTCTGAGTTCTGGCAGAGAGAATAGGAAGGGGATGTTTCAGGGCGGCCGCGTTGCTGCTTTCTAAAGAGTTGGATGTGTGTGTGAGGCCTGCTTGATTTCTTGGGTGCATCTTTCCTACTCCCTTAATCCAGAGAGAGCTGCATAGTAGGGATTTTAAGATGTCTTCTGAGGGATAAAAGATGGGTCCTTGGCGATGAGCTAGTTCAAAATAAAAAGAGTGGGACAAAGAGCCATTGGCGGGGGGGGGGGGGGGGGGCGGGCGGGGGTTGTCGTCCAGCCAGAACTAGGATCTGCATCCAATGGGCAGCCCAACCCAGGGGGCGAATGGTATCTCCTCTCCGCATCAGTCTTCACTAACCTGATCCCATAGTCTTCTCTTGACCTTCCAAGCAATCACACTTCTGGACAGGGTGCTGGACAGGCTTACTGACCTCCTGCACTTTGTTGTGAATGTTGGAAGTTGAGTTAATGCACACTTAAGCCTGTACTGTGGATAGCAATCTGTATTTATTATTCCACAACTTACCTGTATTTATTTACCTCTATTTGTCGTTAGTGTTGCAAATAGGTTAATTCATTCATTGTCCTTCTCATGAAAACAGCGGCGTGGTCTAATAGTCTGCCTGCCGCTCTGTTGTGGCCAGATAGAAGCGGGGAGTTAAGTTATTTCTCCGCACTGCTCTCCTGCATCAGAAACCAAGCCCTGACCTTCTCTCCCAGGCCCCTTTGTTATACAGCAGGGATGGAAACAAAAGACTTTTCATGTCACCTGTCCAGGGCACCGGGGGAGGCGGAGACGAAGGAAGCCCTCGCCAGGCTTTGCAATTCCCCTACAGCTCAGCTCAGAAAGCCTTTATTCTCCTATGATATTTACTCAACACCTGACACCTCCTGGGAATCTTTAAAATTGTTCTCAGGAAAGAAACCATTCTGCTTGCAGGTGCCTATTTTTAGACTTTTTATAAAGCCTTTCTCTCTGCCCAGCCTGCTGTTTGAAAGGCACCAGGATCTTTTGTCTTGAAAAGTTCAGCTCCCTCCAGCTAGTTCCCCACCGGAGCAGCAAACCCTGGAATGCTCTGGGATGTGTCTCTCCCTCCATTCTGACCAACACCAAAACCACAGGTTTGACCTTTACACCGGTGTCGTTGAAATTATACAACCAGGGGAAGAAAGCTACTTCTAAGCATTGAACCTCAGAGCAGACAATGAATCGGTATGTCTATCAGTATGATAGGAACTGCCTATCAGCGCTGGACATATTGAACCTGTCAGCTGGACTGGTTTGAGTTTTGGACCCTGCAGTTGGCTGGCCAAGTTCAGGACAGGTATACCTGCACCTGATGCTTACTCGCTTCAGGCAATAGGAGCTATCAGGCCCTGGCCAGGGTCTTGACCACATTCTGGTCAGCCTGGGGTGATCTCTTTGGCCAGAGGTTTTGGCTTTTTTCTTTACATCAACCCCATAGGTCGTAACTAATGGTGACTGTGTGACTTTCAAGGCAGCAATAATTCAGCGCAAAGCCGGCAACCCAGGGGAAGTGGGAGGGGCAGTTTTCCATCTTCTCTCTTCTTGGCCTTTTCCAGTTTCCTCACCTTTGTGCTGTCCTTGCTTTCCGCCTCCCTCTCTCTCCTTATGGGCCACGCAAGAGAACGGAACGATCTTGAATTTGATCGTGTGCATTAGAACTGCCGTAGGTGACTGTCAGCCTTCTGTGACCCTCTCAAGTGACCTCAAGGTGACACCAGAAACAAGAAGAGCCAGAAAACCGGTGAAGCAGAAACATGCAGGCAATACTTTTGAACAATCAGATAATGATAGAAAAGTATTAAGATCACCTAAGGGTCTTTCACATGCCTGTGTGGAAATCAGTAAACCTCAATATTTACAACCAAATTATACCTTGTGACATGCAAATATTTGGAGACCTGCTCACAAGCACGTATACCTGTTTCTGCCTTTTGCGTGTGTAATCAGCCTTCAGAGCAGTTCTCAGGGCAATCTGAAATACTGTCTCCGGGGCCACGGTCCTCAGGAAGACCACGAATAAAGCATTTACTCAGCTACTTTGAGGTTGGCTTTCTTTTGGTCGATAATAGGACTTATTGAAAGCTTGGATTCAAGCTATTAAATTGAAAGCAGATGCATGAATATTTCATAGGGAATTCTCTAAAAACTGCAGTAAAACCAACTAAGTGTTCATTTAGGCAAAACTATTCTAAAATTAGGAAAAAGAAGAACGTATACACATAGGAAAGGTTGGTTGGAATGGGCTCACAACAAAATATTAACACCGTATCGGGGTGGTAGTTATTTTTTTTATATTTTAATTTTATATTTTAATATCGGGGTAATTTTTTTATATTCTCTAAATTTTTCTGAGTAAGTGTATTATTGAATGTTATCAGCCATAGAGAAAAGTGTACATGCCTGATGATCTAGCTAACATACTTCATTAGGAACTCCTCCTAAGGAAATAGGAATGTATTATATCCTTAGGTATATATTTTAAGGATACATACGTATAATGCATGTGTTTTATAAAATATACTTTACATATATATATCCAAAGAGTTGCCTATAAGGAAGATGTCAAGGAGCAAAAACTTCATGTCCCCTTCAAGGTCCTTGTGGGCAGATAAAGAATCAAGTTGACACGAGACCGGTTAATAGGAGAAAATCAAATTTAGTAGCATACTTACAGGGAGTTCACATGGACGTGGAAATTCCAAAGGCATTCAGGCTCAATGAGGTCTATGTGTCATTCTGAACTAAGGAGATAGGGGGATAGGGGTCTGGGACATCAAACGGAAGGAACGCCAACGAGATGAAAAAAAGTAAATGTTTGGTAAACATGTTTGCTGGGCATCTTAGAAACAATGGGGCACAGGGATGCCAGGGTGGCTCAGTGGGTTAAGCCCCTGACTTCAGCTCAGGTCATGATCTCACGGTTTGTGAGTTCGAGCCCTGCATTGGGCTGTGTGCTGACAGCTCAGAGCCTGGAGCCTGCTTCAGATTCTGTCACCCCCTCTCTCTCTGCTCCTCCCCCATTCACACTCTGTCTCTCTCTCTCAAAAATAAATAAATATTAAAAAAAATTTAAAAAAAAAAACAATGGGACACAGGATTTGATCAAATAGGCCTTGCTCCCTGTCTACCAAACCTCGTTCACAGAATAATGTAGTTATCTATGGTGATAGCTCTGTTCCTAGAGCAGGTCTTTTGTCTAAATTCTTTTTAGACAGGTATGGGGGGAGGTAAAGAACTTTTCCTGAATATGTTGGGTTTTGGTTGCTTTTTAACTCAAAATAATCTTCATGTTAAAGTGCCATATTTTGGGGCGGTCTGCCCTTGGCCCCTACAAAGCATTGCCTATCATAAGACAGCATTAAAACAATCTAAAATAGTTTATCTGTGGTAGGTCTCTAAAAAGGAATAGTAAGAAACCCTTAAAAATGATACAGATATGTGATGACAAGGAAGCATACCATTCAGTGAAAAAGTAGGTGGCAGGTTGATTTGTATAATTTGACCCCCCCCCCAGCACCCTTTTTTTTTTTCTTTTTTTTCTTTTTTTTTTCAACGTTTATTTATTTTTGGGACAGAGAGAGACAGAGCATGAACGGGGGAGGGGCAGAGAGAGAGGGAGACACAGAATCGGAAACAGGCTCTGGGCTCCGAGCCATCAGCCCAGAGCCCGACGCGGGGCTCGAACTCACGGACCGCGAGATCGTGACCTGGCTGAAGTCGGACGCTTAACCGACTGCGCCACCCAGGCGCCCCCCCCCCCTTTTTTTTTTTAAGA
Organism: Prionailurus viverrinus; assembly: GCF_022837055.1. Taxonomy (NCBI): domain Eukaryota; kingdom Metazoa; phylum Chordata; class Mammalia; order Carnivora; family Felidae; genus Prionailurus; species Prionailurus viverrinus. The sequence goes on from NC_062572.1 coordinate 78,180,725, forward strand.
GAGCCTGTGTGTCAGCAGGGGAGGGGCAGAGGGAGAGAGAATCCCAAGCAGGTTCCACGCCCAGGAGCATGGAGCCCAATGCCGGCCGATCCCACAACCCTGGGATCACAACCTGAGCTGAAATCAAGAGTCGGAGGCTCAACCCACTGAGTCACTCAGACACCCTTGATCCCATCTTTTTTTTTTCTTCTTCTTCAATATTTATTTATTTATGAGAGAGAGGGAGACCTAGTGTGAGTGGGGGAGGGGCAGAGAGACAGGGAGATTCAGAATCTGAAGCAGGTTCTGGGCTCTGAGCTGCCAGCACAGAGCCTGATGAGGGGCTCGAACTCATGAACCGTGAAATCATGACTTGAGCCAAAGTCAGGCACTTAACTGACTGAGCCACCTAGGTGCCCCTGATCCCATCTTTTTGTAAGAAACCTAAAAATAAACAGAAATGTAGACAATCTGAAAGGGTGGTAACATGCTAATGTATATAGAATTAGAGAAAGGGATTCCTAGGTGTAGGTTTTCTTCCTTTGCCTGTGTTTGTATATATAATTTTCCCGTAAAGAATCTACATTGCAGAGCACCTGTGTGGCTCAGTATGTTAAGCATCTGACTCCTGATTTCGGCTCAGGTCATGATCTCACAGTTCATGGGTTCGAGCCCCACATTGGGCTCTGCACAGACAGCATGGAGCCTGCTTGGGATTCTCTGTCTCCCTCTTTCTCTGCCCTCTCCTGCACGCTCTCTCTCTCTCTCTCTCTCTCTCTCTCTCTCAAAATAAATGAGCTTAAAAAAAATCTACATTGCTTTCGTAAAAATTGGAAAAGTTTTAGAAAATAAAAATGCCTCTTATTGGGTGAGAACCTGTGATTTGAGCCTCAGAATAGACCTTTTTACCCCAATTGTTGATGCCACCCTCTTGTACCTTCTAGAGAATTAAAGCAACGATAAAAAAGAGCTTTAAATGATGAACTGGTTGCTCACTGGGCTGATAATTATAATGGCTGAGATTTTTAATTGCTATTTGTATCAATGAATACTTTTTATTGGTGTGTTTAGATTTTTATAGTAGCACTGCTGTTTACTGCACTTTAATGAGATTAGAAACTTGATCTTTGTAATGGGAAGCAAAATAATGAAGCTTGTTCAGAATGGTGTTGGAGTAAGTGAAGCTCTGAGCCCAAGAGCCCGGTGATGGTGCTGCTGTTTCAGAGTTCAGAAGCTGTTTCTCGCTTTATTTGGGTCTTGCAGCTGAGTTCCCACGGCTGAGGCTGTCAGAAGACTGGCTCCGAGATCATTAGTAAATTACTAAGGAAGACACTGGCCTTCCTTTGTAGCAGCTTAGAGTTTTATTGGTGAGATGGGCTCATTAGAAAACAATTACATCAGTCTAGAACTCCGCGTGAAAGCTAAGTAGTTAATCGTGTGCACAGATGACAGGTGTTGAAGGCTTCCGCAAAATAAGACCTGGACGGGCAGTAAGAGGCCAGCCCTTCCATCCCGGAAGCCCTCGTGTCCCCGTGGCACTCGTGCTATTCGGCATGTGGTAGGAGCTTGCTAAATACTTGCTGAATGAGACAGCATCCGAGCTGGGCCTTCAAGCCTGGGTTCTTAACTACGTGAGGCTGGATCTAGAAACCGTAGAACAAGGACCTGCCTTACATAGCACCATTCTGAGATCAAGAGACTAAATTGGGGCTCCGGAGCACGAATGATTCCCAGTCCTCAGCACTACCGACTGGGTGTAAGGTACCCGTTGACTTAATAATGAGAGGAGATGGCGGGCAAGTTCCCCTGCTCCTTTCCTGTGAGACATTTGATGATTTAAGAGAGGTTAATACGTGAAGTTGCCTCCAGTCCAGCGAAGAGGGTAGTTAATGGCACCATTAGGGTTGGTCTGCAGGTGTCCCGACTCCCGGCTTACCCAGTCTGGTGATTCATGTTAGCCCTTTGACAGTGTACCCCTCACTTTTAATGGTTATTTACTAGGCTGCCTTGACGTGCTCCGGTTCATTTGTCTCCTGCCTAGCCGAACACCAGTGTCTGCGCTTTTTGCGGGGTTAGTTTGCGGGGATACGACTCACGGGTGCTCGCATCTGTCTTTGAGCGGAATTTACTAACCGTCTACTCAGGTCCAAGGCGGTGTGCTGGGAGCCAGAGAGCACAGAGTTTTGGGCCTCCGGGAGTTTGTCAAAAGCGGCTCATTTGAGCTCAGCATGGCCCTAGAACACGGGTCATTTACAAAGGGGGGGGGGCGGGATGCGTTAATGCATGGAATTGTCCTTCTGCTTGCTTGATTTCTGATTGTTTTAAAGATGCTGTCGTGTTCCATCACAGCACGGCAGCTTGCGGGACCTCGGGGGTGTGCTTGTGACGGTTGCCGAGGCTTTTAAAGTAAAGTGGCCGAAAAGACAGCAAGGCCTGTGTCATGGGGAGGGGGGTGTTCTATGTGGACTGTGTTTCTTGATAAAGGGTATTTTATCTCATTTTATCTTTTTGCCAGTTGATATACCTGGAAGCGTTTAGGAAAGAGCTGATAGTAATACTCGTGAGCTATCTTACACGTGCGCTCTTTTATACGTGAGAGTGTACATTTGATTGGAAGATAATGTACTGAGACATACCTCTTGAATTAGTCTAGGACAGGCATAACTTGTTTTATTGTACTCTGCTTTATAGATTTTTTTTTTCAACGTTTATTTATTTTGGGGACAGAGAGAGACAGAGCATGAACGGGGGAGGGGCAGAGAGAGAGGGAGACACAGAATCGGAAACAGGCTCCAGGCTCCGAGCCATCAGCCCAGAGCCTGACGCGGGGCTCGAACTCCCGGACCGCGAGATCGTGACCTGGCTGAAGTCGGACGCTTAACCGACTGCGCCACCCAGGCGCCCCGAGATTTTTTTTTTTTTTTTAATACAAACTGAAGGCTCGTGGCAACCCTGCGTTGAGCAAGTCTACTGGTGCCATTTTTTCCGACAGTATTTGCACACTGTGCATCCGTGTGTCACATTTTGGTCATTCTCCCAACACTTCAAACTTTCTCATTTTTACATTTGTTATGGTGATCTGTGATGTGTGGTTGTGACTCACTGAAAGCTCGCATGATGATTAGCACTTTTTAGCAATAAAGCAATTTTAAATTAAGGTACGCACTTTTTTTTTTTTTAGACGGAATGCTGTTGCACACGTAATAGACTCCCGTATCATATAAACATAACTTCTATACGTACTGGAAAGCCGGAAACTTCATTTGACTCCTTTATTTTGATGTTTGCTTATTGTGGCGTTCTGGAACTGTACCCGAAATGTCTCCAAGGTATGCCTAGAGACAATTGAAGTGAATGTCAGTCGGGTCCTTAATTTTAGAATTGTTGCAAATAACCTACTGGGCTGATGTAGGAAAAAAAGAAAAAAAAAAAAAAAAAGGAAGGACATTTTACGTAGTAAATAAAGTCCTGAAAATTCCAGTCTTCGTTTGTAACTAAAGGAGACACTTTCTTCTCTTCTGTTCCAAGCAGATGTTGCTACTATACGAAGAAAGATGTGCCAGCTGGTCCCCAGGCCTTTGTACGGCTGCGTGTAAAACCCATATGTACAGTCTGCCCCTACTACTTGCTTAGAAATCCCTAGTATCATTTTAGAGCATATCCCAGTGATGCCACTTAAATATAAATTTCCAATTTCTATTCCGGGGCCCTCGCTTACTCTGGCATATTTTCCCTGAAGTTGTTACCTGCTTCTGAGAGCCTCCCGGACCTAAATCTATTCACCAGAGATTGATAAAGGCTTTGGAGGAGTGAAGTGGTTGGGAGCATTTTTTTTTTTTTTTTTTTTTCCAAAACGTTACCTGCTAGGCTGCTCTTTGTGAGCCAATTTCCAGCACGTTCTGTCCTCCAGCGGCACAGAACAACTTCCCCGAACCCACCCAAGACTTGCTCACTGGCCAGGGCCGTGCTGCCTCGTCTTTGTTACGTCCTGGGTCTACAACTGGCCTCTTTACTTGGTAGGGATGCCTGCCTCGTATTTTCCAGTTGGTTCTTGGCCGTTACCTTCGGGGAACATACCGGCTCTTTGCTTCTCTTTTCTCAGTGTTTTCTCTTTGCTTCTCTTTCCTCTGGGAATTTCATTCTTTGTAACCAAATCGCCAGGTGTCGAACTGGGGACAGGAGCCATAGGGAAGAACGGAACTTTGGTCCTCCCTCTTGCGTTTAGCGGCCTGATCCGAAGTCAGTGGAAAAGAACGAAGGCGGGGAAGAAGTTGTGGTGTGAAAGCACGATTGTCAGTTGAGCAGCGAAACTCACTTTCAGCAAGTCAGTAAAGCAGAAATTCGGACACGCCGCTTCTTGAAGAATGGGTTGAAGATGGTGCGGGGTTCATGACTGCAGTATTCAAGAGCCACCACCAGATGGTGATGGCGGCTTCTTGGCCCCAGCGGGCCTCTGGGACTCCCCCTCCCACTGAAGGTCTCCACTTGCCTTGAAGGGTTACTTGAGCTGTTGTCAAAGAGTAGAATAATAAGCAACTTGCGAATTCCATTTTAAGAAATCACTGCCTTTTCAAAGGAAGCATTAAGGAAAAAGACTTCTAGCTCAGTTAAGTGCCTATTTTTCCCCCCTGCACATTCTTGACTCTTAGAAGTGAGCACGCCAAGTGTTCTTGGCTCTGCAGTGGGATGTTGCCAAGGAATTAGGGTCAGAGACCTCTTCTAACTTGGGCCGCAAGTTGGTTTACCTCTCAGGGTTTGGGCTGAGGGGCCAACATGATCTGGCTTTGACCTTTGAGTGCTAAAATGGTTTTTACATTGGTCTCCTAACCTGTTGGAGACATTGGTTAAAAGAGAACAGGAGAAACATCTTTTGCTGTTGGGTATGCATTGGATCGCTTTTTAAATGGAAGGTAGGTAAGAGGGGGTGGCTGTGGTTGACTTAGGGCCACAAGCTGTTAGAGGAGATGGGGACGTGGATGGGGCACAGGCCCATTGACTATGGACTGTGGGTTTCTCCCCCCACCCCCCCGCCCAGGATCTCATTCCTCACAACAATCCGTGAAGGTGGTTTCAAGGCTCCTTTCTTTTTTTAAACAGATGAGGAAGCTAGAAGTGGGCAGGTCATACTTAACCCAGGGACCCCCTGCTGGTAAGGTGGTAGAGATGGAATCCAAAGCTAGAAAATACGTGCTCAATCCATCCAGAGGAGGGCAATTGATCAGTTACTTAAAACACTAGTACCCAGAAAGATTCCTTCATTTTCTTGAATGTCCTTTCAACATCGGCATGAACATTTAGGGGGGAAAACGCTATTAGTTTTCAGGAAGGGACACTGTGTGCCTTAGGGTTCCTCAGGTTGCAGGGTCACCTCAGCTAGGCTAGGTGTGCGCCCTTCTTCCTGGAAATCGGCTCTTAACTTTCCCGATGCGGTTCTGCCGCACGGGCAGCGTTGGGGGCTGTGTCCTGTGCTTGGTGTCTCTTGAATCCACAAAGTTCCTCCTATAGTCATTGGTTCCGCCGCCTCAGACGAGCAACTTCCTCTCTTCCCCACTTTGGAATTTGCTCCTGATTCGATCAAGGCGCAGGCAGCAGCAACAGCTTCCAGCCCAGACAGGCTTCAGCACGGCACCAGCCGGTACAGCTTGAGGGTGTCCCGGGTGGGTGGCTCTCAGCGGGGCCCTACCTGGGCGGTCGCTGCTTGCAGAACCCTCCCCTGGAAACCTCCCCCCTCCCCCCCCCAACCAAACACGGCACAGTGCCTCCAGCTCCGGGCTGCTGATCACCTGTCAACGGGGAACCGGCAGAGACCAGGATTTCTCCTCGCTGCTGCTGTTGTTAGGGGAAACAGACAACCATCTGCATCTAGACCAGCCTTTCTGTCTCTCTCCCCTTTTAAAGCGAGGTCTTCCTGCTCCGAATCTGGTAAGTGCCACAAAGGATTCCGTTTTCCTTGGTTCACGTCGGGAGAACGTTCTCTCCTAATGGATTTGGTAGCTTTAATCTAAATCTGCCAGGATTGGGGGAATTATTTGATTTCTTGTTTCCTTTCGTGTCACTTAAACGTTTTTCGCCTGCTTCAAAAATCAAAGCACATCCAGTAAAAATTTGTAAGCATGTGTTTAACCTGTGTCATCTGGCGTGAGACCTATTTTTTTTTTTTAGTGCTCTGAAAAACTATTCTAGAGATTGCTCTCCCGCACCCCCCTTTTATGAATAAATTAGTGCATTTGTCATCACTGTGTTCCTGAAATGTCAAAAATAGACCCAGCGAAGGGATCTGTCGTGCGGAGTTCGGGAATTGGGTACAGAACTCCAGGTGAAGTGAGGCTAGATTTTTTTTATTTTGAAATGTTTTTTCTTTTTAGAGTTCATTGTTCAGTTTAAACACCGTGAATGCAGTCGGCTAGGCCACGGTGGGACAGGTGTACCTGTTCGTTGTTTTAGGCTCATCTCCTGCTAAACGAACGCCTCCTTTGTTTTATAACCTTTACAGGAAATGCGGGAGGATGAGTCCCATGACTCCTAAGTGGAGTTTTCCCTCGTGTTCACACGGGTTAAATGATTTTGCTCTTCTGTGGATGGGCATTCAATCTGGAACTTTTCAGAATTGTCAACCAAGTGTCTGATAATCTTTGCCCCCACATTTGCCAGCCTCCAGACATATAAATGGGTATCCCCTTTAAGAGAAAATAAAACTGGCACTTCCGTTCTCTTGACCCTAAGTTAGAGTACTCAGGTTAAACGTGATTAAAAACACGTATAGAAATGAATCTCCGGGAATCTGTTGCGTCTCCATTTCAGGTTCATCTCGCTAGCAGGAATTAGTGTGGTTCTCCTTTTCTTCTCTTTTCTTTATACTTCGGTCACAAATAATGCTTTGTGGCCAATAGATAATTGGAGGGAAACTGACTTATGTAATACTGGAATGGAAAGGCAGGGTAGTGCTTGCTCTTTTCGGGCGAGTCCAGAACAAGAGACTCTCAGGCTGCCTCAGACCAGGGCTGGCTGCGGAGCCCGTGCTGGGCTGAGCGGTGGAGGAGGGTGTATGTGGGGGTGGGGTGGGGGTGGGGGGGCGGTAAGCCTGCCCCTGGGCAGCCGCTTGAAGCATGTCAGAAAGAACACTTGTCAGAAGCCTTCAAAACCGTGGCCGTTGGTAATGTGTGAAATTGAACTTGTGACCCTGTTTGCTTGATGGCGACTTCTTGTTTTGCTTGAGAATCGCGTGGCATTGGGTCCCTGGGATGTTGGAGGAAAGGCAGGGCAGCTTAATGAATGAGTAGGGAAACACCGTCCTTTTTCTGCGTGGCTCGGAATTGTAGAGTCTAAACCATCACCTTAAAAGGAGATGTTGCCCCCCTAGAAATGGACAGTTGGAGACACAGATTCTGCAGACCTGACCTGTTGAGAATTCCTCACCTGTAGACGCCCTTGCATGTGAGGTCACGGTTACACCTCGTAAGGGATGAGGAAGAACGGAAAATAAGCTGCAGCTATGGGTGGAGAACCGCTCTGGAAGAAGAGGAAGAAGTGTGCCCCCCACCCTCGCCAAAGCCCCCCCCCCCCCCGTTTGCTTCTGTTCCTTCTGCGCCATTGAGGTGCCCTTCTCCTGAAATGACCTAAACGCTGTGTTTGGCAACAAGAGGCTGCTACTTTCTCTAAATGCATTTTTTTCAGCTTGTGAACCCTCATTCTTTGCCAAGAGGCCCGAGCGCCTGGTTAATGATCTTTAATGTAGACGATCCTATGCCGTGATTAACATTTAGCCTGGTTAGTACCCCGCGGGTTGAACTCCCTGGTCCTCCCCTGTGATTTTCTCTCTGCCAGCCATCTGCCCACCTGTAGAAACCGGGCACAACCAGTTCCCTATGGGTGCTCTTCCCCTCGGGGGTGGGGGAGTGAGTTGGGTGTGAGCCAGAGGAGGTGGAACCACAGTCATGGAACCGCAGTCAGTGGAAGGGAGCGGCTGCCCAGGGCACCGCGTGGCGGACGGCTCCTGCAATCCAGAGACCCATCTGGTGAGCCTTTGCGCTGAGCCGGCTTCAGGGAGGGCTGATCACACTTGTGTGCGGGTGGTGGGGGTGTTGGGTGATCGACATCTCCCAGCCCAGGTGCTGACTGCCTGGGTCTCTAAGCCACCTTGGCAGCCATCCGCTCCCTTCTTTCTGAGAGACTATCCATTAGGCATCGCTTCTTGAAAGAAAAAGGCATCGGGGTGGCCTTGCCCCTACAGGGTGGGTAGAGTTAGCCGTTTTCTTCTGACCTAAGTCTGTTACGGTGGTGAGTTGACATGTTCACGCTGGCACCTAAAAGAGGAGAAGAAAGAGCTTCCGTAACCACAAAAATGAGGAATGTCTTTTTTTTTAATGATTTTTTAAGAAACAGCTTTTACAGCCAATTATTAAAAAAGCCAGTGGCACCGAACCTGCATTCTCTCGGGTTTCCCTTAAGAACTTACTCGTCCTGTTGTTTATAGAACTATTCCTCTCCGCCCCCAAATGAAGCTGAGTGACAAGTTGGAAACCTCCAGACATCAGCCTAAGGCATTTATAAGGCACATACTTTCATGAGCTCTTTCCTCTTTCCTTGGCCTTAATCTTCTTGTGGGGAATGGGGTCTGTTTTCATCACTGGTGGCAAAAATGACTCTTGGGCGGTGCACCCGTGGTCCTCTGAGGTGGGAATGTGGTAGGTTGGGGCGGCACTCGGTGGTCACGAGGTGTCCCGTTTTGGCGTCTTTCCCAGACCACTTTCTGCCTGTGCTCGGTCCGATTGGCTGCCGTGTGTAGAGTCTGATGTTTCCTTTCGAATCCCAGAACGGAGAGAATTGAAGATGATTTCTAACCCAGATTCCTTGCCTCTGGGGAGTTAGCAAGTCTGTACGTTATATTTATTTATTGTTTTAAAAGTACTGCTTTCCTAACAGCTGAGGGGAGGGGAACCCATACTTTTGCTTTTTTTGCGTGATTATGTTTTCTGATTGGTGATTTCTGAAAGGTTTCTTAAAATGTCACTTAATCCACATTGAAATCTTATGTTACTGTTGAAACTATGTTGCATTTATTTATACATGTCACGAATTACTTTAAGGCAGAGGTTCTCAACCAGAGATGATTTCGCCAGCTGGGGACACTTGGCAATGTCTGGAGACTTGACTGTCCTTTCGTGGGGACAGGCCAGGGATACTGCTCAGCCTTTTGTAGTGTATCTATAGTGTATGGGACAGTCCTGCACCACAAAGACGTGTCCACGCAAAGCAGTGCCACGGTTGTTGAGAAACCTTGCTTTTAAAGGGATGTCCAAACTTTAAAATGCCACAGAAATGCTGAAATCTCTGTAGCTTCTCCGTAAAGGACTAAAAGCTTCTTGTTGGCTTGTTTTGCAGAAGGGCTCAATTGGGCCTGGTTGAATGAACAGAATAATGGAGCATGTGGTTTATATAACATAGTTTCAAGATAGTAAAATGTCTTTCTTTTAAGTTCGAGTTAATTGGCAAAGTGTCTTATTTTAACATCTTTTTTTTTTTTTAAGTAGTTACTTAGTAGTTTGCTAATATCATCCACCTGAGCGGAGGATTCCTGTTCATTGTCAGGCAGCAAAAAGCTCTCTGTCGGTGGCAGCTGGTGGGGAGACTTGCTTGTGGTCCTCTAAGGCCCTCTGTGGCTGATGACAGGCCAGGGTATCCTTGCTGCTAACCTCGCTGCGTTGTTGGAGACCGAAATGAAAAGGAATGGCGGAGTTAGAGACGCCGAAGGCAATTTCAAGAGTCAGTTTCGTCTGATACCTTCTCTCTTGAGATGAACTCTAGCCCAGAAAGGTTGGCTTTCCTTTTATAATCATTCCTACATGGTTTCTCCCTTCTTGCTTCAGTTCTTACGGCAGTTTTTGCCTAAGCCCGTAGTGAGTTCACTTCCAGGGAATCACGTGCTCGTTTCCGCCACGTTGGCTGCCATCTTGCCTTGCTCTTTGAAATCTTTAAGATCATCTTTCTGTGCTTTCTATCTAACTCCTTCATTTGATCAAACGGACTGGAGATGGGCAACGGCTCACATACTTTGGGTCCCTGTAGTACCCACAGAAGTATTTTGTAGGTTTCTGACCCTAGCAAGCTATTTGTGGACCTGATTGAAATGACACGTAGGCTTATTAGCATGACTGACCCAGCCTTAGTATCGGAACCTGACTTTCAGATTAGTGTTCTCCATACCACAGCTCACTTTTCACACCTGGAAATTCACTCCCTATTTGGCAAGTTCTCTAAGACGGTGGTTACTGGAGTTATATGTAGGTCAAGGTTGGTCTGTTGACGAGCCGATCTTGTTGGTGTTTCAGCCAATATTTGAATTTTTCTTGCTTTGAGAAGCGTTGTTTTAGTCTTTTATGCTTGCATTTTTCATATTTGCTTAAATCGTCTTCCTATGGTGAATTTTAAATTGTAAGAAAAATCAAAATTGCATCCGGGAACAGGAAAAGGACATTAGGGAAAAACAGGAAATCTGAATAAAGCCTGGATTTCAGTTAATGTATCAACCTCTATTCATTAATTGAGCAAATGTATCAGACTAATGTAAAATGTTAATAGTTGGGGAAACCAGATATGTGGTATATGGGATCTCTTTGTACTATCTTTAGAATAATGCTGTAAGTCTAAACTGTTCTTAAAAAAAAAAAAAACAACCTTACCATTTCATAAATGTTACTGTCCTCTCACCTTCCCCCCCTTGAAATAGGCTGTTGTGAAGTTCAGTTCCTCGTTCACCTCGCAGGTTTCTGCTCAGGATAGCCATGAAGTGCCTCTTTCCAGAATGCGCCCCAGTCGGCTTGAGCAATTGCAAACCATGTTATGTGATTTTAATTGCCTGCCATTGCACTGACTCATTTCTAGGTGGTATATTTAAAAGACTAGACAGAATTTTCAGGTTAAAAAGTTACATCAACAGAAAGTGTATTTGTAGGTGCCGATTGAAATATTATCGGCTGGGAATGCTACCAGCAATGCGCTGCTTGGACAATGGGACGTGTCCCTTTTTGTTGCTGGGCCTCCAAAGGCATCCGGGTGACAGATGTCACTGTCCCAGTGCAGCCTGGTGTAATTGAATGCCTCTGAAGCTGGAAGAAGGAATTGTGCTTCCAGGGTTCATAAAGGTACAAAGTATACATGTGGGTCTATTCCATTTGACAAATCACTAAAAGTGCTAAACCCATATGTATTTGGGAGGAAATGGAAATCAGCATGAATTTTTAAACTTGGACTTGAAATTGCTGGCAGTGCTGTTAGGCCATGGCCCTCACCCCACTCCTCTGTCGGTGTGGGTACTGGGGAACAGCGTATGAAAGCACTGGACTTGGAGATAGGATAACATGGGTTTGAACCAGTTTGAGTCAATTACCTTAGTTCTAAATGTGCTGAATAGTCATGGGGAATTTTGTTGTGAACACAGAATGAGATCCTATAAAATGTATTTGAATACAGTAAAATCTTACAGATGTGGGCTATGTTATGTTGTAGTAGGGGTCAGCCCCACCCCCCGCTAGCCTGCTTGTATGTACATTTGATATTAGGAACCTTGACGTTCACCTTGGCCTAAAGTTGGCTTTGCTGCTCATCTGTGCTCTTTCTTACATTCTTACTTGGTGTGCATGTGTGTTAATATTAAAGGTTACCAGGAAAATTGATTTTTTTTTTTTTTTTTTTTTGAGGGAGAGTGTGAGCAGGGGGAGGGACAGAGGGAGAGGGAGAGAATCTTAAGCAGGCTCCAAGCCTAGTGAGGAGCCCGGTGTGGGGCTCGATCTCACAACCATAAGATCATGACTTGAGCTGAAATCAAGAGTCAGATGCTCAACCGATTGAGCCACCTAGGCACTTCTGGAAAGTTGATTTTTAAAAAAGTATTCAAATATATACAAAAATAGAGAAAACTGCATGATGGCAAAGAGCATAATGAAATCCTATAACCCAACTTCAACACTTCCTAAAATTTTGCCATTTAAAAAAAAAATTTTTTTTTAGTATCTGGTGGTTTTTTTTTGTTTTGTTTTGTTTTGTTTTGTTTTTAATTTTTTTTTTTCAACGTTTTTTATTTATTTTTTTGGGACAGAGAGAGACAGAGCATGAACGGGGGAGGGGCAGAGAGAGAGGGAGACACAGAATCAGAAACAGGCTCCAGGCTCTGAGCCATCAGCCCAGAGCCCGACGCGGGGCTCGAACTCACGGACCGCGAGATCGTGACCTGGCTGAAGTCGGACGCTTAACCGACTGCGCCACCCAGGCGCCCCTATTTTGTTTTTTTTTTTGAGAGAGAGAGCATGAGCAGGGAAGGGGCAGAGAGAGAGAGAGGGAGACACAGAATCCAAAGCAGCCTCCAGGTTCTGAGCTGTCACACAGAGCCTGACCTAGGGCTCGAACTTAAACCGTGAGATCATGACCTGAACTGAAGTTTGGACACTTCAATGCTAACCTACCCAGGCACCCCTAAAATTTTGCTATCTTTATTACTATTGGATACAGTTTAATATTTCTTGACAATTCTTTTTTATCTTAGATCCCACCAGGGATGTACAATAAAAACACATTTTAAAGTCAAGTGAGACCATGTTTCTCTATGATTGCAATACCAACTTTATATATTGTTAGTGTTGTTTTTGTTTTTGCAATTTTCTTAGTATCAGCATATAGAGAACTTTGACCAGTCTATAGAGAAGGTCCTCGTGTATTTTTACATCTCTTATATCTCTTTAGATCTCTTTTACATCTCCTCGTGTATTAATATATTCACCCTGGTCTGAATGTATTAGATTTATTCAGTCGATCCCCTACTGATGGACATTCGGGTTATTCCCAGACTTGTCCGTTGTTTTTCAGTAAATAGCCTTGTGCACACATCATTTTGTATTTCTGTCTGGGCATTCCACGAGGGATAAAGGGATAAGATGACAGCAGCATGTAAATTCTTCCAGTCTTGTCTGGGACAAGTGCAACTGTTGGGTAACCTCCCGTTGCCTGAAGCTCTGCCCTCCTCTTCACTACCTGACCTAGGAGGTGTAAGCTCTTCAGGCTACAAGCCTCCATCCGTGCCCCAAATTTGTAAAGCTAGAAAGAGACCTTAGAGATGGACTCTTCCTCCTGGTGTTACAGGTGAAGGACTGGAGACCCAGGAAGTGAGGGGAGAGCATGAGCCCAGCTGGCCTGTGCCCTGCCCAGCAGGTGATGGCCTTTCTGTTAAACTCTCTCTCTCTCTCTGCCCACCATCGGCTGGGCTGCCCTCCAGGGCAGCTGCTCCAGGTGTGGTCCACGGACCGGCAGCATCAGCTGGGAGCTTGTTAGATGAGCAGACTCTCTGACCCTGCCCGGGCATACGGAATCAGTCTGTTTTTCACTGGTTTTCCAGGTAACTCCCGCGTGCTCTGCTTTGGGAGGGCTGGTCTGACGGCCTCCTTCAGGAGGGGACGAAGCCGTGTTTTATCACCAGGGACAGCACAGGCTCCTTCCCAACAAACAGAGTCTACTCCCCGCTCCTGGTGCCCTTCTCCAGTCTGCTGGTCCCTGCCCCGGGTCGTCCTCTCTGTGCACAGGGTTGGGAATTGATCTCTTCAGGGGCAAAGTCGTTCCTGGCTGGTTCTGCCTTCCATTTCCCCCGTATACACAGCCTTCATCCTTCTGGATTTGTCTCCTGTCATGTGGCACATGTTGGGCAAGCACCTTTGCTTTTATTTCATGGCTCTGTTGCTGCTAATTTGGGTATTATTATTAGTTTTAGTTTTAGTTTATTATGCACTTGCTCACCAATGTTAAAGGCCTTAAAATGCTTGCTAGTAATATATAGCACCACGTAAGACTTCCCTCATCATCATCATTGGTATTATTTCCATTATTATTAGCTTCTTTGCCGCTGCTGTGGTTGTGTGTGTGTGTAACTGATAATATTAGGCCTCCATGCATACTTAAACCTTAATTGGAAATGACTCCTTAAATTATCCACAAACTAGGTTGGCAGTTAAAGTGACTACACTTTGGAAATCATTAGCATAATAAAAAAAAATCCTTTACCGTTGGATTCAGTGTTTCCAGTCTCTCCTACATTTCAGTTTTGGAAGGTCAATTTTTGGAAAGTGGAAGTGATTATCTAGATTCAGTGCTGAGGTTTAGCACCCTGGAGGAAAGATTTCTGTATAATATGTGCTTTTGGTAAATGTACAAGGAAAAGTAGTTTTCTTTTAAAGGCAGCTTTTTATACTAAGCAACAGATGATCTTTTTTTCTAAACTATGTTAGCTATACCCAAATTAGTATACGTTAAAATAACTATGACTGGTAAAAACATTTTTCAGATTCCTTTTACTTTTTATATAATTATATGAAATTCTCCATTTGGTAGTTGATCTCTCAAATAAATTAAGTCTTGCCAGACTGTCTCAGAAGGTACCTAGTGAATCAGACCCTAAAAACTTGTTGCATGTGAAAAATAACAACTATGCACGGTAATTTATAAGGGCAAAATTAATTAAAGAATTTTTTTTTTCAGTACTTTAAAATTTGCACTAGGAGAATCTTAGCCTGGTTTGAGGGAATGCAGTTCACATCAGCTGCTATGAAAAAGCCATTGTTTCTATTGTTTCCAGTTGTAGAAAACAGCCAGTTTCAAAGAAGGACTTTTAATAAAAATTCAGGCTCTTTTGAGTTTGAAGGCATCGTTGACTTTACTACCAGATTCATCATGGTGTCCCCCCTGAACTTCACTTTGTATGTACTCAGACATTTTCAAAGTAGGTAAGGATGATTGATTTGTTTGCAGTAAGCATTTATTTTGCTGTTGGAGTATATATGGCAGGTGGTTATACGGAATACGAAGAGGCGTAAGTCCCTTGACTTCAAGATGCTTACAGTCGAATAGAAACCTTAACATTTCCTCTGGGCAGGGCTCCATGGGGTCATTACAGCCAAGGGAATGTGTAGGCATCTAGATAGATGAAAATTACTCAGAACTTTACAGATATTTGACATTTTGTTGACTGGTGACAGGTCATGATATATGGGTATTGCATAGGTGGTTGACTTTAAATAGTCTTTAAAATTGTTTTGTTTTTTTTTTTAGAATTTCCACAATGTTTGTAGTGTTAGACATTCATTACACAAAAGCCTTCATAAATTTTATACATCTTTCTGAGAGCCACATGCAGGAGTGCAAGAGGAAGAAGGCGCTAGAACACTGCAAAAGGGATCGCATGGTCGGTGAGGTGAAATGAAACTGGCCAACCCTGGAATCGGATAGAATGCAATGAAGAAAGAGAAGAAAATTTCTAAAAAAAAAAAAAAAAAGGGAAAGAGAGGAACTCAACATTGTATCAAGCAGAATGTGTATCCACTAGACTGTGAGCACCTCAACACAAGAGATTTGGGTTGAGAGTTAAGCTAATTGACTAAATATCACTTGACGGATAATCACCAGATCTTCTAAGATGGTCTACCTGATAAGTGATATAGAGTCAATTTTAGGTGTCCTCGTGTATTGTGCCCTATTTGTGTTTCCTGATACTTTGTGTGGGTCATTAGTTCTCTTCACGAACTGTTAGGGAACTACTGTGGTTTTATGGTCCTCTCCTTCCAGCTGGTACTTAAGCATCGTGGGTCAGTAGAAATGGGAACAGTAGAGCGCTGAGCCAATACTCCTTATAATCTGTTGTGTTCCCAAATGGCCAAAGGAATAACAGAGATCAAAGAGAGATAAATGTAGTCACCTGGCAAAAATATTTGGCCTTTTTCAAAATGATGGAAGTTATATTTAGGAGAAATGTTTTTGGTAAAAATATTTGAAAGTTTGTTTTATAATCATAAGTAGCTTGGCTTGTTTTGACTCGTCGGAAGGGGGAGGGAGAGGCAGCCGGTAGGTAGGGCCTGTGGATTTGTCATTTGGGAGAGGGAAACACGATGAATAAGCTAATTGGTACAGAATAAGAATAGAAAACAAGTAGGAAGTAGAATCGTGAAATCTCAGGGCTTTTCATTAGTCATTAGTTGAAGACTCACAGAGAACTGGTGGAAATCACTAGTAATTAGGAAAGGAAAGGACAGTATTGTGGAAAAAACGGGCCCCATACGCCTTTCCTGGTATTCAGGTGGAGTGTAATTCTGGTTCAGCCCAGTTTCCCTTCACTTCCTTTTCACCTGTTTGGCTGCACCCAAGCTGAATTGCCCAAGTCGCCTATATGTTTGATTCCCCCCTCCCCTGCCATTCTTCACCCAGTGGGGTATGTGTGTGTGAGTGAAGGAGAGAGAGAGACAGAGAGCCCTGCTTACCTGGTGAGGCCCCGCTCAGCGAGCAACCTCTCTACAAAGGCTTCCTTCATTCCTTGTAACTGCAATAAGGCGGTTCTCGGAAGAGCTGAAGTTGTTCCCTGTGCACAGAGTGCAGGATCCCCCAAAACTTCCAGCCTGAGTGCGCCACAGTTGAGCTTGGCCAAGTCGGTTTAACGATCACACAGGTTTCCCACTTGGACAACACCAGTCTCCTGTACTGTGTTGGAGGAGCTATGCTGGCCGGGGGTAGAGGAGGAACGCCACCGACTGCCCTCAGCCCCTGGAGGACGCACGCTGCCAGCGGAGTGATGAATCCATCTATACCTGACGCAGGAACTCCGGCATTGAGATCTGGCGTCCTGGCTAAAATTTGCGGGAGAAACAGTACGAAGTAGAGAGAGAGCAGGTGGGAGGCAGGGGGACAGACTGCACCACTAGGGCGACAGCGGAGTGGCTGGCGAAGCTGGGCGTTGAGGGATCGTGCGGAGGTCAGATGGTCCATGTGACCTTGACCCCACAAGGTCTGGCAGCAGGAGCGCCTGCGTTCCCCGCTCTCCACCTCCCCCCTCACCTCTCCCCTTCCTCCAGGCACCGTGTTGTGATGGGAATGGGGGGAGATGTGCACACACAAGCCTCCCACCCCACCTTACACAAGCAGAAGCCTCTTCAACGGGCCTGCCCCCACCCCCCGGCCTTTGCACTGTGAAATACGCCCCCCTTCTCTCTGAGCCTTAGCATGTAGTTGTTTGCTAAGAATAAGAAGGGTTAGAAATATTTCTGCCAGAAAGTGAAGTTTAAGTATTTCAGATGATAATATGAGCATATCTGGCCCAACCAGATTATTTCTGAAGCACAACACGTAGCTGATTGCCATTGAACCTTGGAAAACAGATTATCCCACTTAATTTTGACAGATGAAAAGCGGTGTGCCATGCAGAAAGAACACAGCCGACCAAATACCCCTTGGTAAGGGTTTTTCTGGGGAATTGGAAACCATTTGTTTACAGCCAGTACTGGGCCTTGAATGTGAACTATGACTCCTAATTCTTGGCGTAGTAGCTCACCCCCTGCAGAATGGGGTAAAGGCAGTTAGGAGATGCTAGGTGTCGGGGACATTGTCTCCAGGACTCAGATGACAGGAAGTAGGAACCTACGAAGGTTTGGGTTGCCCCTCTAGTGCACAACCAGCCAGTGGATTCCAAGAGGCCCACCTCCCAATCATGTTCTCGGGGTGCAGTCATACACATGACCTTGCTTCTGCACCAACACACGTGCTAGCGTCTGACATCGGGTTGTCGATTAGGATGTGCAGGTTGCTTCAACTGGATGTTCACATCAGGTGGAACCGTGGCCCTTGCTCGGAAGCAGTGCGGATCGCCTGAAGAG